>NC_082667.1:87603684-87920596 GCF_025265405.1 Mesoplodon densirostris
TTTTCCCACAAATACTGTGACCTTTTGATCAGGAAGGTCTATATTTTACTAACATCTAGAACCAGCAGTTAACATGGTGTCTAAGATGCAGTCAATAAATATGAAATACATAAATGAACACATTTTTAAGGAAGGGCCAGGACATGAACAAATAGAAATTTTTCATTTTCAGTCACAAAGCAACCAGAGACATAAAACTGATACAGACAACAAGTGCTGTGGTCATTCAAAGAAGGCATAGAATAGATACAACAAGGATCTCCTCTATGGCACAGGGAACTCTACTCAATATTTTGTAATAACTTATAAGGGAAAAGAATGTGAAAAAGGAATCACTGTGCTGTACACCTGAAAGTAACACAACATTGTAAATCAACTATACTTAAATTAAAAAACAAACAAACAGACAACAACAACAACAAAAAACCGAAAGAGGTCATAGAAGTTTTTATGAGATTCCATAAGAGAAGCCAAATGAGGATGGGAGAGACGGCTTTTGAATCAATTCGGAGAAGTCACAGAGAAACTTGTCTTTGACCTGAACTTGAGTTTCCATTAAAATTGCATCGCAGAGATATTACAGATGAAGGTAATCACATAAACTTACTACACTGAGACTTGCAGAGGTTATGAGTGTTGTTCAAGATCCCAAAGCAAGTGCATTGTGGAATCAGAATTTTAAGTGAGGCCTAATGAACTAAAAACAAACAAACAAAAAAACAAGCCCTTTCTGTGATATCATGTTGCCTTTGAAGTCGTTCTATTGGTGGGTTGGTAGAAACTGGTTCCAGTGTTTCTGGCAGGAATGACTAGCTCTGTCCCCCCACTGTCCCCCGCCCCCGAGATGATCCTCAAAGTTTCCTTTAGAATGGACTTGCTAAAATGCAGACCTGCAAGTATTCATGACGCCTGTGTCCAATCATTTCTCCTGCCACTGCCTACTTCACTTCTGGATTATATGAACAATTCACTGTCTTCATTTATGCTTTTCCCTCCTCCAAGAATTCCTTTCTCCGTATGGGGTACCTGGGCAACCCACTTCATTTTTCAAACCTCAGTTTACATATTATGTCTTTTGTGCAGTCTTCTTTTTAGTGTTGTGATCACACGCTCCTTTTTGCTACCCTTGCACTTCTGCATGCCTGGTTGTTGCACTTGCTACACTGTATTGTGATTGTATTTTTTACATATATCTGTGTTCTCCTGGGCAACATTCCTTGGGGCCAAGGACTACCTTTTTTCATCTATTGATGTTGCCTTAGCATGTTACTTGTTGTGAAGTAGTTAGTTATAAAAATGAGATTTGATTAAATTGAAAATTGTTATGCACATATTAGTTATTATCATTTACAGATATAACAGGAAAAAATATTAATGTTGGTGCTGAAAGTTCACTTCTAGTAAATGGTGGTGGTACATGACTTCACTTATATTATTTTCCCCACTATTTTATATCTTTCTACCTAATATCTCTTCTTTATTTCCATCTCTTTCTTTATTACTAAACTTAGAAAAACAGGGATGAGGGTAGGGCTAGACCATACTTGGCTGGAATAGTAAAGAAATTGTGTGGGGTTTTGGTGAGAAAATCCTGAAGCATACAGGTCTGCATCTTCCCTTTTTTTTTTTTTTTTTTTTTTTTTGCGGTACGCGGGCCTCTCACTGTTGTGGCCTCTTCCGTTGTGGAGCACAAGCTCCGGATGTGCAGGCTCAGTGGCCATGGCTCACAGGCCTAGCCGCTCCGCGGCATGTGGGATCTTCCCGGACCAGGGCACAAACCCGTGTCCCCTGCATCGGCAGGTGGACTTTCAACCACTGCGCCACCAGGGAAGCCCCTGTTTGAAGTTTTTTGATAAATAAGATTGGATAACACCGTTTTATAGAAACTTAGTTTGGACATTTCTGAACCTCTTTTCTTGTTTCCTTATGGAAGAAAGCTGCTTGTTTAGGGTTAATACTAATTCAATGGGGGTAAGATTTACACAGGACCAACCCTAGCATTCATAGTGTGTGGCACAGGAAACAACTTTGAATGGCCATTTCAAGGAACAATATACTTAAGTGTATACAATGAATAAAATGGATGAACTACACAAATTTATGAGTTGAAAACCATAGAATCATAGAATTTTCTCACTGTAAAGGCTCTTCCTTTTCCAACTGCTTAACTTCAACCTCTGTCAAAGCACTTCAGTAACAGGGAGTTCTTGAGTTTAAAATGCAGTCGGTCCATTTTATAGTTGAAAGGTTCTACTTGTCAAAATATTCATCCTTTTATCAACCTAAACCTGTCTACTTGGTCTAAAATCTTCAGTGTGGGACAGTCTAAACCCTTTTTCATAGGACAACTCTTAAAATAGTTTAGAGCGACCACCTACTTCTCTCCTGGTCTTGCTTCATGTCATCTACTCCCAGTTCCTTCAATTACTTCTTATATAATAATATTTTAGATTCCAGACACTTTACTGAATTCATCACTTTCTTCAGTATAATAACTTATTTGCTGAATGTGATATTTTGATCCTAAAGGGATTTGTTTACTGTTTTCTGAAAAGAATTAAAACATAAAATGTCCAATCAACCAATAATTCTTCACCTAACATGATTCATATACACCAATTGATAAGGAAAAGTTAAAAATTCAAATTACTTCATTCTTAAAGAGTGATCATAGTATGTCCTTATTTATAATGTGCAGGAAATATGAATTTTCTTTCTGTGCATCTGTAACAGTGCCCTCTTGCAGGGTACAGAGGATACTCCATTGATGCTGCCTAATGATGTGTATGTGATATCCTGATATTTACTAAGAAGTTAGACATTCAAGAGGATTTTTTGTTCCCAACAGACATACATATATGAATTTTTATTCTCTATGTCTTGTGTGATTCTAACTTTTATTTTTCATCTATTGGCACTTAAGTGCATTCACCAAACTGCATCATAAACATCAAAGCAGATTACTTCACTTTACCTTTTATGAGATTATTATACTTATCAACCAATATCTGAGCCCTTAATATGGGCAAATCATCCTAGCCTGTTAAGCACAGAGGTACAGAGCATGGAGTTGAAAGGGCACACACCAAGATTTGAACAAATTACTTAATCTCTCTAAGTCTTCATTTTTGTATGTGAAAAATGAGAATAATTACAATGATTGAACTCATAAGGTGGATCGTAGAAAACATCTAGGTGCTACATGTAAAGAGCTTGTTTGACTACCTGACAAAAATATCCATTCTTTATTAACATGATGGTGATGATGATGATGATGAAGCTACCAGCAGGTGTCCTTCTTAGGTCGGTAAGAATGGTGAATAAGCCACAAGATCATGTCTGTGAACATTTGCATTCTAAGGCTACACTGCCTTTGCCTTCCCAACTCCGGCTCCACTCCTCATCTGTTTAAACATCTCCCAAGATAGCTCAGGTCTTCTCCTCTATGAAGCTATTCTGAACTACTCCTCTAGAATGAACTTAAAATACATTGCTTGCACTTCTATTAATTTATATCAAGTACAAACTTCTGCAGTGGAATTGATTACACTTTATTGCAATTTTTGGCTCTATATCAACTTGCAACTCTTTTGAGGAAAGAAACTGGGTCTTATTCCTAGAAACGGAAACAGTGACAAGCAAATAAGTCATAAATGTCTAAATCAGCACATTGAAGTTATTTTTTCTAGAATGTTAGGGAAAACACTTAAGGGAAAGTCAGATTCATTGTTGTTCCCACAGTCCTAAGAATGGACTTTCTCATAACTTGTATAACTCTATATGTAGCAAGTGAAGATTAATCAATGGCAGGTTTTCCTTCATTTATATTTATATAATCTTAAACTAATTGAAGAAAAGCCATCTCATCCTTCTGAGTTAAGTTACAAACATTAAGCATTTTAATATTTAAATAAGAGTGAGACTAGCTTTCTTCACAATTCTGTGTTCTCATATTTTAAAAGGATGTCAAAATTTAAACTTTTTTGTCTATCATCTTCTTCCAGATTCACTTAAAGTGTGGTTCTTAACATAATCCCAAGTTCTGAAACTAATTGAAGGTTAAACATCTAGTGATTTCAACCTCTTTTGGTCAGCCTCAACATTTCCTTCAAAAATAATTCCCATTGACCACAATATCTATACTTCCAGTCTATTTTTCCCTATAAAAACAAGAAAAAGTTCACGGTGACAGTTCCAGATTCATCCATGAGGGGGCAAACATGTCTCATACACACAATGAAGGGAAAACTAGTAATCAACTAGTTACACTGGGGAAAAAATGGACATGGTGTCAATAGCAAGATTTGGCCCATATTAGAAAGAAAACAGTGATCCATATCTGTTTGAAGATAATATGTTTGTTTAATTTTTACATTTTACTCCTATTTTCAATGCCAGAGGAAGAACACCTGAAGGATGGTGCTCGGTGTAATAGTCAAACAAATGTCTCTTTAGAGAAAAGAAAAGCACTTGAAAACATTGCAAGCTCTGTTAAACTTATTTCTAGTCTAACAACTTTAAAATCAAAAGTAGTCTTGTAAAATGCATTTCTGAAACTCTTTATCAAAAATGCATACCTCCCCTCAGATAATGTCACTGAATTAAGAATCAAGAAATGAGAGACAGGAATTCAGCTGAAAGAAACATGGAGAATTCCTGTGTAACAGAGTGAAATGTGGAGGTTCTAGCTGTGTCTGCCCTTACCATACCATTATCAGTCAAGATTTTCAGTTTTGTGTTCCAACCTGCAGTTAAAATCAAGTGTAGCGCTCAAGACGTAATTCCTCAGTTCTCTGCTTACCCTGATTAGAACCCATGGTCTGTCATTAGAATCACTCTTTTGCAGAGACACTGTGAAGTCCCTTGGCCCTCACTCTTAGTCATATTGGCAGTGCAAAATGCCAGCCCTAGTGAAATAGAACTTATGCCAATTCAGCGTCTGGGCCAAACAACTAAACATGGCTGGAGAAAAAAATGAGCAACCTTTCTAATTTGCCTCATTTAAATTCATAATCATTTTACCCCATGTGAACTCTTAGTACTTACTAGAAAACTGATTGCTGAATCAATTCTCTTTTCTTCTGTCCTAGAGAACAATTTCATAACTCCTCTTTCTTTACGTCTATAACATGTCTTCCTCTAAATTCTCAGCTGCTTCCTAATTCACTGAGAATACAGGAGGGATCAAAATAGAATATCCGTGAACTCCAAACACCAAGTCTACCATCCTACCTGGATCTATCTGAAACCACGTGTGCTGCCTTCCTTCTTCCTTTGGCAGAAGAAATATTTGTCCTCTGTTCTAAGGCCGAACCCTCTACTCTGCACTGGATACCTCCCTTCTGGCCGAATCAGGGATTTCTCTTCTACTGTGTCTCCTCTTCCCTGTATCTTCCATTATTTGCTCTCTACCAGATGCTTTCATTAGCATGCAAAGGTCTAATACCTCTCCTCTTAAAGGGAAAAAGTCTTTCTCTCTTCCCATGTCCAATTCTAACCATTGCCCCATTGCTCTGCTCCTCTTTAGAGCAAAACGACTCAAACAACACAGCTCCACTTAACGTTTCATTTCCTTATCTCCCACTTACCTATTTTTGTCCTCTCCACTACACAGAAACTACTCTTCTTAAGGTTATTAGTGATATCTATTATATGTTGCCAAGTCCTATATTAAGTGATCAGTTCTCATCTTAATCTACCAGTAGGATTAATAATAACTCCCTCTTCCTTCTAACACCTACCACTTGGCTCATGAGACAATTCGTCTTATCTCCCTGCTCACTTCTTATATCCTTTGCCGAATCCTCTAGAGGATGGAGTGTCTCCTGGCTCAGTCCTTCAGCATCATGTATTCTCTGCCTATGCCTACTTATAAAGTGATTTCATCTTTAAATCTAGAGACTTTAAATACCATGATGATTTACCAATTTTCATCTAGGGCCATGATAATCTCTTGCTGCTGAAACTCAGACTAGTATAACCAGTTGTCTACTTCACATGTCCACACATGCCATCACAAATTTACTATGTCCAAAAACAAATTCTTAATCCTCTAAAGTTCTCTCTTGACCATCGCCTAAAAGACCCTAAGTGATTTTTCGCTAACCTAGCTTTCTAACCTTATCTTCTAACAATTTCCCCTTTGATCATTTCACTACAAACCAACTAACCTCCTAGTCTTTGGAACACATAAAGTATAAGCTCACCCACCTGCATACACCAAGCCTCTCTTTCAGTGTATTCATACGGTTTGCTCCCATACTTCTTTCAAATCTCTGCTCAAATGTTCCCTGACCACCCTATATGCTTGCCCTAAACCTCGCATCATTACGCTGCTCCTTCATGGTCCTTCCACTAACATGCTATATTTATGTATTTATGGTGGTCTCCTTCCACTGGAACATAAGATCCATAAAGAAGAGATTTATTTGTTCACTCCTAGAGCCTACTGCTCTAGTGCCTAGAACAGCGGCACATATTAGACACTCCATCAATATCTGCTGAATGGATGAACATCCACTTGCCTGATGACCAAACACAGTTCATTGAAACTTACTTTTTAATCAAATTTCAATTTCCTCTTCTTATAAGCTTAAATTTGATTTGAAAAGTTGAATATTCATTTTTATTAAAAAATGAATAATTATAGAGACATAATTCTTTATAAATACTATTTAATAATCTATTCATTACAATGCAAAAGTTTTATTCAAAGTATACCTTTCTCCAGGAGGGATTTTTTGGTTTTCTTAGATTCTTTAAAAACTTAAGGTTAGGGCTTCCCTGGTGGCGCAGTGGTTGAGAATCTGCCTGCTAATGCAGGGGACACGGGTTCGAGCCCTGGTCTGGGAAGATCCCACATGCCGCGGCGCAACTAGGCCCGTGAGCCACAACTACTGAGCCTGCGCGTCTGGAGCCTGTGCTCCCCAACAAGAGAGGCCGCGATAGTGAGAGGCCCGCGCACCGCGATGAAGAGCGGCCCCCACTAGCCACAACTAGAGAAAGCCCTCACACAGAAGCGAAGACCCAACACAGCCAAAATTAAATAAACAAATAAATGAATAAATTTAAAAAGCTAAGCATTTGAAGCTCTTTTAAAAAAAAAACTTAAGGTTAAAAAATTTAAAGAGCAATGCCTAAGTACATTGTTTTATTTCATGACTTCTACATGATGATTTATTTTTAAAAGGGTTTATTTGAGAATTACTTACACCACACTATTGAATGTATCATATGCCATTTACCAAGCATCTCACTTAAGTACACATACATTTCTCAATTAAATCTAGGCTTCCAATTATAGAATACTACCTGTATTATATAGGTCTGGTATTATATGTGAACTCCTTACCAGTAAAAACAAGGTGAATTCTTAGCGATGTCTAAAGAAACAGTTACTGTTCTGTTTGTAGTCATTTCCCTTCTTCCATTTTCCTATTTCTGTTACAGATATTCAATATGAAATATCAATCTTCATATGAATGATCATTTTCTTGTACTCTTGTATCCGTGCTTTCATATTAATGCAGGAAATTTTTAGTCCAGCTATAATTACTTGAACGCAATTCTATTTCTATTACTATAGCTTTGCCATCCCTAGACTACATTTGTGCATATTTTACATGATATAATTTCTGGCCTCATTGAAAGGGTAGATGATTATCATAAAATTTTAAGATTTCTGTAGAGTATGATTAATCAACCTAAGCTGAGCAGCTACCACACACACACACACACACACACACACACAAAGGTACTATTATTATAGAAATTCTCCTCCTACCCTTTCTCATAAGTCAAAATTATGTAAAACAATATTGATTGTCATGCGGTGAGTGCCCAATTCTTTCCTAGTAAACTAAATTCCCAGCTTTAGGCAGATCCCTATGTAGTGAAGAGGGCAGGAGACCTGGCAGTCAGTGGATGACAGATGCCTGGGCCAAATCACCCTGACAACTCCTCTCCATAATAAATCTGAGAAGCTAATCTCTGCTAAATTGTTAATGGCTGCTAATCAGATACTGGATACATGGTTACCCCTCTTGATAGTATATTTGCATTTAAATGAGTCCTTTCTGGAAGGACTCCTTAAACCAAAGGAGTAGTTCTAATGCTGACAGCTTCAGGCACCCAGGGCCTCTGGCTCAGGTTTTCATATTGTCCTTTGCGGAGACGCATGATATCATGAGGCCATTTGATCTGTAATTCTAGAATATCAGAAAGGAATTACTGCAGACCTCAAAGTCATGATCCGAAGATTGTTTTTTAAAAAAGGGTTCTTCAATGAAAAGTCATAGATTAAAAAACTGATCTATTTCACCTCACCCTAGCCACTATTCATTAAATTAAATTATCTGGCATACTGGTGTATGTCAAGTTCCAAGCAGATAGATTCAAACCGTACATGTTGACGTAAGACATTTCTCATTTCATTTTTTTTCTTTCTCTTTCCCCTATGTCTCTCGCCATGGTATAGCATCTGAAGCAGTTAATTCCTGCCATTTAATATCTTTAATTTTTGTTTTATCCCAAGCACCATCAACATTGATTGTCTTCTATGAGTAAAAAGCACCTGGCAAGAGTACTTTCATGGATGAAGGAGCCTGAATTATCATGAGAAACTATCTATACCTCCAGTGAGTCTGGCTTCACAGAGTGAAAACTATACAAGGAAGGACAATCCAATATGTTATGTAACTGTCCCAAATCACCACACTTAATCCCCACTGTCTCAAACAAATTGAAAGAAAAGATTAAACATCTACTTTCACTCTTAAGGACAAGCCTATGTAATAGCCATTGTTCTCCTTATTTCAAAAATGAGACAAAGTCAGGCTGTGAATGGAAGGATCCAATCCCCAGTCTGTTCAACTACAAAACCCCTGACCTTCAGGGTCATCCTTGTCTTCTTCTCATCCTCTGTCAACCTTATATGGACCTTTACCTCCAACACTGATACCTAGCAAATCCTTCCACTACATTATAAATTATTAACCATAAGGTTTAGCATGTTCTCTCTTCCAAGGTATTTAGAACTTTAAAGGAGAAAGAAGCCTGCTCAAGTGGACAAAGCGAACACTTATCACGCATGAGCTCCCAACATTTGCACCAGACAATTTCACATCATCTCCTTATAAACTGACAATAATCTTTGTGAGGTTGAGAACCTCACCTTCTTTTTACTGTGGATCCTTTGACAATATGGAGTAGCCCACTTAAATAGTCTTAAAATAACACTTTTAAATTCATAAAATATAATACATAGAATCTCAAAAGAAACTAGTTACTATGTTTTAAATGCAGTCATTAGAATATTTTAAAAACCAAATTTGTGATATAGAAACGAATGGGTATTTAAACTCATTAAATAGCAAGATATAACAGAGACTCTACTAACTACTATACTTAAAAATAGTGATGTTGGGGTGATGGGTTAACAATTCTGATACATGTGTACTGAAATTGAACAATTAAATAAATAGATGGTGGATGGTGGTAGCCACATTTCTCAATATTGAAGTATGAATTTACAGATAAACGAGGAGAAAGCTAAACTAATCTCAGCATTAATGGATTATAGTTGCAGACATCAGTATACACTCAGCTCAATATAGATATCGATAGTTATATAGAGAAATATTTACTGATATGTGTATATACATGGGTTACTATACATATCTATTTCTTTGTTCTCTCAGTTAAGAGAGCCTAATCAAATAATACCCCATTAGCAACAGCACATCTAGAGCCCAGCTCTTGGTTTCTATTACTACTCTCCAATAAAAGGAATCAGGGCTCCTCAGAGAAATGACTGATTCTAGGACTGGGGCAGGAAATACACAAAATGAGCCTGGAGCACCTTGTGGTACCAGAAAGTCAGGAAGTGTTAAACACACACACAAACATGCATGCTAAACACATATACACACAGATACACAGACACACACAAACTCACACACCCCAAAGGGAGTATGTCAAAGGAGCACAGGCGTCAAAAGCAAAAGCTCCCAATGGCCAAAGCTGGAACAATTCAAACAACAAAATAAAGTAGTATTGGATTATAACCCAAAGGATAAAATAGATATCCACGAGTCTATACTGATATAAATAAATATCAATAATTGAATAAATTAATATTTGGGGGGAAATAGACAACTCTGTGTGGAAGAATTCCAAATATTTTATGTACCTACTCTGTCCTCAAGGAGGTGGATCCTAACTCTCCACTCTTTGGGTTTGTGCTTCACATAGTGACTTCCTTCCAACAAGTGTAGTGTGGAAGGGGTGGAGGAGTGACTTTCCAGTGGAGAAATCTGAGACACGACCTCAGCCAGGTTATCAAGGTCAACATCAACAGTCAAATCACGTGGATAGCATGTACCCTTGATAAGATGTTATAAAAAAGGCACTTTATCTGGTTGTCCTCCCAATAAACCATAATCCCAGCCTTACCATGAGAAAAGCATTGGACAGTTTACATTAGTGAGGTATGCTACAAAACACTTGATCACTGCTCCTCAAAACCGTCAAGGTTGGGGCTTCCCTGGTGGCGCAGTGGTTGAGAGTCCACCTGCCAATGCAGGGGACACGGGTTCGAGCACTGGCCTGGGAAGATCCCACATGCCAGGGAGCAACTAAGCCCGTGAGCCACAACTACTGAGCCCATGTGCTGCAACTACGGAGGCCCAGGCGCCTACAGCCCGTGCTCCACAACGAGAGAGGCCACTTCAATCAGAGGCCAGCGCACTGCAACAAAGAGTAACCCCCGGGCCTCCCTGGTGGCGCAGTGGTTAAGAGTCCGCCTGCCGATGCAGGGGATACGGGTTCGTGCCCCGGTCTGGGAGGATCCCATATGCCGCGGAGCGGCTGGGCCCGTGAGCCATGGCCGCTGGGCCTGCGCATCCGGAGCCTGTGCTCCGCAACGGGAGAGGCCACAACAGTGAGAGGCCCACATACCGCAAAAAGAAAAAAAAAAAAAAAAGAGTAACCCCCGCTCTCTGCAACTAGAGAAAGCCCACGCGCAGCAACGAACACCCAACACAGCCATACATAAATAAATAAATAAATAAATAAATAAATAAATAATAAAAAAAAAGTGTCAAGGTTATCAAAAACAAGAAAAGCCTGAGAAACTACCACAGCCCAGAGGAGCCTAAGAGGGCTTGATAACTAAATGTAATGTGGTGTCCTGGATGGAAGCCTGAAATGGAATTAAGGACACTAGGCAAAAGCCAAGGAAATCTGAATAAAGTACAGACTCTGGTTAATATTATTTTATTAATATTGGCTCATTAATTGTAAAAAAGGTACCACACTAGTGTACGGTGTCAATAATAGAGGAAATTGGGAATGAGATATATAAGAACTCTGTATTATCCCCTTAATTTTTCTGTATATCTAAAACCATTCTAAAATAGATATAGTCTATTAGATAAAACAAAAAAGGTAATGATGATTTGATTGTGACATCAGAGTAGTGATACTTTGAGATATTTATAAAACTGCCTTAGGAAATTGTCTGTGATATGTGCTGGGGATATAGGCACAGGTACTCCTAATATTATTGTGGTTTGTTGTCTGCATTTAGATTTAAAGGACATGCTAAATACTAAATTGCAGTTAGAGGTTAGTGAAATTAAAGATGTAATATTCCCATCCAGATTCCACATACACTTTGATACATATTAAGAATCCCCTGCTCTTTGGTGAGGTCTAATTTTATGAAAGTGAAACACAGAGAGATGAATTAGGTTGTTCCAGCTTTTAAAAAGCCCGCATTCTAGGGTCAAGAATTCTTACTGAGCCTTGTTGAAACTGTTTGCTACACTACCTCCTAATTTTGGAACTGCTAAACAGAGAGTTGCGAAGGCTTCCTAGAGTAAAAGTACTGCCTTGGCCTTGTGCAATTATACTGTTTAGGTTGCTGGACAAATCCAAGGATAAAACTGGCCTGGACCTAGTGATGGGCAATTCCAAAAGCAAGCTGAATGTGAGAAGTTCACTCACAGAGAACCCTAGTGTCAAAGAGCCTCTCTACTTGGGAATGGCTCAACACTGGGAAAATAAACCCTGGTTCAGCTGTAAAGAGAGCACATCCTTGGCCTTTTTTCCCCCTTAAATCAGGAAACTGATGATCTGGTCAGCTTAGGAGAGGGAGGGAGGGAAGGAGGGAGGGAGGAAGATGAGAGAGAGAGAGAAACCTGTTAATAGCTGGTGCCAATTTAAAGAGAGAAGGAAAGGGCTTATTATATACGTATATGCTAATATGATTCTTAAAGCCAATTCTGATCAATCCTTCGGGAAAGAAAGAGATGCAGCCATCTGTTAATGTGGCTTCAGCTTCTTTGTTTTCAAATGTTACAACTGTCACCAGACCAGCCATTCCACTTGGGGCGAGGCCAGGGGGTTAGAGGGGGAACATCTGTCCACTAAGGACACCACTAAACAGCAACAAAATCTTGGGGCGACCCCTCTCTCTTTCCTTGAGTGCTTTCGCTAGCCGGTCCTACTTCCCCACTCCTTTGGGAGTTTCCTGTTCCATTACGTAAGCAAGAGGGCGAGAGGTCCCAGCTTTCCTAATTGTGAGTGGTTTGGCTGGGTGTGTACGTGCGAGTAACTGTGTATGTGTGTGGGGGGGAAGTGGAGCTCGCTACAAGGGGCTTAGAAAAACTAGTCGCCAATTTAAAATATTTTCGGAGTGTTTGAATATCTTAAGAGCTAATCCCACTCTCAAATTCAGCGAAATGAACAATACAGATAAGGAAGATGAAGAGGGTGGAAAACCCACACAGCGGAATGGAGCCGTCCATGCCGCGGGAGTGACAGGGGAGCGCTCAGAGGAAAGGCGCTCTGCAGGGAAAGTCACTCTGGCTCTTCTCTCTCGGTCCACCAGCCGGCGACGCTTCTTCTGTAAAAGCATTCCTAGAAAATAACCCTATAACCGGGAAGGGTAGCGATCGTTGAGCGCAGCTTCCAGGAGCCGGTGCCGGGAGAGGCCCCTCTCCCCCCGCGGCTGGCGCGGAATGTGGCGATCCGGCCAGGGGCGGGGGATGACTTCCGGCGGCCGGAGCTCGGCGCCGGGAGCAGGTGCTGCAGCTGGCAGGTGGGGTGGGGGCCGGCCGAGCTGACCACACACAGACGCGGCGCGGCGGCACTGCGGCCCCCGGGCAGCCGGCGCCGGGGACATGCGCTGATTCGATCCCTCCGGAGAAGGTAAGCAGCCCGGCTATTATTAGCCTCGGCCACACTGCGCGGTGCTTTCTGCTTGGTTAGTAATGGGGTTTGTAATACAGAGGGAAGAAGGGGAATATCCCTGCCGCCTTCTGCAATGGGAAAAGGAGCAACAACTGAAATTGAAATGTTAATCAGCCAAGTGCTTGAGATTATTGGAGGAGCGGTGTTACTGGGCAAACAAAGAAGGCGGTCAGCCTCTGTAATCTTTTTTTTTTTTTTTGCGGTATGCGGGCCTCTCACTGTTGTGGCCTCCCCCGTTGCGGAGCACAGGCTCCGGACGCGCAGGCTCCGGACGCGCAGGCTCAGCGGCCATGGCTCACGGGCCCAGCCGCTCCGCGGCATATGGGACCCTCCCAGACCGGGGCACGAACCCGTATCCCCTGCATCGGCAGGCGGACTCTCAACCACTTGCGCCACCAGGGAGGCCCAGCCTCTGTAATCTTAAGATAATCAACCATTGCTGTGCTACACTCGCTTAGATATTGAAGAGGATTCCGAATGTAAAATAATTTGAGTTGCACTTTTACGTTGTACCTTCAACCTTCGCTTGGTTAATTTGTGGTTTGCGAGCAGCAGGTTCTTGTCAGCAGCCTGGAGAAGTAATCGGAAATCTTCCTTCTCCTTTTGCGTTCCTCAGCCTCCTCCCTTTCCAGTTATCAGAATGGGTCTGCACATTTCAACGTCAAACATCCACTTCAATACTGAACCTTTAGAAAGAGTCTCAAATTAGAGGAGAAATTTACCTCCTGGAGTTCAGCTTGGGTTGAGCAGCACTTGTCCCCACTTCTCCCTTCATTTACCATCTTCTCTTGTCAATCATTTCATTGATTCCCCCCCACCCCCGCCGGGGATGCTGTGCTCATTAACAAACCAGCTCTTGTCAGCTCCTGTCCACCACCTCTGTTCCGTGACTGATTTTTCAAGGACCCAGAAAGGGCACTGCCTTATACCACGTTTGGACTGTTATCTGTGTCCTTCCCCAAAATGCATGGCATGAAAAATCCTTTAAGCCCAGTACCAATATGGTTTCCGATAACTCCCTTCATTGTAGTCACTGCAGCTACCAGATGGGTTTCAAGGACAGCAGAATCTATTGGGGTGTGAGAAAGAGGGCTCTACCTACATATTTTGTGCATAAGAATAGGTGGAAGTAGAAATGCAAATGTCAGTCTATCCCGTTTTTCTTGAAGGTTTTTTAGTCTAGCTAGGTTGTGAGACACCTAGCTGGGTAGGGTATGGGGCAAGTCCTCCTGCAAAAGCAAGCAGTGTGTTTGTCCTAGGATTCCCCCAATAACCTCAAAAGAGTTTCCAGAGAGACTTTTCCCACAGGCAGTCAGAAAGCCAGGGGAGGTGGCCAAGGTAAACCTCAGGTTATTTGGGCATCCTCAAGTTAGTCTCTCCTTTTAGGGGTTCTGACCTAGGATTTCCCCACAAACGCTTTGCTCCTGAGCTCAAGTGCCCATTCTTGTTGCTCACCTAGGGATGTACAATTGAATGATATTCTGTGAAATGGTGAAGATTGCTATGGTGGGGATTGCAAATGTGCCACTTCACCAACAGAGAACAGTTGTAATAAGCCAGACTGTGTGGTGTCTGTGTGCCAATATTCCATTTAAAAAGAGGCTTGTTATCTTTAAATCTGAAATTAAAGAGACAGTTTGACTCAAAAGGCCATGGATTTTATTTTAACAAATTAAAATAGGAGATCAATAAAAAAGAGGGCCAGGGTTTATAGCTAACCTTCTTAGTTTTTTTTTTTTGTGCGGTATGCGGGCCTCTCCCTGTTGTGGCCTCTCCCGTTGCGGAGCACAGGCTCCGGACGCGCAGGCTCAGCGGCCATGGCTCACGGGCCCAGTCGCTCCGCGGCATGTGGGATTTCCCCGGACTGGGGCACGAACCCGTGTCCCCTGCATCGGCAGACGGACTCTCAACCACTACGCCACCAGGGAAGCCCCTTACCTTCTTTTTTAAATATTGCTTTAGAACAAGATACTGGTTCTGAAGAATCATGTTACTTCTATTATATATCGTTATTGTTTTTCTGATTACAAATTCTCTATAAATACACTTTGGAAAGACTTGAGTTGGTTTCTTTGTCTCTATCTTCAGTATATGAGGCAGAAGGAGTGGAGGCGGGTGGGCAAATCCCACTCCAAATGGCCCACTCAGAGAACTGTTCCCCGGACCATGCAAAGCTCTGGACCGAAATTGTTTTGGCTGGTTGTTATTATTATCTTTAAATGTGGTTTGGGTTTGAAATATTAAATTTTCAATATTCTAAAATTTTGACTCAGGCACACCAAGTAGAAGAGAGAACAAAGAACAAGAATAGCAAAACTATTTTCCACCTTTCTTACCTAATTGTAAACTATTTAATTATATGAATAATTATTCTGAATAATAAGTGAAAAACATATTAAAATAATAATTCATTTTTAAGAAAGTAGCCCAAGGTTTATGAAATACAGGTTAGTGCAATTGATCTTAAGTACAGTAAAAATTTCTGTAATTTTAAAAGGTGTTTTTATGTTGAGTATTAGTACATGAAAATATGCTAATGATGGTTAGAAATTGAAATGTCTGTTACTTGGTTTCTGAAGAAACTGAATTCTTTGGCAAGAAATGGGTCAGGATTAGGGGACTGGAGCCGCCAAAGCCGGCATCATACCTGCCAGTGATTTTATAGGTGAGATGAATGCATTAAGTTATGGATTAGGGTTGGAGAAGCCTTCTGGGGAAGAAAGAAAACAAGATAGAAAATAAAATTTGTTATTTTAGTGCAACTAAGATAAGTAAATTTAAGTTATTTCTGAGTTTGGACTTTGTTATATTTCAACAATTTCTGAGGAAAGTTTCTAAATTCAAAGCCCTAGGTAGAAATAGTTGTATGATTTCCTATCCGAAACTGGTTTATGACTCTATTTCCTTTGTTAAAAACGTTTCCCAGAGAAAGGCAAAATTAATTGCCCGGTGTTAAGGAGGAGGAATAATACCAAATAGAAGGATGTACGCTATTAGTTGCTAAATGAACTGTGGGAACTTTTTTGTAGATTTGACAAGATAGAATTGAAATTAATCTGTTGCTTTCCAATCACGTAAAAAAAAAAATTTAGTCTGGTGGGTGGTCAGTGTTATCAGTAATTTAAGACTTGAGTACCGATTTAGGATTCAAAGTTGCTTCTCCTTACAAAAGGCATTTTCTGGTGCTGCATTACTGCCATTAGCTACAATTGAAATAGACTTATCCTGAGATTTTGAAAAACAGAAAAAGAAATAGTAGGATTAATAAGGCTTTGCCTCCACTGAGAATGGGTAGAAAAAGTGCTATTTTGAAAGTTATCAATGGCCTCTTAATTGCCAGATTTCTGCGCTGTTTCAACCTGCTCTTTATGTCTTTATTTTTAAGTTCTCTTCTAAGTTCTTTTTTAAAAATTTTACTGCTTAGTGTTTTATTCACTAAAATAGCATTTTTAATTGAAGTAGAGTTGATGTGTAATATTATATAAGTTACAGGTGTAAAATATAGTGACTCACAATGTTTAAAGGTTATACTCCATTTATAGTTATTCTAAAATATTGGCTATATTTTCTGTGCTATGCAATATATCCTTATAGCTCATTTTATAATAATAGTTTGTACCTCCTAATCTCCTATCCCTATATTGTTCTTTTTTTTAAATTAAATACTTGTGTTCAAAAGTATTGTTAATAAGTAATATATAAAGAGATATCTCTTTATCTAGTTTCTCACTAATCCCCTTAAATTACCTCATGACCAGCCTAAAACAAGTGCTGTTTATTTCTAGTTTGTGCCTCATGATATCACGACTATATGTCTTCATTTGTTCCTTTCACTCACCCTGCTACACGTTGAAACCTTGCTCACAGCATACACTGCCTCTTCCATGAACCCTTCCCCATACCCACCTTCCTTCTCATTTCAGATGTGTTTCTCCCTTGTCTAAATTCCTATGGCGCTTCCTATTTTGGTCTATCCTTTAGTTTGAACATGATTTGCTGTTGTAAAATAATCCTAGAGAGCAGAGTCTTTGACTAACGACTTTTTATTACCTGCAACTCATAATACAGTGCCTAGCTATGTATATGCAAAGTAGATGTTCAGCAGTTTGATGTTAGTGCAGAAATTAGCTATTATTTTCCAGGGGTGTATATCCACCTACTCTGATATCCAAGTTAGGCTCTAAATAATGTGTGCAAGTACATTTTAGTTTAAAATCCCTATATAATAATATAGTGAAAGTACATTCAAACAGTTATATTCAACAAAAGTTATTGTGAGCTTACATGCCCTTAAGTGGATATTGGCTCATCCGTATCAAAAAGTATAGTAAGCATTACAAAAGAAAACTTAAAAGAAGACATTGTACCAGCTTTCAGTATGCTTTCATTCTACTGAAAACAAGTAAGCAGGGGAAGATGTCTTGCATAAGTAAGTACTAGTCTTAAAGCGCTCTGCTAGGTACTTTCATCTATGGTGTATAATTTCATCCTTCTACTGTATGCTAATTTTACGCTGAGACTCAGAGATCTTACCTAAATGGCAGAGATTCTTTCCACATTCACATGCTGTTCTTTGAAGTGATAACGAGTGAAGGAAAACTATAAAACATAATCAGAGTAATTTAAAACGGTTTTGTGATCAGGCTTTCCAGTGCTTTTTAAACTTTTGGGTCTTTAACATCCCCTTTAATAATTCAATAAAGGCTATGCATCCACTCCCCAAGTACATACACAACACACATACACAGAATTTTGCCTGTAATTGCAGGTGTTTGCGGACCTAATAAAGCCCTCCTTTGCAAATGCTTTAAGGACATCTACGCTGGGCTCAGTTTTTCTTTTTGCTTGTTCTATGCTTAACATTTATTTTTGTACCTATTAAAATTAAACAAATTATTATCTGTTATAGTTGAGGTATAAACCTAAGCAGCTTCGTACTTTACAACTTTTCTTTTTGCATTTTTGTATTCTGTCCTCTCTCACACAAACACACACATTTATATAAATGAGATCAAATAATACTTTTCTGTGAAGAGAATGCTTAGAATTTATTCTTAACGATTTTTCTATATATCACACGTCAGTGTTAGCTATAGTCATCATGTTGTACATTATGTCCATAGTATGTATTTATCTTACAATTGGAAGCTTGTACCTTTGACCGTCTTCCTCCAACTTCCCCTCCCCTGACCCTCTGTCTCCTGTAACCACAGGTCTGATCTCTTTTTCTATGATTGTTTTCTTTTTTTTTAGGTTCCACACATAAGTGAGATCATATAGTGTTTGCCTTTCTTTCTCTGACTTATTTAACTTAGCATAAAGCCTTCAAGGTCCATTTCTGTTGTCTCAAATGGTAGCATTTCTTTGTTTTCTTACAGATGAATAATATTTCAGTGTGTGTGTGTGTGTGTATACCTATAATATGTATATACCTATAAATATATAAAACAACCTCTTTACCCATTTGTCCATCAATGGGCACTTAGATTGTTTCCATATCTTGGCTATTATAAATAATGCTGCTATGAACATGGGGGTGCAGATATCTTTTTGAGTTAGTGTTTTCATTTTCTTTGAATATATTCCTAGAAGTGGAGTTGCTAGATATATGTAGTTCTAGTGTTAATTTTTGAGGCTCCTCCATACTGTTTTCCATACTGGCTTTACCAATTTACAATCCCACCAACAGCACAAGGGTTCCCTTTTCTCCACATCCTCACGAGCATTTGTTATCTCTTGACATTTTTGAGGATGACTGTTCTAACAGGTGTGAAGTAATATCTCAATGTGGTTTTAATGTGCATTTCCCTAATGACTAGTGGTATTGAGCATCTTTTCATGTACCTGTTGGCTTTTCGTGTGTCTTCTTTAGAGGAATGTCTATTCGTGTCCTTTGCTCATTTTTTTAATTGGGTAATTTTTTTTTTTTTGCTGTTGATTTGTATGAATTTTTAATTTATTTTGGATATTAACCATTATCAGATATATGGTTTACAAATACGTTTTTCCCATTCTATAGGTTGTCTTTTCAATCAGTTTGTTGATTTGTTTTTGTTTTTGTTTGCTGTGCAGAAGCTTTTTAGTTTGATGTAGTTCCATTTGTTTATTTTTTATTTTGTCGTTTGTGTTTTCAGTGTCATATCCAAAAAGTCATTACCAAACCCATGTAATGAGCTTTATTCCTATGTTTTCTTCTGGCAGTTGCATAGTTTCAGGTCTTACATTTGAGTCTTTAATCCAATTCAAGTTAGTTTTGTGAGTGGTATAAGATATTGGTCCAATTTCATTCTTTTACATGTGAATATCCAATTACCCCAGGGTTCCCTCGTATGTAACTTCTCTCTTTTCTCTTGCTGGTCTTAAAATTCTTTCTTTGTTTTTGACTTTTGGTGATTTAATTGCAATGTGTCTCAGAGTAGCCCTATTTGAGTTCAACCTGTTTGGGCTTGTTTGGGCTTCATGGATATGGATGTCCATTTCTCATCCTAGGTTTGGGAAGGTTTCATCCATTATTGCTTTAAATATACTTTTTTTCCCTTTCTCTCTCTCTTTTCTTTTTCTGGAATTCCCATAACATGAACATTGTTTACTTTGTTGTGTCCCATAATTTCCATAGGCTTTCTTCACTCTTTTTATTCTTTTCCTTTTTGTTCCTTTCACTGGGTAATTTCTAAAGTTCTATCCTCCAGTTTGCTGATTCTTTCTTCTGCATGGTCGAATCTACCTTTGAAACTTTTTATTGAATTCTTCAGTTCAGTTATTGTATTTTTAAAATCTAGTGCTCCTGTTTTTTTGATGTTGCTATTTCCTTGTCAAACTTCTTGTCTTGTTCATGCATTGTTTTCCTAATTTCACTTAGCTGTCTGTGCTTTCTTGTAGTTCACTAAACTTCCTTAGGATGATTATTCTGAATTCTTTGACAGTTCATAGATACTCTTTTTTTTTTTTTTGCGGTGTGTGGGCCTCTCACTGTTGTGGCCTCTCCCGTTGCGGAGCACAGGCTCCGGACGTGCAGGCTCAGCGGCCATGGCTCACGGGTCCAGCCCGCTCTGTGGCATGTGGGATCCTCCCGGACCGGGGCACGAACCCGCGTCCCCTGCATCGGCAAGCAGACTCTCAACGACTGCGCCACCAGGGAAGCCCAGATCTTTATTTTTTTAAGGTCAGTTATTGGAGTTTTATTAGTTTCCTTTGGTGGTGTCATATTTGCCTAATTTTTGTGATCCTTGATTCCTTACTTTGGTATCTGCATATCTGAGTAATTGGGCTCTTCCTCCAGACTTTACTGGGTATTATATTCAGTAGTAGTAGTAGATGGGGCTATGAATTAGTTTCCTGGCAGAGAATCAGAGCTTGTATAGGACCTGGCTCTGGACAGGACCCAGAGCCTGTATAGTTCATTGTTTGGGAACCCAAATCAGGCCAGAGTGTGCACTTAATTCCCTGGTCAGCTGAGGGCACTGGTTTTGCCCTGCAGATGGGGGAGGCCACAGGCTGTGCTGTCTGTTCAAGTGCCACTGTATCTAGGGCTGTTTAATGGGCTGTACAGCTTCCCATGTTCTCTGGTTAGGTTCCCCAGTTGGACATGCTGAAGGCTGTATTCAGTGATGAGTAGGGCTATGAATTAGATTTCCTGCCTGGGTGCAGCAGGAGAAGCAGTTCTAAAGCCAGTAAAGCTCTTTGTTGTCTTAACTCAAGCTGATCCACACTCCACGTTCTGTGGCTGAACAAGGCCACTGGCTTTGCTTTGCAGACTATCAGCTCTGCCTACCCTTCTCTAGGCTTGAGCACTCCTGGGCCGCACAGTTTCTAGGAGTTGTCACCAATCCTTCTAGTCAGATGGGCCAGGAAGACACTCTCCACAGCAGATGGGATGGGGCTAGTCCCAGTTCCTTTGCCTGGGTGGGATGAGGAGGGGCCGCTCTAGGCTACTCTTAATTTCTCAAACAGGCTCCCCAGTTGGGAGGAGCTGGGGGCTCCTCTCAGCCTTGGATATGAATTAATCTCCGTGCCTGTGCATGGTACAGGATCCCTCCACACCTGATACTGGCTCTGCTTTGTACCAGAGCCAGTGATGAGCTCTGGCTGCCTGCCTCTTGGCTGGAGCATGACTGGGCCAAATAGCTTCCAGGATTTATTGCCAGCCCTTTTGGTCAGATGGCCAGAAGACACTGTCCACAGTGGGTGGGCTGTGACTCTGCTCTTTCCCTGGCTATGGGCAAACCAGGTTCAAGGGCCAGATGCGTATCAGGTGGATCTGTACCCTGAGTTCCCTGGTTGTAGTGCCCCGCCAACCTGGCTCTGTAGATAAGCAAAGATGCCCGTTGTGATCCCTACTTGGGCACTGCAGGTATGAATTCCATCTGTCACAATCCATGTGCTGGCTGTTGCATGCCCCTTCCCCCTTCATCACAGTCCAACTTTTAGTGGTCAATCCCTGCAGATTCCCCTGCAATCCCAGTGGAGCAGATTAGAGCAGTGGCTCCCACAAAGCAACCCCAATGCTAGTGGTGGTGCTTGCTGTCCCCAGTTCTCTTCTCCTACTGGAGGAACCAGAGGTTCACGGGAGGCCTCACCCATAGTGCTCCACTGGCCTGGGGGAGGGGCAGTGTGGTCAACGTGTAGCTCCTTCTCTCACCCTTCTAATGCAGTCTGTCTTGGTCTCTGTGGTGCACGGGGGTGCTTCAGCCTCACCTCCATGTTCTAGGATTCTCTCAAATAGTGTCCTGTTTCCAAATAATTGTTAGTTGTTCCTCCTGGTGGGGGGGACGCGGAGCCAGGAATGACCTTGGTGATGTCACCCCACTCTGGGCTTACCTTGACAATATGTGTGTTCTTTATAGCCCAGACATTTCTGGTACTTGAAATGAGGTTCTCCTTTTATTGTTCTCCCTGCTTTAGGACCTAAAATGGGAGCTCTTCCTTAGCACTGGCACAAAGGCTGCTGAGATGACTAGGAAGCAAGTGCCAAGGAGGATAGTGAATCAAAGAACCTTGATTCATGGAAAAGGAATCCCAGAAGGAGCTCTAAACGTTACACATTCCAAAGGATTTATTCAGGGTTTTCCAATCAAAATCATTTTTACAAAAAAGAAACAGTTCTCAGACTTCGAGTAGTATACTGCCAAGTATGTGGAAGAACATTGCCAGCAGTTGAGTGGTGTGGTCTGCTTTGAAATATATTCAGTTTTCTTAGGATGGACATATGTCTACTTCAAAGTTACTATTTCTTTCTAGTAATGCTGTCTACAGTAATATATTTGCTTTTGCCAAGTTAAGAAAACAATGACATCCCTCCCAGGTTCTAAAACAATTACCAGCATAAAAATACATTAAAATTTTTCGCTGATACTTAAGGAAACCAGTACTAGCTAGCATTCCTACTGATGCTAGTATTCAAAGAGAGGCATGACAAAACCATTAATCTGGAAGAAACCGGGTTGGAAAGATGGAGAGAAAGAACTCAAGAGGACTACTTAAGCTGTTGCTTTCTTTACATGTCCCCAAATATGATAATAACCATATAAGCTCCTAAAATAAGTGCAATTTTATGCAAACTTCATAGTATGCCTAGTAGGAGGTAAATTTTTACTTTATTTTATAGTATATTTTTATTTTTTATTTTGGTAAAATGTCCCATAATGTAAAATTTACCATTTTAACCATTTTTAAGTGTATCATTTATTGGTATTAAGTACATTCACAATGTTGAGCAACCATTATCATTATCCATTTTAAGACCTTTCTTATTATCCCCAACAGAAACTGTACTCACTAAACAATAACCCCTTATTTCTCCCCTCCCCTTAGCCTCTGGTTAACTCTATTCTGTTTTCTGGGTTTATAGTTTGCCTATTCTAACTACCTCATATAAGTGGAATCATACAATAGTTGTCCTTTTGTGTCTGGCTTCTTTCACTTAACATAGTGTTTTCAAAGTGTATCCATGTTATAGCATGTAGCAGCATTTCATTCCTTTTTAAAGCCATACAATGTATAGTGATTTTTAGTTGCAAAACACTTTTAGTACATTGTGTTTCTATTATATTAATGATATCTAGCATATATCACTACCATATTACCTTTAGTAGATGCCCAGTAATGTGTACTATGAGTGAGCCATAATTTCATTCAGTCAAAACCCATTGATAAACATTTATTAAGTTCCAAACAGTTTTATGATTTCAAGAAATGTGGTAATGGACATAGAGGTTCATGTCTTTATGTGCTGGAGCTTTTACTTTTGATGGAAGAATTCTTGGAGTGGCATGGAATGGTATTGTTAGGTCAGAGATTATGCAGAAACATTTATCATTTGAATACATACATTTACTATAAAAACCATCAACTTCTTCAACAGATAATATTCCTGTAATTTATGTAACCATTTATGACCATCTTAAAAATGAATGCAAGTAATATAAGGGAATCCACTTCATGTGATTTGAGCAAGGAAACATTCTCACTTTTTTCATTTCTAGTTCATGGAAGAAAATTCCTATACACAAGTATTGAAATATTTCAAGTCTCTGGATCACACATTTCATCATTTCAAAAATATTACGGAGTACATCACGGATGTCAGTCAAGTCTTGTAACAACAGTGTAGAAAACTAGTAACATTTATAGCTAGTTTTTTTTTTAAGCTTCAGCAATGGATCATTTCTATCCAGCCTAATCTGAAATTTTAATTAGATTAATTTTTAAAATAAAAAAGATTAATTTTTAATCTAAAACTATTTTTAGTTCATATTTATGTACCTGCATTATGGTAAATCTTTTATCTTGTTGGGTTTTTTTTCTTAGTTTCTCTTTAGAGTATCTTTTAAAATTTATTTTTAAACAGAATAATTAAAGCCCAAAGATGAGAATGTCTCATTTAAGCTAAACTAAAGAATGTTGGAATAGCTGAAGTATGAACACAATTGGCACAACTTTTCACTACCCTCCATAGAAGAAGACTGTTTTGATTTGCATGGTCCAAGAAAGGAGAAACAGATAACTTGCTGGGGATTGCATCCTGCTTTACTTAAATTAGAAATTAACAGGCTAAAAGGGCAAGGATGAAGCAACATGTTTATAACATATTTTTGAAAAGCTACTTAAAGGTGAAGGGTGGCAAGAACACAGACAGACACACCCTAGCCATTTCACTACAATATTTTAAGGTATGCCTTTTCTTTGGTTGATAGGGATGGAGGGACCTATTAATAAACATTTCTCCTATTTACTTTTGTCTTTATTGCTGTCTCATCAAACCCTCATTAAAAAACAGACATAAAACAAATAAGCATTCTGACTTTTGCCTGAATAAGCAACAACAAGCTCACATCTTAAACAATGGACTGCAATGGCTATGAGACTGAGGATGCTTGGTCATTGCAACAGTAGCAGCAACATAACCTGCTTTGTTCCTTCTGTTGTATACTGCGGAATCTGAGTAAATAGAGAGAAGTCAGTGATACCTTTAGTGCCATTTCTTACACTCCTCTCCATGCTCTTTCACACTCAGGTTCTCTGGTCATCTCAGTGTAGTGAAAAACCACCAGGATGCTAATACCCTCTATCCATTCACACAACTTAATGCTTCTGACACTTGCAGAAATAATGTCGAATCTGAATTGGTGGTACCCAATAGAGTCACTAAGAATAATCCGTCAGACTCACCAAATCCAAATTCAGATTTAAAGGCCATCAAATTTTAAAGATAATGAAGATTTTAAGATTTCAATATTTATTATATATGGTCATATGTAAAAATTTAGAAATGTAAAATTATATGTTTAGCTTTTTAATTATAAGCTATATTCACTGGAGAATTAATGCATTTTTAAAAGAATTCATTCTGAAAAGATTACATTAGCACTTTTTTTAAACCACTACCCTCAAAAATAAATTGTGACAAATCATTGTTCACCCAAGTTTATCTATCTCTCATCTCAAGGAAGTGAGTTGTTCTTGGGGAAATTCCTTTCATCTAATTTGTGCTTTTCTGCAGTGGATCAAGCTGAAATGAAATGGGGCTGACATTCTTAACTATTATTACACGCCCACATTTACCAGAATTATCTAATGATCAGTACCGAAGAGTTTTATAATAAATAAATATGTATGTACTGAGAGTCTCCACTGATAAAAGTTAGTTGAGACATGGCTGGTGATCCCGTAGAAGAGATATCTAGCTTATATTTCTTACATCATCTCCATAGGAGAAAGCAATCCAGGATTGCAAAGCAAGGCATGAGACAGCAGCATTTGGTGTATTCTATAAACGTTTAGATTTCTAGGGAGCTCATTGGTATTATATATTATGGTGAGCACTCAAATGTAAACTGTGACTTTAAAATCGTAAAATATCAAGACCGTAAAAATTCCTGCAACTTAAATGGTCAGTTTGGTATTTGGCTTTATTATAGGCATTTGCAAGATATTTATTAAACAACGAAATGAACCAATACCATTTAATTTTGAAAACTGCCTTCCTAATACAAAAGAATTGGTATTCTACACAAGTTCCTTGTGACTGTTTTTGTAGGTGTGGTGGGAATGAATTATGGATGGCACTACCCTTTCTCCTGTTTCTTGTCTGAGGTTTTGGTAAGGTGCAAATTAGAGGTGATGGACCTTAAAGTTTGAGCAGTTCAAGACACTCAACCAGTAAGTCAGAAAGAGAAAGACAAATACCGTATGCTAACACATATATATGGAATCTAAGAAAAAAAAATGTCATGAAGAACTTAGGGGTAAGACGGGAATAAAGACACAGACCTACTAGAGAATGGCCTTGAGGATATGGAGAGGGAGAAGGGCAAGCTGTGACAAAGTGAGAGAGTGGCATGGACATATATACCAAACGTAAAATAGAAGCTAGTGGGAAGCAGCCGCATAGCACAGGGAGATCAGCTCAGTGCTTTGTGACCACCTAGAGGGGTGGGATAGGGAGGGTGGGAGGGAGGGAGATGCAAGAGGGAAGAGATATGGGAACATATGTATAACTGATTCATTTTGTTATAAAGCAGAAACTAACACACCATTGTAAAGCAATTGTATTCCAACAAAGATGAAAAAAAAACAGTGAGTAGAATTCGAATAAGTACTAGTAGATATAAAAATAATAAAAAATAAATTTTGGCAATAAAATAAATAAATAAATAAACACACTCAACCAAGCACAGTCCATTTTCCCAGGACAAGAAAACATATGACATTACTCTTCTTTTTTTTTTGTTTTTGTTTTGTTTTGTTTGCAGTACGCGGGCCTCTCACTGTTGTGGCCTCTCCCGTTGCGGAGCACAGGCTCCGGACTCGCAGGCCCAGCGGCCATGGCTCACGGGCCCAGCTGCTCCACGGCACGTGGGATCCTCCCGGACCGGGGCACGAACCCATGTCCCCTGCATCGGCAGGCGGACCCTCAACCACTGGCGCCACCAGGGAAGCCCCCCATTACTCTTCTTTTTTCAACCACAATGGATTTGAACTTTTAGAAAATTGAAAATGCAAGATACAGATTTTATTGTTTTTAAGTTATTTATTTATTTATTTATTTCTGGTGGTGTTGGTTCTTCGTTGCTGTGCATGGGCTTTGTCTAGTTGCGGGGAGCGGGGGCTACTCTTCATTGCGGCGTGGGCTTCACATTGCGGTGGCTTCTCTTGTTGCAGAGCACGGGCTCTAGGGCACACCGGCTTCAGTAGTTGCGACGCACGGTCTCAGTAGTTGTGGCTTGCGGGCTCTAGAGCACAGGGTCAGTAGTTGTGGCGCATGGGCTTAGTTGCTTTGCGGCATGTGGGATCTTCCCAGACCAGGGTTCGAACCCATGTCTCCTGCATTGGCAGGTAGATTCTTAACCACTGCGCCACCAGGGAAGCCCAAGATACAGATTTTCATAAGAAAATATTAGTCAACAGTTCTCTTATCTCTATGTCTTTTTCTATCTCATTGATTGTGAAGAATACACTCATAGAGAAAGCAAAATCTACATCAATTGAAAATTTTTTCCACCTGCATGCATGTTATAGTGGATGTGTAACATCTTCACAGGGTTTGTGAAATCACTATTTCACCAGAAAAATTAAATATGACCCTAAAATGATCTGACACTAATTAGTCCATTGAATAAGGGGAGGAGGATTGGCATCTTGGTCATTGTTTAGAAGAAAAAAAAATCATTAACCTGTTAGGCAAAATACTTGTCTTTAAAATATCCCTTAATAAATATAATAGAAAATGAAATAAAATGGCAGTACAGTGTTATGAAAGGAAAGCAATTGGGTTGATCTCAAAGTGAGTATAAAAATCAATGTTTTTTGTTTAGTTTGTTAATAATTTTATTCTTAGAGCTCTCAGGCAGCTAACTTTTGGTCATTTTTAAGATCAATCAAAAAGTCTAAACATTATTTTTAAGGTATGCAGCTCACAAGGCCCTCCTCCCCTCCTTCCTCTCTTTCTTTTAATCTTTTAGTTTATTTTGGGGAGTTTTGGCTACCATTTATGTTCTAATCATGTTTTTCAGGAAGTGAATTTGAACTTTGAACCTCACCTAGTTTGAATCCTACCTCTATTATTTTCTATCTCTATGACTTAGGGTAAGTTACTTAACCACTGTGAATTGTTTCTGGATATTTAAAACAGGAAAATCACAGGGTTGTTGCGAAGATTAAAGAAGATAACATAAAAGGGAACTTATTGCAGTGTTTGAGACATAGTAAGGGTTAGTAAACATTTCCAGTTTTTATCTTTCTAATTCTCGTGAGCAGTTTACAATGAGATCTCATTACCACAGATTTTCCCTAAAATTATGAACCTTTTCCTACCCCTCTCCATTTTAAAGCAAACCTTGAAATGACTGAACCTCATAGGAAGATGTCTCAATGCAGGTAATCCCAGTAGCAGGAGAGGTTGAAGCTACCACAATGCAAAGTTTTCAGGCTCTGATCTGGCAGTAGCTGTGGGAATTAGTCTTAGCTTCTATATTTAACTCTGCAAGGAGTTGATTGGATGACCTGGGAGAACTCACGTGGCATCTTATTTTCTTTCTGAATTTCTTTCTGCATCTTATTTTCTTTCTGAATTGTACCATTTGTCTAATCACTCTTTTCACTGACTCATTATCAGAAATGATATCAAGGTTGTTGAATAAGGTTGTTGATTTCAGAAGTAATGTTATAGAAAATGGGAATTGTTCCCTTTCTTAAAAGCAATAGTTGACAATTTTATTTTATTTTTTTCTGATACAGTATTGAAGTTCCTGGGAGAGGGCAACTTTAATTTATAAAGAGTTGTTAACATTCACTTCCTCTAACAAAAGCCTTTAAAGGTAATACTACTAATTATCTGCCTTGTACTCCAGTCTTTTTTTTTAAATATGTAACTGTTGAAGCTTTTTAATGTTAATCAGTATCATTAAGTTGTCCAGAAAGGAAAATTAATCTGTTACTCCATTGTACATCATATACAAAGGAATCTTCTTGGTATATGATATCTTTCTATTTTACTGAATCTCAATGAATTTAGAGAGTACATGTAAGAATTTTAATATTCAGAGTCTTATTCATAAACGTGCACTACTGAGTAGATTCAATCACTAGCAACACCTTTAAACTGAAATCAAAAATAGAGCCTCAATTAACGTGAAAACTTTAGTACCAGAAACACCTGCCTATAAAAACTGCACTGTTAGTACACTAGATGAGCTTTAGTATAATAACAATTTTGGGGCTTCCCTGGTGGCGCAGTGGTTGAGAGTCCGCCTGCCGATGCAGGGGACGCGGGTTCGTGCCCCTGTCCGGGAGGATCCCACATGCCGCGGAGCGGCTGGGCCCGTGAGCCATGGCCGCTGGGCCTGCGCGTCCAGAGCCTGTGCTCCGCAACGGGAGAGGCCACAACAGTGAGAGGCCCGCGTAATGCAAAAAAAAAAAAAAAAAAACAATTTTGTTGGGCTTGAAAAGCACATAATTTTACATTTTTTTCTTATTTGACTTTTTATCATTATGTGGACCATTTAGGTCTAAGGAAACAAGTACAAAAACTGCCTAAAGCCTTCCATTTAATATGTAAGCCATAGTTGTCCACAAGAGAGAATTTTGTGGTGATCAACAACTCTAGCCAAATCGGCAATAATTTATTTCAGTTGGTAGAGTCTAATCATGTGTACCTAACTATGTTCTTTTAAGTAAAAAGTGTAAAACATTTTTAATAGTAAGTTTGTCCTGAATTTCCAAGTCAATATTTTTAATCCCTGTTTGAATACTGAATTCATTAGCTATTCACCAAAGGCTTGAGGCATAGATTTTGGGCATAGTCTGCTTCTAAGAAGAGATGTAGCAAACAGTCTAAATTCCTGTTTGAAATATACATGTGCATACACATATATTATACAAAAATTTATATACAGACATTTCCCGAATTACAATGGTTCGACTTAGCGATTTTTCAACTTTACCATGGTGTGAAAGTGATACTCGTTTAGTAGAAACTATAGTTTGAATTTTTTCATTTTTTCAAAGTCTACTTTGAATTTAGAGTAGAAACTATACTTTTCCCAGACTACTGATATGCAGCATGATGCTCTCTTGTGATGCTGGGCAGCAGCAGCAAGCCACTCCTCCCACTCAGCGACTCGACCACAACTGACACACTTACAACCGTTCTGGTTTTCACCTTCAGTACAGTATTCAATAAAACAAATGAGATATTCAACAGATTATTATAAAATAGGCTTTGTGTTAGATGATTTTGCCCAACTTCAGGCTAATGTGAGTGTTCTGAGCACATTTAAGGTAGACTAGGCTAAACTATGACAGTTGGTAGATTGGGTGTACTATAAGCATTTACAATTTATGATATTTTCAATTGATGATGGGTTTATCAGGATGCAATGCCATAGTAAGTTAAGGAAGATGTGTGTTTTATGTGTATTATATATATTAATTATATTATCCAATTATGTGTATAAATATATATATGCATATATGTGCATGTATATATGTCTGCTTTCATGAACATTTGCCTTCTATTTCAAATATTTGATTATATTTTTTATTTTTTTATTTGGTTATATTTAAAATAAAGAGACAAGTTCTTGGAGAAGCATTTGAAGAATCTTTGTTTCCAGAGTCAAGTTTTGCAAAGAAAAATTATTTTTTCACTAGCTGTTTATTTTTCAATAGTTAAAAAAATATTTTTAAATTTCAAAGTGATTCTTTAATATATGAATACGAATACATATTTACTTCAGGTGCTATATATGTTATTTATACATATGTGTATTTATATATATTTAAATGTTTTTAAACCTGATCTTACTGGGTTATGTCTACTATCCAATTATGTGAGAATAGTGATATTGTTGCCTTTCAGCTTGGAACATGCTTCTGTTTCATTTGATTATATTTTATCCATTAAGTGCTCTGGCCTTCCATTAGCTCTTTTGCTTTGAGGAATACATTTTATAGTGCATTAGAAATATTCTTCTATTTTTCATGCCATAATTTTCCAGTGTCTCACAAAATCGTAATTTGGAATGTTCTGACTTGAATAGTGTTTCAGAATAGAGACTTGTCCCTTTTGGAATCATCAGATCTGTTGGTTAGGTACAGTATTTCTTATTTTTTCTGTTGGGGAAAGGGAGGAAGGAAACTGCACTATGGAATGTTCCAGTTTTGTTTTTGTTTTTTTCTTACGCTTATACCAAAAAAATGCACTCTTCTAGTAAAACTAGAAACATGAGAGTGGCAGTTACATAGTTCCAAATTAGGACAACCTAATATACTGTAATTTTTTCAAGTAAGAGAATAACCCAGGTAGTATACTATTAACTAGGTCTTTAAAAATAGCCATTTGTTGATTAATAATTCTATTCTTTTTCCATTCTTAGTTTCATAACATTTTTACACAAAGGTTTATATTAACAAATGCCATCAGTTGTATTGTTGGTTTCCTCCTGCTTTCTGATTAGTTCTATAATTTAAAAATGCTTAAAGTCCAGACTTCTCAACTAGAAGACATAAGCACAGTAAAAGCAGTGTTTTTAAAATTAATTCTGGAATATATTTCTCTTGATGGTAAAGACATATAAGATTACAGATGTGTATGTTTGGATGCTTTATAAATAAAAGTAATATGATTAATAATAATAATCATGTATTAATTTATACTACCAGAAATTCCCTCTAAATACTTTCTAGGACACAAACATTTATGACATTTCTATATTGTTCTCATTTTATTATTTTAATGAAATATTATACAGGTAGTATTTCATAAAAACATTGCATCAATTGTAATACAAGTTTAGGAATTTTAATTTGGTATGTAAATATACTAACTTCTGTTGAAATTGCTATAGCTTAGGGTCAAAATTAATTTGAAGGTTATTACTGTTATTATTCTGGTTTTTATTAGCTGCTGTCTCAAATTAATTATAAAGACAAAAATATCCCTGGCTTCGAGTTTCTGCGCTATTAATGACATACCGAGATGTCTCTTGGGTATCAGTAAATGATATATTTTAGAGCATAACTTACTAAATGACTTGCCAGTTGGCAGACCACCTTTGACAATAAAATATATTTGATAGTCTACCTTTGCAAATTCATTGTACCACACAGATGTGATCTTGGTAATTGACATATGACTATTAAGCTTCAATCATTCTCCATAATATTCCTATTACCAATTATTAACAGAATAAAGGGGAGATAACAATTCTATAGTATTTATTCAGATTTTTATTTAAAGTCAAGTATAATCTATATTTCTACAGTGCTTTTTTAATCTAACACCTCACTTAAGTAGAAGGAAATGTTCTAGAGGTTTGTTATTAGCTTTTAAATGAAGTAATCTTTAACTATCTTTTATTTAAAAATACTAAAAAAAAGTTTCATGGTCTTTAATTAAATATAAATATTGGAATTGTCTATGAAACTTTTGAAATGGTCAATCACATAAAAACATAGGGATATCCTTTAAAGCAGGGGTCCCCAACCCCCTGGCTGTGTTAGGAACTGGGCCGCACAGCAGGAGGTGGGCGGCGGGCGAGCGAGCGAAGTTTCATCTGCTGCTCCCCATGGCTCGCCATCGCTCCCATTACAGCCTGAACCAACTATCCTCCCCCGCCCACCCTGTTGGTGGAAAAATTGTCTTCCACGAAACCGGTCCCTTGTTCCAAACAGCTGGGGATCACTGCTTTAAAGCATATGAATTTCTAATATATTTATTTAGGTTATATATGCTGAACTTTTTTACATAATAGCTCATAGGTAATCTTCACTATTAAGTATTTTATGATGCTTAGAATCGGAAGCAATACAGAAACTAACAAATTAAAATTGTTTTTTTGTAAAATGTCAAGTGAGAAGAGAAGAATGTTAAATAATAAATATAGCATATTCACAACTTGGTTTTGAATATCACACACATAGAGAAAAAAGACCCAAAGAAAATTTAAAAATTATTTATCAATGGTTAACTCAAGAAATAAGAGAGTCAGGGTGACCTGTACTTCCTCCCGTTGTCATTCTGTATTTCCAAATTCATTGCACTATGTATGTATTACTTTTAGAACTGTTTAAGAAGAAATGTGCCAGTTTGGATAATTTTTTTTTAACATCTAAACATTGCCGAGTATTGTTAAAATGTTCAGTTTTTATGTAGCTTTCTGGAAGATCTAGCTGGCCATAAAAAACTGAATATATTAGCGGAGGGGGAGTTTTCCCTCATCTTGAAATAATAATGATAAATAATATTTTTTAAGCATTAAATAATTTTCAAAGCACTTTTATGTACATTTTCTCCTCAGACCATCCTAACTCTCTAGAGTTGGTAGAAAAAGGATTATACTCATTTTGCCCAGGGTGGGGGTTGGAGGGTGGGAATTGAAATTCATGAAGTTTAGCAAATTGCCCATTTAAGCCCTACACAGTTATTAAGTGGCAGGGCCAGAATTCTAACCTGTTTCATGCCATGGCCAATCTAGTGCTTTCCTCTATGCTCTAGGAACTGGACATATTTAAGACGTAAGCACAAAAATGGAAATAGGTCTGAATCTTGCTCTAGTTGCAAATTTGCCTATAGACCTCACTGGAGCCTGAACCAGGAAAATCTATATGAATTTCTTTCTTCAACCCAAAGAAATGGCCATGTTAAATAATTCCTAGGTTTAATTTTAAAAAATCTATACTGTCTGTTTTTTCACCATATTCCAGTTTGTGTATCTTGTGTCTATCAACTTCTCCAAAGAACCATGCTTCCTACCTAAAGGATTGCATTGCTTAATAAACAAACATTGACAATTCTGATGCTAACCTGAATTAAATAATATACCAATCATTTATGAGATCCGCCTTAGTATTTTTACACTCCTGAAATATCATCTCTATAACCTGCTTTTTAAAATAGTCTGACACCTACTGAGTACTCTTTCACTTCCTACAAGAAATCAAGAAAAAGAAAGCATTTGTGTTTTTAATTTTAGTGAAGGGTTCTTGATTTAAGAATTAGTCATTTAGTGTCATTTGAATTTCAAGTGTGCCTCAAGTACTTGAGGTTCTTTCTATATGACTTCTCCAGAGTTTCCACATATATATCATCATTAATTTCATCTTTCACTTGGGATTAGCACAAGAAAAGTTTTATTTACTACTATTTCTTAGTTTTCTTCATTTCAAATATTCAGTGCCTTGTCAAAAGTAATATTATAGTCTTATACTGTTCATTGATAACAGATAATAACAAGAAATTGTGATTCTGGTTTTCAGTTAAAAAAACAAAACGAGAAACTAAAGAAATAATTACTATAACAATGTTTTTCTCCATTTAGCTAATCAGATATTCACATCAGTGAGTGTTAGATTTTGAGACTATGAATCCCAATGCTAAATGTTTTATATATTCAGAGAAGTGAAAAATAATAATTATTATGCTTCCTCTGTGCTAAATACTATTTTAAAACCAGTTGGAATCCCCCCTCACAACAATCCTAAGAGGTAGGTACTGTTTGCACCTATTTTACAGCCAGACAAACTGAGGCACAGAATGATTAAATTATTCATGGTCACACAGCTAGTAAGGCACAGATACAGTATTTAAAATCAAGTCTGTTTTTGTGAGAGTCCACATTCCCAAGCCCTGTAATGAAAGCGTGTGATCCCTACTCTTTGCTATATACCCATTTCCTTGCTTTGTGGAAAGAAAGGGAGTGAGGGAAGAGGAGGGAAAGGGAGGGAGGGAAAGAGGAAAAGCAGGCGGAATGGAGGGAGGCAGGAGAATTGTCAAAATTCTTCCAGCTTGTTGATACTGTGTGTTATTTCTTATAATAAGGTTGAAATTAAGGACTTGTAGAGATTTACATAGAATAAATAATTTTAAATTTCCTTAAGGGAAGTCTCTGGTAATATTATCAGATGGTGACAGCAAGTGAATTTCTGTTTAATTCTATTCCTAATTAAAATGCTATAGCAGGCTCGTATTTGGAACAAACACAGTTCTGGTAATTCTCATAGTAATAATTCTACATTTTCTTAAATTTGTTATCATTTTTTTCACCCTCAACACTCTCAGCTTACTTAATTTTAGTACCTACTCTTTTTCAAAAGTCCATAAATTTTAGTTAGGCTTAAATCATAGGAAAATTGAAGAAAGTTTAGAGCTTGTAACAGAAGGAAACCACCCCCTTCCCACCCCGAGCCCAGCTCTGTCCATTTCTATCAGAGCTACTCCACCAAGAATGGAGGAATTATTCTAATTGGTCAGATTTAGGACACATTCTATTACATAGGGTGACTGTATTTGTTTAGAGGTACACAGCAACAGTTGCACATTTCTTCTTGTCCGTTGCCTGGTCCTGTGAAAGCAGATAAGTGGAGTGAAGATCCTCAAAACCTAGACCTCAGTCTCTTGTTTCTGTTCCATTCCGTTCTACCAGGGTGAGCTTAATCCAGCAGAAGAGTGAGCTCTTCTGTGTTTCGCCGGATGGTTCCATGCAGATGAGTCAAGTTCCATTTTGAGCCTGGAAAATCTTGCATGCTCTCTCATCAACTTCTTCCTTTTCTGAGTGTGTACTCAGAAAATGGTAACATGCCCCCAGTAAGCCTTTACCACAGCTCTGACTCAGGGTTATTAGGAAGTAATTCCAAATCTCAGACATGTTCTGTATTTTAATCAACAGATAATTTGTACTTATAGTTAACATTTTCTCTGGATTATTCACGTGTTCTTATGCAGTTGGAACCTATTTCTGTCTTCATGTGCTTAAAGCTAGGATGAGTATGGATTTTAATCAAGATAATTTAGAAATTTTATGAAGTGTTTCTTATGTGGCAGGCACTGTTCTAGGTACTGGTGATAGAGTGTTAAACAGAGTGGTTACAATCCACACTCTAAGCAAGGGTACTTAACATGAAAATTCCAATAGGAAAGATGTACAGAAATCATACGCAAAAAACAAGAGTCAGTTTAATATGCATGGTTGGCATCTTGGGGATAGAAGAAATCTAACACAAGGAGTTTTACAAGACTGATGATATTATAGTCACTTCAGTTGAACTTTGTTTTATTTAAAACAAGCAACTTTTTTTCAAACCAAGTAAAAAAATTGACAGTAATTGTGCAACTTTATAGCTCCTTATTTAGTAAAGAGAGGGTGCTTTGACTTGTGATATGAGGCAATTTCAGTCTTTTGATAAACTAACCTTCAGCATTTTAGAAATTAAGCTTTTTCATTGATGGAAATTCTAATATTTGCCCATCAGTTTTTATTTCATGCCTCCGAAATTAGATTAAATTTTCCAATTTTAAGTGGAAAACTGGCATATTATCTGTTGACACTACAGTTCCAAGTTTTATCATAAGAAATATGATAATATATCCTATCCAATTTTGAATTCTGAAAGTCTTTTTTTTGATTGATTAGTAGATGTTGGTATCACATTATTTGCAATGACAGAGGACATTGTCAAGTTGTTATTAGCATTCATTGCAGCACCGGCTTCTGAGAATGTAGTAGTTCTTTTGTTTTTTGTGTTTTTTTTTGCGGTACGCGAGCCTCTCACTGTTGTGGCCCCTCCCGTTGCGGAGCACAGGCTCCGGACGCGCAGGCCCAGCGGCCATGGCTCACGGGCCCAGCCACTCGGCGGCACGTGGGATCCTCCCGTACCGGGGCACGAACCCGCGTCCCCTGCATCGACAGGCTGACTCTCAACCACTGTGCCACCAGGGAAGCCCTGTAGTAGTTTCTTTTAAACCACGTTTTCTCCTCTTGATCCATGACTCCAACTCTAAAAATATCTTGATTCATTCCTACATCATACATTCAAGAAATAATTACTGATCGCATATACTATTCCACATACCAGGCTGGTCACTAGGGAGTCAAAATGACTAAGGCACAGGCTGGGCTGTCAAGGAGACCCCAATGTAGTGAACCTTTGCTTCTTTCTCTTCAAGTGGCATTGATCCTGTGTAATCAGAAGTAATAGGGAATTAAGTAGCATTCATATTGTAATTAAATGTAGATTGAGCCAGATGATTTTCCAAAATCAGGGTTAATCAGAGATAGGGCAAGAGTGTTCTTTGGGATTTTTCCTTGATGAGCATTGTTAACTATCCTTGAGATGCAATAATAGAAGTCAGTGAGTAATTTATCAATTTGGTGTCCTATGGGAACCAAGATGAAGGACGTTTTCTCCTTTAGTGATTGACTTTCTACAGAGATAGCAAAGGTGCTTCAACTTTCCCAGACAAGCAATCACCAGTAAACAGCAGTGATGGTAGATGTGGGTTATTTACTACCATGGGGTTGAGAATATTAGTGAGCTGCATTTTGACCACTTGTCAAACATTTTGACATCTTGGAACAGAAAGTGTTATTTAAATATAAAAAGCATTTTCTGATGAATTGCTGTTAGTCATCCCTATGAGGAAATGACCTATTAAGTAATAGATCGGGAATAAGATTGATTTCTGCTAAAGAGTGCTTAAAGTAGCTACATGTTTCAATTTGTGGGGTTTTTTCAACCATTTGTGAGTTACCACAGTAAAAACCCCCTATAAAAAGCTATCTGAATTTACTTTCCAGCATTCTTTCCTGGGCTTTCTCTATCTTTCCCCCTCTCCCTCTCTCTCAGATCAGAAGGAGAGCAAGGGGTCTCAAGCTTTAGGAGAATCAGAAGGCTTGTCAAAACAATGATTTCCGGAGCCTCAGCTGGGAATTTGCATTTCTAACAAGTTTCTAGGAGAAACTTCTGCTGCTGTTAAATATTTGATGAACCACTGCTCAAGTAAAAGGAATGGGAATTTAGGAAGTAGAAAGATGGAGAGCTATGAAAAGCTGAAGTCAGCCTCTGATCTTCTTCACCAAGCTGCCCAAGGTATTGGGAAGATAATCACTACTGCCCCAGGGAAGCATATTGAAAGTCACACCAATTAGAATGGGCATCATCAGAAAATCTACAAGCAACAAATGCTGGAGAGGGTGTGGAGAAAAGGGAATCCTCTTGCACTGTTGGTGGGAATGTAAATTGATACAACCACTATGGAGAACAGTATGGAGGTTCCTTAAAAAACTAAAAATAGAACTACCATATGACCCAGCAATCCCACTACTGCTGGCACATACCCAGAGAAAACCATAATTCAAAAAGACACATGCACCCCAATGTTCATTGCAGCACTATTTACAATAGCCAGGTCATGGAAGCAACCTAAATGCCCATTGACAGACGAATGGATAAAAAAGACATAGTACATATATAAAATGGAATGAACTTGGGTCATTTGTAGAGATGTGGATGGACCTAGAGACTGTCATACAGAGTGAAGTAAGTCAGAAAGAGAAAAACAAATATCGTAAATTAACACATATATGTAGAATCTAGAAAAATGGTACAGATGAACCGGTTTGCAAGGCAGAAATAGAGACATAGATGTAGAGAAAAAACGTATGGACACCACGGGGGGAAAGCGGGGCAAGGGTGGTGGTGGTGGGATGAATTGGGAGATTGGGATTGACATGTATACACTAATATGTATAAAATAGATAACTAATAAGAACTTGCTGTATAAATAAATAAATTTAATTTAATTAAAAAAATAATAATTGGCCTTCCTCTGAGTAAGTGATTGGCCGAGGTCATCATGTAGAATACTCTTGACTGTCCTACTCTTAAGCCCAGGTTTGCCGTGAATGAGCCATTTAACCTCTCTTTACCCCAGTCTTTCTCAGATTCAAAATAGTAATGGTAATTTCCCTTCCCTCTTGTTAAAAAACAAGACAAAACAAAAACTATGCAAATCCTGATGGTGCTTTTCCTTTGTGGAAAATTCTTTGGATTTATCCATCTATTACTCTGATGTAGTAAAGAAGAAATTTAGCAAAATTTCTCTCTGTCCATAAAGATTTTAGGCTTTTAAGCTTAACTCTTTAGCAAAAACTACCAAATGCCTATTCTCCACTGCCTGGGCCTAGACGTTTCCTTGATTCTGTCTAAGAGGTGGGGAGCCACAAGGGAACAAGTACTTAAAGAGACTCTAAAAAGCCCTATCTATTCTGCACCCCCTTCGCCACCACCAGCTCTCCAGTTTATCCACTGCTCTTCTCACTCTTTCCACACCAGGAACACCAGCCTCTTAGTTTGTACTTTCAACACTCAACGTTCTCCCATCCAAAGGCCCTTGCATTTACGATGTCATCTTCTGAAAATGTTCTAGAAAAGTAATCCATACACATATAAATAGAATATGATACTAGAGGTTATGATAATAGATAGGATATGACTACCTTCAAGTCTCTGGTCAAATGTCACCACATCAGTGAGACCTTGATCATCCTATAAAAAACAGCTGTTGTGCATCCCCATGCAGGTGCACACATTAACCTACACATGCTCCATTCCATCTCTGATATAGTTTTCTCCATATGTTTGTTCCCATCTGCCAAACAATATATCAATATTTTGGTATTGGTTTATTTTCGGTCTCTTCCCTAGGTAGAATGCAAATTCTGTGCAGGTAGAGTCATGATTTTTTCACTGCAGAACCTACAACAATCATTGGCACATAAGAGTCACTCAGTAAATATTTCTAGAGTGAAAAAAAGAAAGGTGATATATCCTGACCTTAGATTATCCACTGCAAATTTTGGTATCTTTTGCATTACTTGCTCAAATGATCTTATACTCCAGTCATACGTACCTATTGGCAGTTCTTTAGGACCACCATTGCTCTGTATGCCCTCGTGTCTTTTTTAAAATTTTATTTTATTTTTTAACATCTTTATTGGAGTATAATTGCTTTACAATGGTGTGTTAGTTTCTGCTTTATAACAAAGTGAATGAGCTATACATATACATATATCCCCATATCTCTTCCCTCTTGTGTCTCCCTCCCACCCTCCTTATCCCACTCCTCTAGGTGGTCACAGGACATATATACACTCACTACCAAATGTGAAATAGATAGCTAGTGGGAAGCAGCCGCATAGCACAGGGAGATCAGCTCTGTGGTTTGTGCCCTCTTGCTTTTTAAATCTTGCTGTAGCCTCTGCCTAGGATGTTCATTTCTGAAACTTTTTTGTTGTCTTTCACACTTCTACATTTCCTTCAAAACACAAATCAGGTGTCCTGTTCTTCAAAAATATTTCGTGATAAACTTGTTCTTTCTCTGTGTCCTCCTTCCCACCCTGGCACCCTGTCCTGGCACTTATGTACTCATTATGTTATACTATTCTGTCCAGTTGAAACTCCTTCCAGCTTTACCAGAGACCACTTGAAACCAGGGACTGCTTCTGACATCAAAAGCACAATGCGCCAATGCCTGGCATATGACAGCTACTCATAAATGATCAATAAATGAACAACAATCCACCTTATTCTTTTTCTTATCATAAGAAGCTACTCTTCCTTGCTTTAAACTTCTAAAATTGCCCTGAGGGATATAATAGTAATGAGCGTTCCTGAAAATCAAGAGAATGGGCACTTATGATAAGTAGCTTGAAGGTCAGCCAAGTGAAAAGTGGAATAGCTCTCAAACAAGGAAGAGGAGTGAGGCATTCAAGCTCCTTTAGGAGTAGCAAGTAGCAGTGATGCTGGTGTTCACACTGCCATGAAGAAAACCACTGCCACGTGAAGCTCCTAACACGAGTAAATATGTAGTATCTCTGAGGTATGTGATAGTATGTGAGAGTAGATCATGACAGAACTCTTCAGCAACCTTGTTTCTGGATTTTACCTCATCCAGCATCACTTGGTGTATGCTGAGGTAATGCTCAAATTTTACTAGGTAATTAGTCTAGGAATTATTCCTCTAGGGTAGAAAGATGCGATCTTACTCCAGTCGTGTTGCTATAACAAAATACCACCAACTGGGTAGATTATAACAACAGCAATTATTGCTCACAGTTCTGGAGGCTGGGAAGTCCAAGACTGAGGTGCTAGCATGTTTGCCTTCTGGTGAGGACCTTCTTCCTGGTTCATAAGCTGACACCACCTCCCTGTGTCCTCACATGGTAGAAAGGGCAGGGGATCTCTCTGGAGCCTCTTATAAGGCATTAATTTCATTCATGATGGTTCCACTGTTACGACTCAAGCACTTCCCAAAGGTCCACCTACTAATACTATCACGTTGGGCATTAGGGTTTCAACATAGGAATTTCAACATAGGAATTCAATGTATAAAACATTCAGACCAGGGCCTCCCTGGTGGCGCAGTGGTTGAGAGTCCGCCTGCCGATGCAGGGGATGCGGGTTCGTGCCCCGGTCTGGGAGGATCCCGTATGCCTCGGAGCGGCTGGGCCCGTGGGCCATGGCCGCTGGGTCTGCGCATCCGGAGCCTGTGCTCCGCGACGGGAGAGGCCACAACAGTGAGAGGCCCACATAACGCAAAAAGGAAAAAAAAAAAAAAAAAAAACATTCAGACCATAGCAGATACTTGGGAGTCGAAGCTTGTTCTAAACTTTATAGCTGGGAAGACTCTGTGAAGCTAGTATGTGTGGCTGAGTCATGCATGTTTGAAGATGATAAAAGACCCATCCCAGCAGAAAAATCCTACACACAACTGAGAAACCACTGGGCATTGTGAATGAGTGTATGCCTTGGCAGAAAGATGTTACAGCTGTTCCTCCTCACATCTGTGAGTGAATTATGCATGATATTGCAAGAGGACTTTTTAAATATGAGCAATTTGGAGCAAAAATGACAGAAAAGAGAAGTGCAAAGAAACAAGGTGAGTGAGTATTGAAAGGCAGAAGTGGTATATTGGTAGGCCTGGAAATCAACTGTCAGTAATTTAAATTGATTAAATGTAGCATAGAAAATGTACAAGAAAAGGTTGAGGGGATCAAATTAACAGGCAAAAGAAACAATTTTTCTCAACAGTAACATTTTTGCTGTATCAAAGTGAAAGCAATCCGTAAGAGATTGAGAAAATGAGTATATTTTCTCATTCCTTTGTCATGTGACAAATCATTCCTTTGTCACATGACTAGATCTAAGGTGAAAATTAGAACTTTATCTCAATATAAGGAGGCAGTCATTCTTAGGAAATAACATTTCAATTGAACAAGTAAAAGGAGATCAGAGGCATGAACCAAGAGATAAGAACTTGTCTCACTTATTCGTAAACTATGGGGCCCAACTGTCGAACAATAATCAGTATGGAGGCTGCAGAGAACAAAGTTTTATTTGGGGTCTTGATAATTGCAGTCCTGGAGACACAGATTCAGGTAAAACCCAGAGATGCTCTGTGGAAGAGAAAGAGTCAGGGACTTATAAAGATAAAAGGTACAAGGTTGTTAAAGCTGTCTATCAGGGATTATGATTGACTGTGACGCAGGAAAGGAAATATTTGTCCTTAAGGGATTCTCTGTCACAAGTTATTTTAGGGTAAGAGTCCGGTAAGTATCTTGAGTTTCTGGAACGTGGACAGATGCTCTGGATGCCTGTGTCAAAGCAATAGGTAGTCAAAGTTCAGATTCCATCTCGGCTGAGATGTGCCTAAGTCACACTTCCTCAGTGGCTTCCTCAGAGGCTCCATGTGAGAGAGCTCTCCCCACCAGTAATGACTCCATTTCTATTTTCCTTTCACACAACTTACCTTCACTCCTCAGATGTGTTGGGAACTGATAAGCATATTCTCACCATAGTCCTTGTTGTCGCTCACTTGCATTAAAGTGGACCATAGCCAACATGAATAACTGATTATTGAGTTTTGTTGTATTTTTCTCAAATTCAGAGTTATTTATTTTAAAGCATCAGTAAGCAAACTATGGCCTAAAGGTGCAATCTATTCTTGAGCTAAGAATGGTTATTACATTTTGAAAAGGTTGTAAGAAAAGAAAAAGAAAAAAGGAAAAAAAGAAAGAATATGTGTTACAGACCTATGTAGCTCATAAAGACAAAAATATTTATTACCTGGAGGGCTCAAATTTAAGGGGATAAAGTTGATATTCACATTCATTATATATATATATGAATATAATAAATATATTATGAATAACAACTGAATATAATGAATGCGAAGGTTTATATATACACAGTTAAGTATAAGAGAACAATTTTGTCTTACACATTGTAGGATTTCACGCCCTAAAGGGTGGATTTCTCGATAAGAGAAAGAGAAGATATATATTTACCAGTTCATAGTTTATTGAGGACAAGAAGGAAGAGGATTGAGGCAAGTTCACTTCATTTTTGCAATGACAACATTACAGAGGAAAATGAAGTAAAAAATGTGAAACAGAAGCCTGATTGTGGAAGATGCATGAAGGGAATGAATAAGGCAATGAAAGGGTATAAACTACTTTGAGAGCTCTGATGCCAGGAGGAAAGTGGCAAGTAGTCATGTATGTCCTTGCAGGTATTTGTAGGTTGTCTTCCACCCTGAGATTTCTCTGCTGCTGCCCCTCCCCTAAACAAGTGTCAGAGAGGATTGGAGCTCTGTCTTCACAGCGCTTGCTGACTTTCCAAGAGAAACATTGTACAGATAGACCCACAGACATACTGAAATAGATATCCGCAGCTCTGCTGGATGTGTAGTATTTAGCTTCTTCAGTCTGTGTGTGAAACACTTCTAACCTGTTTCCCCTACTCCAGTGCCCACAGGGCCACCAGTTTTCAACCTGTTTTCTCTGTCCTGTTAAACACACCTCTTTTTCTAGCAGCTGAATGGGAAGGAGGACCCCCGTTTCAGTTGTTATCTTCCTCGAAACTGTTCATTCTAAACGAATTCTCACATTTCCCTTCAGAATCTATCTACCATCTCCCTCTATGTCCAAACTCCTCCTGATAGACAAATTTATTGAACACTTAAATGTATACCAATTACCGTTTGTCAGTGGCATTTAACCCTCACAAATATTATCCACATTACACAGTTAAATACTGAGACTTAGAGAAAGTTAGAAACTTGCCAAAAGTTGCAAACTTAACAAGTGACATGTCTAGGATTCAGGCACAAAAGATTTGAGCCCAGAGGCCATGCTCTTAACCATGAAGTTAAACCCTCTAGGAAGAAGTTAACACCTGTTCAAGGGAAATGGAGGGTCCATACCAGCTCCCTTATTTATACCAGCCTCCAGAGGGGAAAGTTTAACAGAAAAGTGCTCCCATTTAATTTTTCTATTTCTTTAACCACTGAATTAAACAATAACACATCCTCCTTAAATGTAATCTCTCTTTGATTCAAGCTTTCTGATTATTTCAGAAACTTCAGTGAATAGTTTATATCTTCATAATTTTTTTCTTTAATTTCAGAATTTTGTGAGAAGGATAATGCTATTTTCTTTTAAGTGATTAAATAATTTTGTAATTTTCTATGCTAAAAAGTATACTTATAGTATAGTATATATAAAATTCTATGTATTTAATGTCTACTTTTGTTAAAGCATTGTAAAATAACAACTGAATTGTACTCAAATAAATACATCGTTTTCCTCAACATTGACTTAATGTGCACTATAGTTCATATTTTTTTCTGATTAGTTCAGAATTATCAAATTAGAGAATTATTGTTTTGAGACTGGTTTTTACTAACTCTAACTTCCATGTTCCTAATTTCCATGTTCCTAATGAGTAAACTAAGCTTTATTTATCCTTAATATTTTCTAACCTCTTCACTTCAATTGAACTCTGGATTGTTTCAAATGATTCCCCTGGGGCTTCCCTGGTGGCACAGTGGTTGAGAGTCCGCCTGCCGATGCAGGGGACACGGGTTCGTGCCCCAGTCTGGGAGGATCCCACATGCCGCGGAGCGGTTGGGCCCGTGAGCCATGGCCGCTGAGCCTGCGCGTCCAGAGCCTGCGCTCCACAACGGGAGAGGCCACAACAGGGAGAGGCCTGCGTACTGCCAAAAAAAAAAAAAAAAAAAAAAAAAATCAAATGATTCCCCTACCATCTCCACCACAAATTTACCTTTCTCTTTCTCTAGTATAAGAGGAGCCAGACTGCTTCTTACATTTCTGCCACTTTCTGATTATTATTCTATGATCTCTGCATTCCCCTAATTTTAACTTACTGTTAGGAAGTAAAGTTGGCCCTCTCTCTTTGCAAACCACTCCTGTATCCTCCAGAACCAGTGCCCACTTCTACTTTCCTGAATGAGGTCAACTACAGTTCACCAAGCTTACCATTTTTTAATGTTAATTAATTAATTAAAATAAATTAATTTTATTGAAGTATAGTTGATTTACAGTGTGTTCGTTTTAGGTGTACAGCAAAGTGATTCAGTTATACATATACAGATATCTATTCTTTTTCAGATTCTTTGCTCATATAGGTTCTCATAGACCAAGCTTACCAGTTTTATAGTGTCATTGCCTGTCTTCATCTATGCCATGACCTCATTTCTCATTCACGTCTCAAAATTAAACTTTCAGAACTCTACTGCAACAACGATCAGTGGTCTACTGAACTTGTGTAAGATGACCAGAAGTTGAAGTATGGTAAGCATTACTAATATAAAAGTCCAACTACTGTCTGTTCTGCAAATGAATATATATTTAATACTAAATATATGTTTAATACTAAAAGTTTCACCATGGTAGTGTGAGTCTTTCCAAAATTTATTACATTCCTATTATATGCCAAGCACTGACTTACTCTTTGATTTTATTTTTCCCCCAATTTTGTTTTCCAAACACAGAATGACAACTTGGTGAAAAAAACCCTGCGGCATATACCAAATACCAAGATGTGCATCCTCTGCCCATCCTCATTTCTGTATTCCCACTCATCCCATCGTAATTAGATTCTGCCACTTTTCTCCTGAGCCCTATAATAGTCTCATGTCTACTCACTTCCCATCTCTTCCCCGTCTTTTAATCTCAAATGCCGTTCATACATACAGAACGTCACCTGAATGATGTTCATAACTGATGGCTGCTTGCTTTCTTAAGAATGCTTAAAAGATGCAGTGTTGGAAGAGAAAGCTGTCACCACCTGCTGACTTGTGCCCAAAGTCTCCGAGGCTGAAACTTCTGCTTTCATAAATGGGGAGGCCCAGCACAGAAGTGAAATGAAGAAGTGCCATAAAAGAGCTTATGAGCCTTTTAAAGACTTCCCAGGAGATATACACACACACATACATGTACACAAGATGTTCAGTGTGATTTCAGAGAAATTCTCAGAGACCTCATATGTCTCGAACACTGGGTAAGACCTCTGCTTCCAGACATTCTAAAATTTACTCTTGAATAATGCAACCCAGAGAGCGGTGTACTTGGACCAAATTACTTATATCCCTTATAGTATTATTTCTGGCAAATTACCCCATCTGCTTTTGGCTTGCATAACAGACAATTGCAAGAATTTCTTTTCTATCTATTGGTAGAGGTCCTCTTCCATCACATCCTTTATACAAAGACTATATAAATGCACATAATATCTTACATATTATTTCATAGGTTTAAGAGATACTTGGTGTCCAATGTAGAATAACATGGACTATGGGCTAACCATGTTCTATAAAGAATAAAGTAGTTCTTTGTAAACTAGACTGTTTATATATTTCATACACACTCTGTTTCCCAGTTATTCTCTCTTATCACTTAATAAATTCTTTTGATGTCTTTTCTATATCATTTGTACTAAAGTGAAACAAAGTGAGATGTTTTTGATTGCTCCATACCTGGACAAAAGTGTTAGAATGGAAGCCTAGAGGCTGCTATGGTGGTAGCAGTCATAATGAAAATGAGAGAACCCCTAAATGGATGTGGTTTTCCTGCTTCAATTACCTGGAGATTGTTTTCCAGTGCTGACACCAGGATGTCCTGAATTTTGCTTTAGTGAAAGGAATTAGTGTTTCCTCTACAGTTTTAATTATAATTTTGTTTCCTCTAAAATTGCTACGTAATTTCATTGACCATTGAGTTAATACAAAGTGAACTCCTTGGCCTGGCCCTCCAGGCACTCCAACTGTTCTAACCTATCCCTGCTGCTCCATCACCTCCCCTTCTCCTACACATGGGCCTGTGCTGCCATCAAACTGCACAAACCTCTCTTCTCTCAAGTGCTGGGGAGTTTTCTAATCTCTGTCACTTTTCATTCTGCTGATTATGTCAGGAATTGGATTTTCTTAGATGTGATGCATATTAAATCTACTTTACATGTATAACATGTTTATATAGTTAATAAATTTGACAAAAAATTATTAAATGATACCTAATGATGACTACGTTACAAAATCATATATATATATATATGCCTTTTCATATATATTCATGTCTTTCAACACTAACCTCACCCTCTACATTCTCATAATACTTAAAATATGCTTGCCTTATGTTTTCCAGGCCATTGCATGTGGTGCTCTCTTTGCCTGGAGTTCTCTCCTTCCTCCGTTCTTCTACTTGCCACCACTTCCCCATGTAATGACCCGATTTGGAGAAGACTTGTTTCTGCCCCTCTTATGGGTTCCCTTAGTACCCTATTCTAAGTTCTATTAATTCAGACTGCATTGTAACTCCCTGTTCATTGTCTTCATCATTGTGTCCCCAATGCGTATACAGCACCTAAGGTTTGGAAAGTACTCAAATAAATGAAAGTCGGTGACATTGAAATACATGTATAACTGGTTTAGAAGAGTGAAATGATCATTGTTATTGAAAGTCATAAAGATACTTACGCCTTTGACCCAGTAATCCAGGAGTCAAAAATTCACATGCTTTCAGGGTCAAGCAAGTAATCTAAATGTGCCATGTTGGCCTGGGGGGGAAGGCAATGGGAATACAGGTTACTGTACTTGCCTCACCTAAACACATTCAGATTTACACTTTTATAAATACTGTCGATACAAGCCAAACAACCATCACCCCTGTCTCATTCAAAGAAACAATTCTGTAGAGGAAAAAAATATTCATAATAATGTTATTTGTGAATCTATCTGTAATAAGGAAAAAATGAAGACAAATGGCTAGTAATAGGAATCTGATTAAATTAAATATAGATTGTATCCATTAAATATCATATATTCTTTTTTTTTTTTTTTTTCTTTTTGCGGTATGTGGGCCTCTCACTATTGTGGCCTCTCCCGTTGCGAAGCACAGGCTCCGGATGCGCAGGCCCAGCGGCCATGGCTCACGGGCCCAGCCGCTCCGCGGCATATGGGATCCTCCCAGACCGGGGCACGAACCCGTATCCCCTGCATCGGCAGGCGGACTCTTAACCACTGCGCCACCAGGGAGGCCCTATCATATATTCTTTAACATTAAAATAATCCCCCAATTGTAATATATGAAAAATGCTTTCGTTATTGGAAATAGTGAAGGAATAACACAAAACCCTGTGTTTGCTGTAATTGCAACCATGTAAAAATGTACATCCTTGTTTAAAAACAAGGATTAATCAAAATGAAGATAACTATGTTAGGGTGCTCAAAATAGAAATGATTTTTGTAAAGTGCAGCATTTAATAATGCCGTCATTTTTCCAATCCCAGTCTCTGGAGAAAACTTTGGCAACATCTCTTGGAGACTTAGAAGATGATACCTAGCAAGCAGAACCAGGTGACTCTGGGTAAAAGCTGAAGAATATGAATTGTGGGCTGAGCTACAAATAACGTTGTCAGAGCAACCTCCAAAGATTTCATAGAAAAGGCATGACTTGGATTTCTCTCTTTTTTTTTTTTTTTAAGGAAAATGACTAACAAGATCCCTTTTGAAACAGTTGTGATACAGTGAGGGATAAGATACAATAAGTTTGATAAAGAGTTTTGTTGAGAACTTGGGATAAACTGGCATAACCTTGAGATCAGAAGTGAGACTCCCTAGTGTAGCCTTAGCACATTATTTTGTGTGTGTGTATTGATTAGTTTTCAGTGACGTAACACTTATGTGATGCCAATCTGCCTTCCATGCAGATAATATTTATTTAATAATAAAATATTAAGAACAATATAATAATTCTATAATGATAATAATGGTTATTATAAGTAAAAAAGTTCAATTCTCCTTGTTAAGAGACATTTAATATATTTCTCTGATTCTTTATGATGAAGGCTTGATTATCTGTTCTCAGGGTTCTTCTGTGATACTATATATAACCTCCTGGAAACAGGACTGTGGAAATACTGATAGTATCAACGGAAATCATTGTAACTTCTTCCTTGGAAAGGGCGTATTCCATCAGTCTCATTGCCTCATTTGTTAAGCTGAATCGCCATCCTCAGTGAGAGGTTATTTCAGTGTCCAAACTTCCTGCAAGGATTTATGTATTAACCCCATTCTGTTTGAGTTTAGACCAGGAGTGTCCCTTAAGTTATTTTATGAACCCAGGTTTCCTGTAGTTTGCAAAAGCTGGCCCAGCCCACTGGCAGAAAATCTGCTTCTGATAGCATAGTCCTGTGGTAACAACTTTGGTATCTTGCACAGATAAGCAGCCTTGATATAGGTCCATGTGGTTAAGGAGGAAGACATTGTCAGTAATTACTTTTACGGGGGATATTCTAGTTAGCAATTTTTTTCCAGTTCGAGGTAAACATGTAAGTCTGGGCTTATCATAAATAGCAATATATCCAAAGTATCATTCTCAGACTACACACACATTTTTGACTCTAGCTTTCTGTGTAACGTTAGAAAAACAAACAAACAAAAAAGCATAGTCAAATCACCTATTACCTCAAAATAAGGAGCTGTGTGGCAGCATCAGGAGGCATAATGAGTGAAGCCAGAATTAACAAGGAGCAGGGCTGAGTGTGAAACCCCTGCAGTTCCGGCCTGATCATTGAAACTGGCACCTGATTGCCCTTACAAGTGATACCTGTTCACTCAGTTCTTGAAACAATTAAATATATACCGTAAATATCATGGTTCTGCTAACACCTTTTGTGTGTTTTCTGAAGCCACTGGTAGAACTAACCTTTTTAACCATCTGCTGAGGACAGAAGTCACGTTATAAGTCAAGTGGAGCTTTGAGTTCTATTTCCATTTCTAAACGTTTGACCACAAAATTAAACCTCAGATTCTTAAAGAAGAATTCAGTCTTCTGGGTAAGTGGGTTAAAAGATGTTTGAGGAGATTACTGTCTCAGTTAGCCATCCAACTAATCATCACTCATGCTGAAGTTTTGAATCAGAGAAAAAAAAAAGTTGAACCAATATTTGTTAAATTTTGCACACAAATAGCCCTAGGGAGCACAGAAGGGAAGACTTTTTCCATTGAAAAAATGTATGACTTTTCTGAATAAATTAATATGTATCTTAATCATGTATGTTTCAAATGAGGAAAAGATTAATTTAACAGAATCATTCTGTAAAACACCTACTGCTTTGAATCCTATGAAAACTTGTTGCTAATTTGAGGCTCTCAAATTTAAAGTCATAAGATAAGTTGAGCAATCAATAACCTTGAAATTTAGGAAAGTGACTGACATGGACTAGCCAGAACGTTTTTTGCAGTAATTTGATATCTAAATCTGCCCTAATCACTCTTAAAAATCAGCTAGACAGTAAAAAGTTCTCTACCTTCAAACCTCTTGATGAAGTTTTGCAGATTAATCTGAATGGGTTTAAAATTTGATGAAAGGATGGAGAGCATCTAAATTTAGTTTTTCTGGATAGCCACATGCAAAAGAATGAGACTAGACCACTATCTTATACCATACATAGATATCAACTCAAAATGGATTAGAGACTCCAATGTAAGATCTGAAACAATAAAACTCCTAGAAGAAAACATAGGCAGTATTCGCTTTGACTTTGGTTTTAGCAATATCTTTCTGCATATGCCTCCTCAGGCAAGGAGACAAAAGCGTAACTAAACAAATGGGACTATTATCAAACTAAAAAGCTTCTGTACAACAAAGGAAACATCAACAAAATGAAAACCTACCAAATGGGAGAAGATATTTGCAAATCATGTATCTAATATCCAAAATAGATAAAGAATTCATGCAACTCAACAACAAAAAAGCTAACAATCCAATTTAAAAATGAGCAGAAAAACTGAATAGATATTTTTCCAAAGAAGGTATATAGATGGCCAACAAGCATGTGAAAAATGTTCAACATCACTAATTATCAGGGAAATGTAAATCAAAACCACAGGGAGATATCACTTCACACCCATTAGAATGGCTATTATCAAAAAGACAAGAAATAAGTGCTGGAGAGGAAATGAAGAAAAGGGAACCCTTGTGCACTTTTGGTGGGAATGTAAATTAGTGCAGCCACTATGGTAAATCACATGGAGATTCCTCAAAAAATTAAGAATAGAACTATCATGTGATGTAGCTATTCCACTTGTGGGTGTTTATCCAAGGAATACAAAAACACTAATCTGAAAAGATATATGCGCCCCTGTGTTCATCACAGCATTATTTAGAATAGACAAGATATGGAGACAACCTAAGTGTCCACTGATGGATGAATGGATAAAGAAGATACACACACACTTACAATGGAATAATAGCCCTAAAAAGATAAAATCTTGGCATTTGGGACAACATGGATGGACCTTGTGGGTATTATGTTAAGTGAAATAAACCAGATGGAGAAAGACCAATACCATATGATTTAACTCATATGTGGCATATAAAAACAAGCAAAACAAAATGAATGAAGAAACCAAACTGAAACAAATAGATACAGAGAACAGAGTAGTGGTTAGCAGAGGAGAAGGGGGTGGAGGGAGGGCAAGATGGGTAAAGGGGGTCAACAATATGATGACAGTTGACAACTAACCTTTTGGTGGTGAGCACACTGTAGTTTATATAAATGTCAAAATATAATTATTATACATATAAACCTTATGTGTTATAAACCCATGAAAATATAAATAAATAAAAATTTAATAAATAAATTTACTTTCATTAACTTATGAAACAGCAACATACTTTGCCCAATTTACTTAGCTTCAGAATTTTCATTTGTACAGTTTGAACCAGAAGAAGTACCTTTATTGGTTTATATTTTTTCTAAAACTCTAAGACTAAATTGTTATTACAATGTCTTCAAAAATTATTAATAGAATGCTTTCATAATTATCTCATGTAAATATTTAGGTAAATAGCTATGTAATAGCTGAATTTTCTCAAACTGTTAAAATATTATTTCTAAAGGTATATTTCAGGTTAAGAAGGATTAAGCTTTAGAGATATAACGTTTAATGATATTTCTCAAGTGATAAGAACTTACTATCAGAAGCATGTAATATATTAGTACCCTCATTATGAAGTTCAGATTCTCCAGCAGAAAATGCTCAGGGCATATGTGAGTGATGATAATTTATTTTTCTATGCCTATATTCCTATAGCATTTCTTATCATGATGTCATTGTGTAACTGCATTTAAAATGGGCTCTTAGGGACTTCCCTGGTGGCGCAGTGGTTAAGAATCCGCCTGTCAATGCGGGGGACACAGGTTCGAGCCCTGGTCCGGGAGGATCCCACATGCCGTGGAGCAACTAAGCCCATGCGCCACAACTACTGATGCCCACGTGCCTAGAGCCCGTGCTCTGCAACAAGAGAAGGCACCGCAATGAGAAGCCCACGCACCGCAACGAAGAGTAGCCCCCAGTCCCCGCAACTAGAGAAAGTCCACATGCAGCAACGAAGATCCAACCCAGCCAAAAATAAATAAATTTAAAAAAAGATGATTCTTTAATAAATAAATCAATCAATAAATAAAGTGTGCTCTTAAGCATTTGCCAATCAAAGAAACTCAACATAAAGACCCAAAGACCCCATCTGAGTTTGCTAAGTGATGCAGTGTTAATAAAACTGTGGCTCATTGGAATCTAGTGTGTTACAGGATTTTTTGCACACTTAGCTCTTCAGCTGATTTGGTTTGGATTCTAGTCAAATTACTTGGTACCTTGGTTAAGTGGGCTTGTGAAAAATACCTGATGTATACAACCAGTTCCTATGGAGCTAATAGCTATGTGTTTGCTAACTATTTTGTGAGAAGAAAAGATCAGAGAGCAAAGAAAGCTGGATTTCCTTAAAAGCACTGAACTAACTGTCACATGTATGTAAAGACTGGGTAATTACTGGGCAGAAAGAGGCCTGCCAGTAAAAGCCAACTATATGCAGCTCCCTTCTTTTGCTGAAAATCTGTCCTAGTTTCATGTTAAATTATATATTAAAAGAATACTACATTTTTCTATAATGATGTTTTTATAATACAGAGGGTATGTTTCTGACCAAAGACTCTACATCCACAATATATGATAAAAGCAAAGGTATAATGATAAAATATCATACTCAACTCATTTAAGTAGTAAAGTATATTCTAAACCTCATAATGGACAAATATAGTCACTGTGAGGTGGTTCTATAAGTCTCTAATATATTTTAAAAAGGTATATATCATATTCAAACGAATTTCTACTATATCTTAAATTATAACTATATAAAAGGAACACATTAACTTTAATGACCACTTATTTACACTAATATAAGTCTGTTCCCCAACAAGAAAGATGTACATATGTATATGGGTGTTTGTATGAGTTAGGTAACTGGCATCTTTTAAAAAAACTGTTCAAGAAAGTTTGAAGTAATGAATTTTCATGTAGCATGAGGAGGTAATCCAAATCATTCTCCCATATTTCCTTAATTCTAAGGTACCATATGTTGTATATGTCCTTAAGTTAGGGAAACTTTTTTTGGAAATAAAAAGCAAGTACACCAAATGTGCACATTAGAAGGAAAATTCTGGTTTTATAAATTTTATAATGAAAAAGGAAAATGGAATACATATTTTTATTTACCTTAGAATTAAATTTGAATTTAAGCTTAATTTCTACAGTAACCTTTAGAAATTTTTATTATGCAGTCTTTCTTGATGATAATTTGTAATTTGCTATGATTGATTTAGAATTTCCAAATTTCCATCCATTTTTAGAGTTCAAAATTTTGGCTAAAACCGTCAATTATTTGAAATCCTCTCTCAATCTAGACTGTGCCTGAGGCCAGTACCTGAGCTGATCCTCTAGAGAGCTTCATGGAGAGTATAATAAGGGGAGCCCTTGTTGAGTAATTTATACTTGATTAACATCATCATGAATTGCTCCCAACTTTATTCATGATTCTGAACACTTGAGATAATTGAAATACCAAAAGAATGAGTATAAAGCTATTAGAACGAGTGGATACTTGAGCCTGCTCAGAGTCTCTTTGAGGCAGAGGCTCATTTTGTGCATAAGTGTAAAGAAATATATTTTTGGAAAAATAATTCTAGTTCCAGTTAGAAGATGGTGAACTCAGAGATTTCATTTATCACTGCTCAAAGCGTTTAGAGCCATTGAAAACATTTCCCCCTAGACATTGACATGATGGACTTATTTTAATCAGCAATTACAAAAGTTGACCAAGTGCCAGGCATCAGTGAGTAGATTATTGGGCAAAAATCCATTTTTTCCCCTTGTACACAACCTGGATGCATCCTGTCCAAGAACAGACTTAAACAGGCAAGGGAAAGTTTATTGAAAACTATTGCAGTTGGAGAGAGAGATTGGACTAAACTCTGCTGAAACAAAAGGTGGGACAGCTTATGAATTCTGGAGTGAGCTAGTGGACTGGTACTGGAGGACATTAGGAGGAGACTGGTTAATGTGATTAGGCCATCTGTGTTTGCTAATCAGCACTTATTGAAGTTAGACTCTTGCCCTCCCACAGAGAATGCGGTGCTATCTTTCTTGATGATTACATTTCGAAAAATGGCTCCCATGTCCGTGAGAAAGACATTCCTGGGTTGTAAATCTGGCAAGATTACTAGAAGAAGATTTACGTGTCAAAGGGGTGAAAAAAGAATTTGCATGTTTTTTAGAGTAAATGTTCTAAATAAGGGGAGGTCAAGGGCCTGTAAGTCAGGAAGAAACCTGTCTAAAGTTTTATTAAGCTGAAAGGAATGTTAAGGCTGTCTTGGTCAATCTAAACCTTGAACACAGGTACAGATGTTTACCAACTCTAGAGAAAAGCCTACAAGTACGACCAGCTCCTTTACCTTTAATCTCCCATCCTCCCTAATCTGATTTAGGTATTTCACTTGTGTTGTCACAGGCTTACCAATATCACAGAATTTATCGGGTCGAATTGCAATTTTTTGTCTGTTTACTACTCTTGACACTAGACTGTAAGGTACCTGAGAACAGGGATCCTGTTTACATTTGTAACCATAGGACCTACTGTAATTCCCCTTACCTCAATTAATGCCTGCTAAAATAAACTGAATTCTATAAAATTAACAGAAAAGTAGCTGAGATAGGAAATAAGAATGTGGGAATTACAAAAAAATTAAGAGCCTTTAGTTTAGTAAAATGAAGATGGTAAGGGAATATGATCAGAAGCCATATATTCCTAGAAGGTATGAAATTTTCTAGTAAATCCTAGAAAACTAGAAGTTGGCCACACCCAGTGGAGATAGGAAAGAGGGCTCACATTTAATGTACACTATATGGTAGACACTATGTTAGCATATCAAATTGAATCGTTTATCTGTGAAGAAAGCACTGCAAACCCTATTTTATAAGTAAGAAAACTGATTCCTGGAGTGGCCATATACCACCTACAGAACAGTGAACCAAGATTTAAACACTCACCTTTATGGCCCCAAGTCATAAAGCTATTAAACTTGGCTGCCTTAAACATAAATTATAATAGTTTAAGTTTAGGAGAGAAAAATGATCAATACTTTTAACTTTGCATATGAGATGATATCCCTAGGAAGGGATCACCCTCAAAATATAAATAGAATCAATAATTATCAGATGTATCTTTAAATACTAGAGACAAGCAAGGGTGTAAAGAAAACTGGTGATGTTTGGGGGTACCTTCCAAAACTTTTGAAGGTGGTGTCACCACAAGGAGACTCTGTCTCTTGGTAGCACCATCAGCTCTGCTTCTGGATTGGATGGATATTGAGATGACATTAGAAGTGCTCTTCTCTTACAGTTAGGACATTCTCTGATTCTTTAGTAATGAAATACCTTTGATTCTTTGCTTTATCACCAAAAAAAATTGTTTAAAGGAACAACCTTTTTGTTTTTCCAGATACACACTGGGAATGCTATTTACCAACTCTCACTACATACTAGAGATATGATGGTAGTCCTCTTATATATCCCAGTATACTGTACAGAAAATATTAAGGCTACTGGCATCAGTCCCGTATGGTTAAATAAGCTATTCAAAGGAGGATATTCCTGAACTGGAGAGGGATGTCTGGGACAAGAGCAAGCAGGATGGAGAGGATTTAATCAACAATTTAGTTTTATCTGGAAGCCTGATAAAATTCAAATACCCATGTCTCGCTTACATGGGACTTATTTTTCAACATAATATGGCTTGACAATTTTTCTTAAGAATTTGGGATGAGAAGGAAAAATATAATAATTTAATCTAGTCAATAAAAGGAATATTGAGGGCTTCCCTGATGGCGCAGTGGTTGAACGTCCGCCTGCCGATGCAGGGGGCAGGGGTTCGTGCCCCGGTCCGGGAAGATCCCACATGCCGCGGAGCGGCTGGGCCCGTGAGTCATGGCCGTTGAGCCTGCGCGTCCGGAGCCTGTGTTCCGCAACGGGAGAGGTCCCAACAGTGAGAGGCCCGCATACCGCAAAAAAAAAAAAAAAAAAAAAAGGAATATTGATGTTCTTCTTATTTCTTTGAAATCCTTTGCTAAATTTCTTGACTTGTCATCTGACTGACTTTTACCCTTTTCTAGAAAAAAAGCATACCGGGAGGAAGTAAGAGCTAGTGCTTTTTAGTGTACTCTTGGCATTCTTCCAACTCTTCTGGAAAACATCATTCTATCACTTATATTCCTGTAGAACTGTAAGTTGAAATGAAGAACCCTCTTACCCAGCCTCTTCCACAAAAGTATCACGATATTCTTTAAAAGACCCTATCCAAACAGACACATTTTAAATAATTATTAGTACACCATCATGACCCAACAAGACTGCAAGGTTGCTTAGCAACAGAATCAGGCACTCTTAACAGGAACATGCATGGGAACAATGGTGAAAAGTGATGGAGATCTTACAAAGGCAAATTCTTTGAATTAAATCTTTGTGAAACGACATCATAGGGAAAATGAGTTTTTTAACCTAAGAATTGTTTCCTGAGATTGATACATTATTTCATAGCTAAACATCAACCACTTTCCATAGAATAGATAGAACAATGGAACTTTTAGTCTTTACATAATTTAGGGCACTTACAAAACATTATTTATCAGTGTTAGCTTGAAAATGAATAATATTTCTGTGTCGTCCCATTATCTTTAAAACTGTATAGATATATAAAGAAAGGAAGTTACTTACAAAAATAAATACTGCAAATGTATTTGATTAACGATGTTCTATTTTTATGTCATACATAAGTAGACTATAAAAATTGTATTCTTTTAAATTTGAACAAGATATAAGTATATATATATATATATATATATATATATATATATATACATACATACACACAAACATGCATTATCTATCTAATTCCCATTTCCAGTGGAAAAAAAAAAAGAAAAGAAAAGAAAAAGACTGCAAAGCATTGTCTCTTTGGGACTCCTAGATTGACTAATTTTTGGCTGAATGGGCTGATTTTATACTACAATACCTGTAAAGGCACTAACTTCCTTCTATTAGTAAATGGAAGAAAATCCAGTACATTTGGGCTCTGTTGATGCAATATGTAAACACCCAGCAAGTTCAAAGAGTAAGCTCAACATCCTGGCAGAAGACCTCAACTTTGACCCTAGTCCCATCTCTGGCTTGGACAATTCACTTAACCACCATAGACCTCATATTCCTTATCTCTAAAAGGAGGCCTCCAAGATTATTTTCAGCTCTAAAATTCCTAAAGTTCATGTCCATCAACTCTAAGTAGCATCATTCTTTTTCCTCACAGAAGAATTGTTTGTTTTAGTGCATTGGTTATTTGACTACTGTCTTTATGTAAATACTAGAAGTAGCAGGCTTGTTCGCCAATACATTCAAGTATCAGGCAGAATATTTTCAATACTGGGTTTTTGTTTGTTTCTTTCTTTCTTCGTGGCTGATTGCATGTTGCAGAGGTGATTTTTAGTTTCTGGAAGTTAAAAACATGCAGGTGTAGATATAATATGCTGCAGCCATTTATATCACCAGCCATAATGTTTTAAAACAACTGGCTTTTTTGCATAGTCTTTAGAAGAGGGTTAGATGAGCACTTCTGTTTTCCTTTCCTTGAGAAGTTTTATAACAACACGAAAAGGTCATCTTTAAAATGTCAGACAAGATTAACAACAAAATCTTGGAAGACAGCCAGTCCACCAAGGAAACAAACCCAAAGGACTCTTTACAGATGCAAATCTTAAATAAGCAACAGAACCCGAGAGTGGGGTGAGGGCAGGGGAGAGAAATACTTTGTAGCAAAGAAATACATTCAAGAGATGCCTCATGGCCTTGAACTGTTGGAAAGGAGTAGCAGTAAACAAACCTGGCCCCCAGCAATTGCTAAAGGGCACATTCATCAGGAAGTTGGAAGCAAGAAGTCTAAGATCATGAGTCAGAGAAGCAGAATCATGAGCCACACCCACACTGGGTTCTATATGCTATTGTCAAAACCAAGAGAAGTTGATGTAAATATTTTAATTGCAAGGAATTGAAAAAGTGGTTTTTAATCCCACTAGTTGATGCCAGGCCAGGTTTTTGATTATACAACTGAGGATGTAGCTCTATAGTCTTGACAGCTGAGTAGTAGAGAAGATGCAGTTTTCTTCGCACAAAAATACCACTTCTCCTACTAATAATTCTAAAGGGAGAGAAAGCCTTTAACAGAGAACACATTAAAGGAGAGTCACAGTTATTTAAAACCAGAAACTTAAATATTGATGGAAGAAGCAAGTAGGTTTAGGAAGAGAGCAAGCTACAGAAATTGATAAAAGCTTTGCACTTTTAGTTGAAATTTTTAAAATTATAAACAAAAATGGAGAATTCTCTGCCATTTGTATTTTATCCAGTATTCAACTAAGTGGCCTATTAGTTTAGTAGGATGAAAAGTATCTTGCTGGCAAATGTGGAAACTAATACTGAAACAAAAATAGAAGGCAGAGACATATTTTTGTAGCAAAGGATTTCACCAGCTTTGTCAAGGTTGACACAAGAATCATATTATAGTTATACTTAATATAAATGTTAGATTATGTAATACATAAATGTATATTCAGTAGAAATAGTCAATAAATTGTACATAATGTACTACAGTAGTAAATGTTAGGTTCTTTTCAATGAATACTTTATAGTGTTTTTGCAATCTTTATAAAGAGCCTAGTTTTTATTTTTTATTTATTTATTTATTTGTTTTGCTGTACGCGGGCCTCTCACTGCTGTGGCCTCTCCCGTTGCGGAGCACAGGCTCCGGACACACAGGCCCCGCGGCCATGGCTCGCGGGCCCAGCCGCTCCGCGGCATGTGGTATCCTCCGGGATCGGGGCACGAACCCGTGTCCCCTGCATCGGCAGGCGGACTCTCAACCACTGCGCCACCAGGGAGGCCCATATTAACCCTTTTTAGTATTTTCTCCCAAGACAAATCATTTTTATAGGTTGTCTCCATGGTCTTCTAGTTGCTTATCAAAATTAAGCATCAAGTCTTCTAAGTGAGCGATAGCCCCAGTCAGTGTGAGGAAATCAGCTTGGTTCTTATTGGGGCACATCTTGGTCTTGGCACAAAGTGAGTTCACATAGGGAGTTAGAAGGAGAAGAATGGGGCATGCGAAAGGGGAGTTCTCTGTTCTCATTTACCTATGCATGTTGAAACTCCACTAAGAGTTTTATTTTCATTAGCAATTTGTGATAAAAACTTAGGGTAAAGGGAATAATGAAGCTGTCCCATTATATGGCAGGACAAAAGATAGTAGTGACATCAAAATCAGGGCCTATCCATCTCATTTGCAGTTATATACTCAGTGTTTCGCATAGCATTTGACCCCTCATCAGTATTCAATAAGAAGATGCGTGTTGAATGACTTAGGGATGAATTAATGAATGAAAAAAGTTAATATGGTAGAAAATGTGTTTTATCCTTGTATTTTCGTGTGTTGACTTCTGTATTTCAAGACCCAGCACTGTAACTGACACATAGAATATAAGCAGTAAAATTTGCTGAAAGAATGAATGAGTCCCCAGAATTCTAAGAAGAATTTTAAGACCAACACAGACCCCATATCTGCCAAGGTCTATGACAGAAGTATCCAGAGAAGAAAGCCTGATCTCAGCTAGTGGTAGAGCTGACAGAATTTATCTAGTTTTAATAATTTACAGCTCATCCCATTACATCTAGGCATAGTACCTACGTGAGCCATACAATTAAATGTTGACTGAAAAAAAATGCACAACCTAAAAGTTGAGAATTCTGTTTTATTTGGAGGACATACTGAGGACTTAAATCAGGAGACAGCCTCTCAGATAGCTCTGAGGGACTGTTCTGAAGAGGTAAGGGAGGGCACAGGATATTTAGGGGTTCTTGCAAAAAAAAACCCCAGGTAGTTGGAACATCAAAAGATTACTGTTAATTAAAGAAACTAGACATCTTAAGTTAATAAATTTAGTACTTTTCTATATATGGTGAGATGCAAGAATCTGGTCTCATGGAAATCATTCCCTTGATATGCACTTTAATTATCTAGGGCCAGTATCCTGTTTTCTCCATCCTGAATCCCCTCAGGGTGCAGCATTGGGGGTGGCTTCAGTGGCTGATGGCTTGATGGCTATAACATCCTTTGTTACTGATACCGCAGGCTACATTCTTTGTCCACGTAAATGACTTGAATATGGATAGTAAATCTGTGGATTTGCAAAACGTAATTCTTGGAGCATTTTTAGAAGGACAAAGTTAAGGGCAATTTCAGAATCACTAGCAGCTAAAATTGCTATTTATACTTTTCCACCGGTAGGTAGTAATCTGCTGTTGCTATCTTCAGTATTCCCAAGGGATAACAAAAGCCATTTAACTGAAGAAAGAAATGTAAACTTTAGCACAATGCAACTTCCACAAAACTACACACACAAACACACACCCAACTCTCGCAGATATGAAGTAATAACCTAAAATAGAATCCTGGAACTAATTGCAAAAAAAGAGCCAATGGGGCCTCCCTGGTGGCGCAAGTGGTTGAGAGTCCGCCTGCCGATGCAGGGGATACGGGTTCATGCCCCGGTCTGGGAGGATCCCATATGCCGCGGAGCGGCTGGGCCCGTGAGCCATGGCCGCTGAGCCTGCGCGTCCGGAGCCTGTGCTCCGCAACGGGGGAGGCCACAGCAGTGAGAGGCCCGCATACCGCAAAAAAAAAAAAAAAAAAAGAGCCAATGTACTCATATTGGATTTTATTCTTTTATTAATGTTTGATATATATATATATATGTATTTATTAATAAAATTCAGAGTTGGTATATGGAGAAATAGCTTTGTACGAATATTGTCTTTGTATGTGTTTATCAATATTGTATGAGATTGCCTCCTATGCTCCTTTTCCTTTATTCTCTTGCAGGCAGTAGATGTAGTTATCAGTTGTTTTTAAAATTTCTAGGCAGCCAAAGGACTAGTATCACTTAAATAAAGAAGGCAAATTGTCCCAAAGTAGGAACAATTTCCCTTCATTATGGAACATAAAGTCCTCATATGAAGGGGGAAGAATTTCATAGCTAAAAGCTTTCAACTACAGAAGATTTATGAGTAACTATGTATGTTGTTTCAAAGTGGACTCTCTATAATTAATGTCTAGGGGTTATCTTTGGTATATAATGGATTTTGATTTTTTAAATATTATTAGATAATATACAGAAGAATATATTTAATTGTATGTAAGTTATGAGAAATAATAAAAACTCCTGCAAACACACCACCAAAACTAAAAAGTAGAATCAAAACTGCTGAGTCTTCTCTCTGTTCTCTACCCTGATCCCACCTTCCTGCTTTCACCAAAGAAATCACTCTGATCTTGGCTTTATGTTCAACATCCACATAATTTTTATCTGATTTTGCTTATTATTGAGATTTATAAAATTGATATCATACTTTAGTCTTCTGTGCTTGCTTTTTTTACTCAACATTATGTTTCTAAGATTCATCCACTTTACTTTAACTAGTGTTCATTCATTTGTACTACTGTATAATATTTTATTGTATAAATACAAGAAAATGTGTTTATTATTCTATTAATGATATTTGGGTTGTTTGGGGCCTATTACGGACAGTACTTCCATGAACATTTATTTTAATGTTTCCTGGTACACATGTGCAAGATTTAACAAAAGTAAAAGAGTAGACATACTAAGAGTAGAATTGCTGAGTTGTAGGGAATTCAAATATTCAACTTTAAAAATTCATGTCAAAATGTTTTCCAAAGTTATGGAATCAATTTTCAGCCCTTTTGCTCTATAGCTTCACCAGTTAGAATGGCCATTCTAGTTTTTTGTTCCTTGTATTAGTCTGCTCAGGTTGTCCTAGCAAAATACCTCAGATTCAGTGGCTTAAAAAAACAAGAGATTTATCTTCTCACAGTTCTGGAGGCTGGAAGTCCAGGCTCAAGATGTTGGCAGTTTTGGGTCCTCCTGAGGCCTCTTTCCTTGACTTGCAGATGACCACTGCTTTCTTGCTATGTCCTCACATGGCCTTTTCTCTGTGTGTATACATCCCTCTTATCTCTTTCTCTTCTTACAAGGACACCAGTCATATCAGTTAGGGCCCCACCATTATGACCTCATTTAAACATAATTATGTTTTTAAAGTCCCTGTCTCCAAACAGCCACATTGGGAAATGGGGCATCAACATACGAATTTTAGGGAACAATTCAGTCCATAACAATTTTAATTTGTATTTCCCTAATTACTGATAGGCTGAGAATCCTTTCATCTGTTTAATTGTTGCCTATGTTTCCTATTCTGTGAAGTCCAGAGAATATCTTTTGTCCATTTTTCTACTGTTTATCTTTTTCCTACTTATTTGTATTGTTTTTTAAATACAAGCAAATAATCTTTGGTCAGCTATATATGACACAAATAAGTTATTTCATACCTTCTAACTTTTTTAATGTTGTCTTTTGATAAATAGTGGCTCTCAATTTTAATGAAATCAAATTTATCTTTTAGCTTAGTGTCTTTTTGTTCTACTTAAAATGTCCTTCCCTAGTTTAATGCTACCCAGATATAGTATATTTTCTTCTGAAAGTTCTAGTGTATCTTTGTTTTATATTCAAGCCATTAATGCACTTACAATCGACTTGTCTGTATTATCCAATTTCTTTGTTTTCTTATGAATAATTAAGTTTTCCAGGACCATTTTGGAATGAATGGATTTTTTAGGTGTGTCTGAGCTGTTCTTGACCATTCACATACATTTCAGAATTGGCAATCCTGTAAAACCTCTATTAAGTATTTTTATTATAATTGTATTGACTATATAAATTAAGTTGGGGGAAACTTACACCATTATGATGAGTCTTTTCTATCCATAAACAAGATGTACCTCTCCATTTATTTAAGACTTCTTTAATATCTTTCAATAAGGTTTTATTTTCTCCATAAATGTCTTGCACATTTTTATTTAGATTTATTCCTAGGTAGTTTTTTTTTTCCATTTTAAATACTTTTTAAGCTCTCTCTTTGTTCCTGGATTATAGAAATCCAATAGATTTTTGCATCTTGAGCTTATATCTAGCCATCTTGCTAATATTGTTTTTTAGTAAGAGAGGATTTTCTTAGCAAAGAGGAATAAATGTAAAATTAAATAAAAAGGTTATGGGTCAGCTCTGGTCAATAGAACTTTCCATGATAATGGAAATGTTCTTAGTGCTGTCACAAACGACAGCCGGGCCTCCCTGGTGGCGCAGTGGTTGAGAGTCCGCCTGCCGATGCAGGGGATATGGGTTCGTGCCCCGATCTGGGAGGATCCCATATGCCGCGGAGCGGCTGGGCCCGTGCGCCATGGCCGCTGGGCCTGCGCATCCGGAGCCTGTGCTCCGCAACGGGAGAGGCCACAACAGTGAGAGGCCCGCATACCGCAAAAAAAAAAAAAAAAAAAAACGACAGCCATTAGTCACATGTGTTTTTAAATTTTTAAATGTAAGTTCAATAAAATTAAAATTTCAGTTCCTAAGTCAAACTTGCCCACATTTCAAGTATTTAATAGCCACTTGTGACTAATGGACACTATACTGGACATTGTATCTCTAGACTATTAGACTGTGAAGCCATGGCGTCCCGGGATTTTATCTTTGTCAATGGCATAGTGAGATCTTTCATGTGACAGTTATTCTGTTATTAAAAAGAGAAGTTACTTAACCTAGTCATCCCTAACTTTTTGAAATAATCCAACATAGCTTTCACCATCCATGAATTTCTTGAATCATATTTATGTTTCTAAACTATTTCTTATGTCATGTGTTCACTTTGTAGCAAGTTCATTGTCCTAAAATGGCACATACCAAAGTATCAAGAGGTTCCCTTATTCCTGATAAGCTGTGATTGGATGAAGAAGACCTTGTTACCCTGCCTATCTGATTTTTATTATAATCAGATGTTAATCTGTATCAGTCTCCATATTCAAAATTCACCTTCAAAATTATATGTTATTCCCATGATGGTTGTCTTTATTTCATTTAGCTAGTATCATGACCTTATAAATGCAGTTTTGGTCATTTTCTACTAAAACCTCATATTTATCTGTGTGGAAATACATCTCCTACTTGTTTGCCCTCTTATAAACTCTTCCTGTAATTTAATCCTCATGAGCTTTATTTCCCCTAATTTTAATTACTTAATATTTTGTATAACATTTAAGAGATCACTGGCATGCTCTTTTTTTCAATCATCTATACTTTTTTTTTTAAAGGAAAACATCCTTTTTATTTTTTAATTTTTATTGGATTATCGTTGATTTACAATGTTGTGTTAGTTTCAGGTGTACAGTAAAGTGTATCAGTTATACATATACATATATCCTCTTTTTTTTATGTTGGGGGTAGGAGTTTTATTAATTAATTAATTTTTGCTGTGTTGGGTCTTCGTTTCTGTGCGAGGGCTTTCTCTAGTTGTGGCAAATGGGGGCCACTCTTCATCGCGGTGCGCGGGCCTCTCACTATCGCAGCCTCTCTTGTTGCGGAGCACAGGCTCCAGACGCGCAGGCTCAGTAGTTGTGGCTCATGGGCCTAGTTGCTCTGCGGCATGTGGGATCCTCCCAGACCAGGGCGTGAACCCGTGTCCCCTGCATTAGCGGGCAGATTCTCAACCACTGCGCCACCAGGGGAGCCCAATCATCTATACTTTTAAACAGTGTGTTGCAATAAGAAATAGTACTGGTAATCAGAAGACCAGAGTCCTAGTTTTACCCAAAAAAATGAACTATATGTGCATTTAAATAAGTTTTATATAAGGTTTATATAAGGTTTATTCTGATTCTAAAATTGTTATGATTATTTAGAAAATTATGTTTGAAATATGACATTATTCAAAACCAATAGAGGTTTGAAATCTATTAAAAATCTACAAAGAATTCAACTATTTCACCTTTTTCCCTGATTTGATATTAAACTGTAATCCTTCATCTTTCACTTACAGCATGCTGTAGCTGCTGTTGACACAAAGACAAAATATAATGTCTAAATATTGTGTACTTGTTTTTAAATGAATACTTTTGTTTAAAATTGTCTTTTACATAGATTCTTGATTCCCTTTTCACAACTTTTCCATTCCCCATGCTACTGCAATCAATCACTCATGATAGAAAATTATTCTCTTTTCTGTTTGCTAAAGCTCTTTTTAAAATACCAAGTTTCAAATGATCATCAATTCAAGAAACTTTGGGAAATGAACCTCATAATTTCCAGAATGAATATTTTGTTTCACTGGCTACCAGGACACCATCCTCTCCTAGATTTCTCCCCTCTCACTCACCATTCCTTGGCAGCCTCCCTTGGTGATGCCTCCCATCCCTCAACGTCTGTTAGAATGCCCTAAGGCTCATTCCTGGCCCCCTTCACTCTCCATCTACCTTAACTACTCATGAGTTTTAATCTAGTCCCATTACTTTAATGGGAAGATGACTTATGACTCCCCAATTCATACTTCTAGCCCTAAGCACTCACCTAACCTCCAGACTCCTAATTCCAATTTCCCACTAAATATCTCCAATCTATGCATAATAGACATTTCAAACTTAGCAAATAAAACTAAATATTTTGCTTTGATCCATCCATTGCACTCCAGTTTTTCCTGGCTCCATAACTCATCCAGTTGCTCAGGCCAAAAATGTTAGATTCATCCTTAAACTCTCACTTTCCCACAATTCCTATGTCCAGTCCATCAGAAATTCTTGCCAGTCTAACTTGAAAATACATCCTGAATCCACCTACCTCTCACCTTACTCTTGCCGTCTTTTCTTACTCCAAGCCATCATTGCTTGCCTCATCTAATGCAATAGGCAGCCTCTTCCACAACCTCCTTGCTTCCTCCCCTCTTGCCCCAATCCTTATAGTCTCTAACCAATACAATAGCCAGAATAATCACAAAAAAACATGAATCATATTACATTATTTCCCAAAACCTGTTCCCATCACTTTAGAATAAAAATTAAACTTTTTACCTGTCCCACATGCTTTATCCAGTATTTCTTCTGCCCTACTCTCCAAGCTCGTTTACTACTACTATTCTCTCACACACACATCCAGATTTTCTTTCTGCAGTGGCTTTCCCAACATCGGGGCCTTTGCACTTGCTATTCCCTAAAACCTGGAAGATTTTAAAAATCTGTAAGATTCCTCCAAGCAAGATCTTAGAAGGTATTTACATTTCATTTTGTAGAGACATTTGGTAGAAGACATTTTTGCAGAAGATTGATACATTTTACTTTGGCGGCTATTCACACATCTGGCAATTTCCAAGTTGGTTAAATAACAAATGTGAATTGATGAAGCTAAAATAAAAGAACTGTAGTTGGTGAGACCTATGTGTTTTAAACCGTGAACTTTGAGGAATTGTAGACATGCAAACTACACCATGGTTTCAGTGTTAATGTGTGAGAATTAGCTAAGGTATTTTCCAAATACTCATTACTCTCTAAAGAGCTTCTGAGCAGGAAATCTGAACAGGGCCTGTGGACCTGAATTTTATCTAGTACCACAGTTGATTCTGTTGCAGATGGTTTTCAGTCAGCCCTTTGAGAGACACCAAGCTGGGGTATTTGCCCAGATATGATTACCAATGGTCATGCAAGTCACCAATGAGATACAATCGAGAATCAACAAATGACTGAAAAGAGTGACAAAAGAAGAAGAGGATCCAGTAAGGACCAGTAGAGACGCTATCCCAAGCACTCTTGGCTAGGAGTTTTACAAATCCATTCATATAAATGGATGATAGTTAACAGCCAAATGGCACTGCATATTTTTTTAAGTTGCTGAGTATTAAAGTCTATGGCTAAGCATCATAAGTTTTGTTAAATTATATTTTGGTTGCTATAAAATTAGGTGTACATTGTGTGTCATAGATGTAGGGATACAGATGTGTAAATATATGTCGTTGTTTCAGTTCTTCAGCTGATACTTCATAATGTCTTTGCAACTTCTAAATGAAGGACCTCTTCAAATATTGTTTAGAAAAAAAAGATGCCTGTTCATCCCTGTCCACCTCCCTTTCTTCATCCCCTTCCTTGTCCCTTCCCTTCTTTTTTTTTTAATCTTTATTGGACTATAACTGCTTTATAGTGTTGTGATCCCTTCCCTTCTTGAACAAATTAGTCCATTAAGTGAGGTAAAATAACCCTTTGTCAGCATGGGGGAGGTGGGCATTCAAGGAACCACATGACTTGGCATTGGGTCTCAGAGTCTGAGAAAGGGGAGAGGATGTCTGCATAAGGGAGCCTGGAGTTGACTGCTGAAGTCTGATTCGTGTGAAAGGGCATCCACATGAGGAAGTGGCCTTGGCAACCACTCTGTACAGATTGTCATAACCCGTGCCAGGTGGAGAAAATGTGTGGATGGGAAAGTGGCAGCTACAAGAATTTACTTAAATACAGGAAGATTGATCAAATAATTAAGGTTATTAAGAATATGGTAATCAGTGTTATTTTAATATCTGTGGAGGGAGTTAAAATATGAAAAGGGCAAAAACTAGAATGAAAGGGTGTTGAAAGGGAATGGAGGATGTTAATGTGAACACATGATTTTCAATATAGAGACGTTATAGAAATAAACATAGACTATATGTATGCATATGTTTATGAACGTGTTTGTGAATATGTGTAAATGGTTATGAATATGTGTTTTCATATGTGTGTATGTATATATGTACATAAATCCCCTAGCTCTGCCTATTGAGAGTACCTGGGACCACTGCTTCCCAAGAGCAATGAATACACCTAGTGTCCAGATCTTGGTTTCTAAATACAGCTCTCCAACTGAAGGAACTAAAGGTCTTTGGAGAAATGGCTGATTCTAGAACCACTACAGGGAAAATATAAGATGACCCTAGAACATACTATTGTTTCAAGAAGTAAGGGATCAGCCATAAAAAGAAACGAAATTGAGTTATTTGTAGTGAGGTGGATGGACCTAGAGTCTGTCATACAGAGTGAAGTAAGTCAGAAAGAGAAAGACAAATACCGTATGCTAACACATATATATGGAATCTAAAAAAAAATGTCATGAAGAACCTAGGGGTAAGACAGGAATAAAGACACAGACCTACTAGAGAATGGACTTGAGGATATGGGGAGGGGGAAGGATAAGCTGTGACAAAGTGAGAGAGCGGCATGGACATATATACGCTACCAAACGTAAAATAAGATAGCTACTGGGAAGCAGCCGCATAGCACAGGGAGATCAGCTCGGTGCTTTGTGACCACCTAGAGGGTTGGGGTAAGGAGGGTGGGAGGGAGGGAGACGCAAGAGGGAGGGGATATGGGGATGTATGTGTATGTATAGCTGATTCACTTTGTTATAAAGCAGAAACTAACACACCATTGTAAAGCAATTATACTCCAATAAAGATGTTAAAAAAAAGAAGAAGAAGGGAGATATCAAAGAATAATTGGGAAACATCAAAGGATATAGAAGCCAAACTGAAGGGGTTTCCACTGGACAAATCTTGAACAATCTAAGCCTCAAAATAAATAATGGTAGAAACGTATTATAGTCAATTGAATAAAATAGGAGTCTATGAGTTCATACTGATTTAAATAATTAAATTGAATACATTATGTTTGATGAGGAACAGGATATTTACATAATTACAAAGTGCCTTACCACAAAAATTATTAATAATGAAGGAGAAAAAAATAACTTTACAATGGAGAAGACTGGGTGATATACACCTTAATCAAATGAGTAAAATAATATTCCAGTAAGGTTACAAGTTAAAAGTTTGCCGAAATTGTTTGACAGGAAGCAGTGAGAACAGAGCTTCACCACTGTGTTATTCCTGCCAACTACACATATCCTGAATAATCATGAGACAAATACAAACAGCTAAATCCTACAAAATAGCTGATCCATATTCTTTAAATTTTTCTAGTTTATGAAATTCAAGGGAAGCCTGAGAAAATTTTCCAGATTAAAAAACTAAAGAGACAGGACAACTAAATGCAACATGCGACACTGGGCTGATCCTTTCATTATGAAGGACATGATTGGGATAATTGACAAAACTTGAAAGGGGTCTGAGGATTAGTAGCTCTGTAGTCATGTGTCAGTGTTAATTTCCTGATTTTCATGATTATATTTGGATATATGTTTGTAGGAAATACTAGAGGATTTGGGGGAGACATTGCATTGTGTTGGCAACTACTCTCAAATGGTTTGGGAAATAAATTATTTTTATTGTCATTTCAACCTTTCTTTAATTTTCGAGATTGTTAAAAGAAGGCAAACAAAGGAGAAGACCCCTGAGTCAGGTAACCCTCCTTTTCCTGGCGACTCCCATAGTTAAAAGCTCAGTTTACAATGGTGGTCAGTTTTTCGTCTATTTGTGCTAATTTCTGTTACTGACAGCATAGCATCTTATTTTCTATTTGAGGTTTTTGGATTTTTCCTAATTATGCTTTTGCTTTTTATTCTATCAAATGTCTATGAATTTGATAAAGTCCTCGGTATTAACACAAAATCAGTAAGATTCATAAAAATAAAAATAAGTTCTTGTAGAAATTTATAAATTTCTACCTGCATTCAAATTGGAGTAAGTTGGCAAGAAATTTATAAGGGGAAAATACTGTAAGGAGCACTCCCATTCAGAAACTCAAAATGGTTGCACGTGTTTATCCTGTAAGACGTCTGTGATGAAACAGTAGGATGAAGGCTATATGTCCAAACTTAAATGCAATCTTGTAAATCACCTTTCATGTCAGGCCATGTAAGAACTGGGCAATTCAAGAAGTAAATTAGAACAATTCTTATTTTCAATAATTTCTTAGGTCAACACTTAGAATGATGAAAAACTTATCTTTAACTCCAAGAAATCTGGACAGTTATTAAAGCAAATGTGTTGTCCTACTGGCCTACACCTGGTTATAAACAGCAGTACGACTTCAGAAAACCCTGGACACTGAGTGGACTTTCTAAATATAGCTTTTTCTTTCTATAAAGGTGTTTTACAAGAATGCTATCTTTTGTGAAAATGTGGCCTTTATAAAGGGTACACTAAGGTCTGTGACTTTTAGACCTAGAAAAGATTTGAAATATTTTCCTGGCCTGGGAATCCACATTTTAGAGGCATAGAAAGAGAAACCCAATGAAATTAAATATTTTGCCCACCATCAAATGGCAAACAAGCAATAACGACAGCACCCAAGCTTCTGTCTTCTAAATCCATTGAATGCAGCATAAATAGATTGCAATAACTGCTGATTTTCATTGTCCTCAACACTACATTTCTTCTGCGCCTTATCCCTCTTCTTTTAAGAGGGATGACAACATTATCTGCAAACTTTATAATTATTTTTTTAAAATTTTGCTGTTTTGTAACTCATTTTTGAAAAATTCTGTTTCTATGTTGAAAATGTGTAAGGACATTTACCTTCTTTCTTGAAACACCTTTGCCTGCATTTATCACATTTTATTTTGAACTATTGTGTAGCAATAAGTACAAAAGCGCGTCTAGTAGAGGAGATAATGTCAGAGGCAACAAGGTGTGTGTATGGGGGGGGGTCGGGGTTAGAGTTGACATACCTTAAGGGAGATGAGGAGAGAAGGAAGAGAATAGAAATTTTATTTATTTGAAAAAATATGATGGCAAGTTAGAGAATTTTGGCTAAACTTAATACAATATAGCTTTCCTTAACTTAAATTCTGGGTTAACTTCCACTGTTTACATTGCCACAGACTAGGGAATAAACAAAGCAAAAAGATTTTTGGTACCACCATTTTGTGTTAATTTCATAAAGATTTCTACGAGACTTTTAAAAAATAAATTGAAAAACGAAAGTCTTGTCTTTAGCTTATTTTCCCTGCATGCTTGCACTTTAATAAGTTGCTAAATGACATTTAAACTCAATAGTTATGATTAATTCTGTCCCACAATTTTTAAAAGCACTGGGGATTGTGTGCATGTGCATGCGCGCACCTTTACAACCAGTAAAATAAAGTTCTTGATCAAAAAATTATTATCACTTAGACTATTGAATAAAATCAGATATGATAGAGGGGCCAGCTGTTGATAGGTTTAAAAGTCACCCTAGGTGATTAATTCATGCAGCAGTGTTGCACGCTTCTCTTTAGATGAAGCACTTAGAAGTATAACCAAGCTTGGCTCTAATTTCATATCTGACACCTGTTTTATTTAGAGTTCTTTGGCAAGTGCTTGCTCTGTGTTTTTATAGTCTTTGGTTGTGCTATAAAAATGTCAAAATTATGAATTAACAGATATGCAAAAGTGAAATCCTAGAAGATAGGATAAACATGAAGTCCTCTAATTAACACTCAACTAAGTTTGGTTGACACAGAACTGGGAATCAGATAAAGACATTAATAATCCATAATGCTGAAGTTAAAATCTTCTAGTTACAGTACAAAAGAAATCCTAATTTGTACCACAAGGTAATGAATTCAGTACTTTTCATTTGTTAAATATTTGCTTATTACCCTGCACCGTGCATATAACAACACCGTTCCGAAATTTGGAGGGCAAACAGGAGAAACAGACACTCTCTACCCTCAAGTTGTTTATACTGCAGTCAGTGAAATTTCTCTACTTTGAGATCTTTTAATTCCTCAGTTCATTGTAACATCTTCTTCAGATGAATTGTTTTTTATTTGTTAAAACCAATGTTTAGCACTTTAAATAGTTTCTTCAATGTTCCTGATGGTGAAATAGAGTCATCATGCTAATTTCCCATACTAATGATAGAGTTGATAGGAGAAATGCTCAAGATTGATAGTAAAGTGATTTCGATAATCTACAAAATGTCTTGAGGTTTCCCAGATAACAACTTGTCTCCCAGACAAAAATGCACTTATTACTGATATTCCAAGCTTATAAAAATTTTTGTACTTTAATCATATAGCGATTTTACAACATCTTTTCATTCACATTTTAAGATATTTTGTTCAGTAGATTATCTCATTTTGAAACTATTGATTTATATATACATACTATGTAAATCTTAGTATATATTTCTCAATGACTAGATTAGTGCTTTCTTAACTACTTAAATTTGTTTAATTCATATTGTTGTTCTTCAGCATTTCTTTTACTCACTGGAGCCTATCCCACTGACGTCAAAAAGCCTGAAAACTCTGAAAATCCCATTTAAAGTAACTGTATGGAAAATCGTTAAAATAACGTATAATAATGGTAGAGAAGAAGTGTATTTAACACTGTGCTGAGATTATTCCATTAATAAAGAGATTCATCAATAATTCTAACATTCAGACATATAATCAAAATGAAAAACAATCATAATACTGAGCAATGACATTTTCAATAAAGGGAGATATTAAATATTGTATAGGAAACGAGAATCTGCAAAGCAGATAAGTTGGCAATGATTATACATATATTTAAAATACGTTGAAACAGTCATAGACAGTTTTTCTTTTTGGATGGAAAGAGGCATATTGAAGTGTTTAAGCACTACTTCAACTGGAATAGATATTTAGACACTATACAGAAAACACATGATTGCAGAAGAGCAGATATTAGCAGGTGTGTGAATGTGTATGTCTTGAATTAATGCATTTTCTTTTATTCAAAAAGGAGGAGAATGCCAAATTTACTTTAAAGGTGGCATTGTGGTATGTTAAAGTTCCATTCTTAGACTTTTGCTGCTGTTACTGTTCCTTTAGTATTCACCAAAGAGTACCGTCCTGTCATTTATCCAAGTTAGAAATCTAGAAGCAATCCTAGGATTCTCATTATAGGGTCCCCTACCTTCATGCTCCCCCCTCAAGAAGTAACAAATTCTTGGCTCTCCTATATAGGAAAGCTCTCTCCAATGTACGCCTGCTCTGTAACTCTCCGGGTCTCGGCGCGCGGCTGGGAGAGCCGCCCCCGCCGCCCCCCATCCCCTCGGCTCAGGATCAACGGGCCGCCCGCGCCGCCGCCGCCGCCCAAGTCGGTCTCTCACTCTCCCAGGACGCGCGCCCGGGCGGGGTGTGCGCAGCCAACTCGGTCCAAGCGGGGGAGGGGAGGACATGGGGCGAGGGGGACGCCACCCATGTGGTCTGGGGTTCGGACCCAGCTAGGCGAAACGCGCCGGGAATCGATGACGGCTGGGGAAACTCGGGCAAACCTTTCTTGGGGAATCACCCCTCCGACACCCCGCCGCCCAGGCGCTGCAACGGAGGGTGAGCGGAGGGTGAGCGGAGGCTGGGGGAGCTCAAACTTGCGAGAGCTGGAGGAGGCGTCGGGCAGGCGGCGGTCGCCCGAGCGCTGCGCCTGCGGGGGGAGGGGAGGCGGCTGCTGGGAGGGAGGGCGAGCTAGAGGGAGGAGGGAGGGGGAGGAGGAAGAGGAGGGAACCAGGGAGGGGGGACGCGTTGGGATCGCGGCGCGCGGCGTCCGACGGAGTCTGGGCTCCCAGCGGCGAGGTGAGGCGGAGCTACGCTCCTTGCTGAACGCGAACCGAGCTCGGCGGCAGCGGGGAAGACGCGCCGGAGCCCAGACCGCGACCGAGAGCGGGAGCGAGGCGGCAGCGGCGGCGGAGGGGGAGCCCGCGAGCTGCCGGGCGGGGAGCCCAAGCCGCGCTGTCGCCGCGCAGGGAAGACTTGGCCAACACACTCACACACACACGTTCACACACCCAGCCCGAGCTGGCGCTCGCGGCTAATCGTCAACATGGCGCTGGGGCTCCTGCCCGAGCGCGGGCGGCAGCAGCGGCGACGCGACAGCTGCTGAGCCCGGCCGAGCCCGGCCCAGCCCGGCCGAGCCCGGCCCAGCCCGGCCCAGCCGCCGGAGCCCGGAGGATCGCGCGGGGCTGTCGCCACCTGCCCGGAAGCTTTGAGCCCGCCCCGCCCTGCCCCGCCCCCGCCCCCACCCGGCCCAGAGCCCACCCCTCGGCGGGGCCGACCCCGAGGGCAGCCGGCTGGCAGCAGACGGCGGGGGAGGCGAGCGGGCGCGGCGCCGTGAGCGGGTTGCGGGCAGCGGGGGACGGCAAACTTTGTAGTTTGCCGCGCTTCCCCGGCCCGGCCCCTTCTCCCATCGCCAACGTCGCCACCCCACTTTCCTCCAACCCCGCACACCTCTCCCCACCCACCCCACCTCCCGTCGCTCCTCCTCGCCGCCTCAACTCTGCTCCGGGGAAAACTTCAAAGCGCCGGATCGCAGGCTCCCCGCTTACTCCCCGGCTGGGGATTTCAGGTCAGTGCCCGGAACACCTTTCCCCGCGTAGGCTGCGCGGGCTGGCGGGCGTGCGTGCGGCGGGCTGCAGTCGTCCCCGTCCCTCGGGGCCCAGACTAGCGGCGGGTGGCTCCTCTGACTCTCTCGCGTACCCCTCGAAGCTTGTGCCTCGCGCTTCACTTTGGCTGCTTTGCTCGCTTTCGTTTTTATTTCCTAGCTGTAAGTTATTAAAAATGCAGCCAACCTAAGCGGCCCGGCGTGGGCTTCGGGGAGGGAGGGGCGCGGCGGTGGGGGGGCTGCCGCCCCCCTCGGGGCTGGGAGGAGAGCAGGGAGTTCGCGGAGTGGAAGTTTGCAGGCAGTGTGTGCCTGTGTGCGCGGGAGCGCGGTCGTCGCTGAGTGCCGCGAGTCGGGCGTGGGGGGCGGGGGGGTGAGCTGGTCTGGAAGTTGGGAAGCTCGGCTCGGCGTTAGCTCGCTAGCAGGAAAGGGAGGGCGGCGGGTTCCCGTCTGCTTTCTTTTTCGACTCGGGAAAGAACTGTAAAAACCCCCAGCCGCCGCTGCCTCGTCTCTCCTCTCCGGGGGCAGCTCGTTCTTGCTCGTGGAACGACGGCGTGTGCGTGCGCGAGGGTGTGTGTGGCGGGCGCCCCGGGCTGAGCCGAGTTCGACCTGCCGCCGCTGCCGCGCGACTCGGGAGGGGAGTCCCGGTTTTTTGTTTTTTTGGCTTTTTTTGGCTTGCTCCAAAGCGTGAATCACGTGGATTAAAAAAAAAATACTAGGAAATGGAGCAGAGCGAGGGGTTCCGACTCTGCCCCCCCTCCCGCTAGCCAGTCAGGTCAGACGCTTTGTTTTGTAAATGTTCTTTTAAAATTTTAATCTGCCACCCTGGTCCACCCCCACCTTCCCCGCGACGTCGTGGGGTTGGTTTTAAGTTGTGAGACCCCAGGGGTGGGGGTAGATCGGGCGGGGGCGGGGGCGGCGGCGGGCGGTGGGGCGAGACCTGGGTCCTCCTCTGGGTAGCGTGGAGTCTGGTGGAAAGCCCTGTAGGGCGTGTGCGAGTCTGCGGCCGGAGGAAGTTGGTCCCACTCGGAGGGCGTGCGGCGCAGAGGCTGAGGGCGAAGAGGAACTTGCGCACCCGGGCGCGATCCTCGGCCGAGGCGGGGAGGGCGAGGCGCCGCTGCGCCTTGGGGCCCGCGCTCGGAGCAGGCGGGCGGCTGCGCTGCAGAGCCTCCGCCAACTAGGGGGCTCGGGGCGGCGGCGACGTGCTCCTGCTGTTTACCAAGCAAGCCCCGGGGCGCCGTGTGCGGAGTAGGGCAGCTCGAGGCACGCGTGGTCCCGGCGGGCTTCCCGCCGCCTGCACTCTTGAGTGGGCACGTCCCCGGGTCCCTGAGACGGCTGAGCCTGGCCGCGTGTAGGCCGAAGCCGGGGCGAGGCTTAATTTGCAGTTAATGAATCTTTTCCAGAAAGTCCGCGATCTCCAGCTAGAGGCTGTGAGTGCCCGCGCGCGAGGGCGCGCGCCGCCGGCGTCTAAAGGGTTGGGGGGTTGCGGGGATGGAAGAGCGAAGGAGGGGGGAGGGTTATGTGTATTTAAAAACAAACCTTAAAAAAAGAAACCAGCGCGCTTCAAATAGGTATTCGTACAGCCTCTTGTGTCTAGAGTAGACAGCTCAGGGTTTTAGCTGTTTTTTTTGTTTGTTTGTTTGTTTCTTTTTTGAGAGAAGGCCAGAGGAGGGGTAGTGGTATTTGCTTCTAGGGGTAGTCTCTGGAGAAAAATCCTTAAAATGACTTAGGAATAAAAACGAGGAGGAAATGGCCCACCCCAGAAGGTGGTGGGTGGTGAACGCAGACAGACTTGGGTATTTGTAGCCATGGGACACTTGCTGTGGCACTGGAAACGGACACCGCGGGCCGAAATCAATCCTTACGAGGTGTTGGATTCGGTTTGGCCAACAGAATTGCTTGTGTGGAAGGCATTTTAATTGTCGGCCTCCGAGACTCCTGTACGTGGACACTTGGAAAACACATTTGTTTCTCGACCCTTCCCACTCCACCCCCGACCCGTTATCTGGTCTGGGCTTTGCAGTGTCGGTTCCCGTGTTTATTTTGGGCATGATTTCACCGCGAGGAGGAAGCGGGGAGATGGCGGTGATTAATATGCCGTCCAGGTTTAATCCGAGGCTGGCCTTTAGTGTGCGGGTTTACGCCGCCACTCACCGGGATTGCCTGGGGTAGTCGGGGGGGGGGCGCGGGGTTCGGGCGCCAGGCGCTCCGCGGGCAGGTCGGGGTTGGGGCTCGGACGGCCCCAGCGCTGTCCTTTGAGGCACTGTCACCAGTAGGTGACTGAGAGTTAATTAGGAAGTGTTCTCCGGATCAGTGGGGCGCACAGCTCATTAGCGATTCTCTCCAGCCCTTTGCAGGGCCGGCCGGACCTGTGCCTCCCACACAGGCCGGGACCCCGCGGCCCGGGCTGCGGAGAGCGCCTCTGGGAAGTGGGGAGGGATGGGCGGCGAGGGGCGACCGGGAGGTGAGTGTAACTTGGCCGGGCGGCGCGTTGCGTGCGGCGCCTCGAGGCCCGCGCAGCCCGCTCTTTCTTCCTGCTCTCCGTCGCCTCGACTGTGTCTTTAACTCGCTCCTGCTCGCGTCGCTGCCTGGCTGCTGCTCCCCGCCCAGTTTGGGATTAGACAAGATCAAAATAGGACTGCCCAGCGCGCAGAGCTGTGACTGTGCCTCGGCAGCCGGGCTGGCGGGAGCGCTGTGGGCCGGGGCCGGGGCCGGGGCGGACCCGCTGTGCCCTCGGGGCAGCCCGAGCCCGTAGAGTCCCACCCCGACCCTTCAGGCGCGGTCACGCTCCAGCGTTCTGTCCGCTGGGAACCGTGCGGGCAGGGGGACCTGGGTAGGGTCTCCGCGCTCTCGTGGGTGTTGTTGGTGTGCCTGTGATAGATGGGTCTAGACAGGCATGCAGGCTCCCTCCCGGCTGAAGGACGGGAAGGGCGGGGCGGGCCGCGGAGGCGGCGGCAGACTCCCGTGAGCGAGCGAGCCTTCGGGCCCAGGGACCAGGGTGGAGGGAAGGCTGCGAGGGTTTCTCTTAACCCTTTAAAGACGATAGGGAGAGTGGGGGTGGGGAGTGTAGTAGAAATTCCTGGAGGCAAAGTAGCCCCCTGGGGAGAGGAGGCGGGAGTCTGGGCTTAGGGTTTTCCTTTCTCTTCTGTGTATGCAGTCTCACATCCTGGTACATTGGGCTCGATTCTTCGACGAACCAAACGCAGCTGCTAGGTGATCTAATTTGACCCGATACTTCTCAATGGGGAAGGTGTGAACACACACAGTGGGCACCCTCACTTAAGGAAGTGAGTTGGGGAGATGCAGAGGTTAGACCTTACCGTTCCCAGCGGCCCAGTATGTGAAGGTCTGCTCAGAGCTTTAGTCAGTGGGGCCTCTGACCGAGAGTGTTGCCTACCAAAGACCCAAGCCTGAAATGCCTGTCCAGTGCGTACAGGTATGCGTCGGAGAGAGCAAAGGGGTCCTTGAGTTGTCTATGTAAATAAAAACACTTTTAACCATGAACTTGTGGAGAGTTCAAATAAGATATGTGCAGGGAGGCAGCCTCCAAACAGGAGTTGGACAGCGATGTGTACAAGATCGATCATTTTATATACATCCATGGCGTCAACATTGAATGGGTCTAAAAATTTAATACAACTCTGCAGGCATTGGTCTCGTTCTTTCCCTGAGGTAGACCCCTGAGGTAGGTGGGTTACCCTATAGAGAAATGAATCATTAGTCACACTCCTCTCTCCTTCCCCCTCCTCTTCCTTTTAGGGTTTGTAGTCTTAGGGGATCCTCTAGTTACATTAAACTGCAAACCCATATTGGTCTGGGAACAAGCCCCATTATAGGCAAAGCAAGAATGTAAGTCGTGGGGAGGTGTACGTGTTAGACAGGAATGCACAGATTAAGATGTGCGCCTGAATGACATGTGCTGAGACAAATCAAGACACTTGGGCTCTGGTGCCCACATGGAACAAGAGATAGAGAAGAGAGAAAGAACTGGCCATGAGGACTGTAAACATGGGTATGCAAATACTGAGACCTAGAGCGAGATTCTAGGAGAAAATCCCAGACTTTGTTGAGCTAGAAACTGGAGCAGAATTTCTGTAAGTTCGTTCGAGAGACAAAAGCCCATTTAAAGGTGTGAAGAGGGTCACTTGGAAACACGGAAAGCATTCACATGCATACATCCATGCTTAGATACACAGGCTGAACGACAAAAACTCCTCAGTGCCTGATAAAGATTTTCCTGCCCGGTGAGACACAGCAGGGCACGGAAGTGTGGGCCACACAACCACATTCGCACACTCATTCACTGGGAAATACTGTGTCTTTGGCTAGAGGGAAACTGAGGGCGACGGTGCCTAGCTAAGGGTGGATGGCCCTTGGTTACTAAGATTGCTTCTGGTTATAGTTTCTTCCCATCTAGAGTGGGGAAGAGAGTATGTCTTGAGCAGGTAGGAGGATTTCTGAAAGATTTTTGAGTTCTGGACCCTGAGAGGATGGATGGTGGAGGAAAAAGAGGAGTAGCTTTGCATTCTGGGTCGGAAGCAAGGGATGTTGCGCTCCTCTAAGCCCTGTTTGCTAAGGTGGCGCAGGGCCTAGTTGAACTGAGAGAGACTGAACCGAAAGAAGTGCGAAGCTCGGCCTCTGGGCGGAACCAAGGGGAGGTATGCTTACTTTCCCTTTTTTTTCCCCCCACCTTGAGGAGACCGTGCGGGGACGGCCAGCGTAGGGAGGATTAGCAGGCGCCTCTGTGACCCCAGACGCGCGCGTAAACTCGGCTTGGGTTTGGTTTGCGCGTGGCGTCGGTTTGCCGCGGTCCCTCTGTCTGAGCCCAGCCGGGAATTCCAGCTTTTATTGGGAAGACTGCACTCGGGTGGAGCCCTTGCTGGGTTGGGCACGACAGCCGGGGCTGGGCAGGAGGCTCGCCGGCCTCCGAGCCGCCCGAACCCCAGGACGGTCCTCGGGAGTGCCCAGCGGCCCCGGCAATGCCACCTCGGTGGTTTCCACGAGGGCGGCAGGCCCGGCAGACCCAGCCCGGCGGGGCGTGGGGCCTCACGGGTCCACTTGGGCCGCCGTACCGCCCCTCTCCCCGCTGGCCCCACGGCTCCCCCGCTAGCCCGAGGCCGAAAGGAGCTCTGAAGGCCCTTTGTTAAGCTCCAGGGTCACACCCGTGCCCTGGGGGCCGCGCAGGGGCGGGAGGACCTTCTCCTGGCTGGAGGCCTCCAGCCCTCGGCTCACAGGGGCCTCGGCCTGGAGGGGCCTCGCCCAGTCAGGGGAGGGGAGGCCTCACCGGGCTGCCTCGCCCGAGTGAACGGCAGGATTCCGTCTGTTTGCAAGGCTGGCTGCGCTGCCGGGGCCTGGATGGTGGCGCTGGCTTGAGAAGCGGCCGGGGCAGGAGTGGAAGGTCTTCTCAGGCCACCCCCGTGGCAGCCAAGCCGCCTGTGCCCCGAGCACTTGGCCGGGGACGTCTCCCAATCTCCAGCCCAGCCCGTCGGCTTTCGCTGGTTGCCCCCCATGTGTTCCTCCGGAAGGGATAGCTGACTTTCTGTTGGATGGGAATTAACCAACGAGCTTTTCCCGCCCCCGCAACGTTTCTGTATCAGGCCCCTTTTCCCAGCGGAGGCTCATTTCCGCCGGCCTCTAGTCGAGGGTATTGGAATTGGGGGGGGCGTCCCCGCACTTTGTTATTTCTTAGAACCATGTCTCCCCGGCCAGCCATCGCCCCTCGGCGCCCATCGGCTCTGGCGCCCCGTGATTAGACTAGCGGGGAAGTCCGCTAGGAGAAGATCCTGACAGCATTAAATAGAATTTGATCTAAAAGACAGTTTCCAGTATAATCTCCGTTATGCATCACAGACTCCCGGTGTTATTTTGTGGAAGGCGGACAATGATCAATTTACATTGACCCGGGGCTGGGCGAGCTTTTAGATGGTAATTGCCATATTGATTTGCATGCAAAAAGGAGACCTGCTAAAGTTAAAGACCGGAAGCTAAATGAAACTAAATTTATTGTCTAGGTGCAAACCAGAGGAACTACTGGGGGGAAGAGGGTGAGTGAAGTCAGGGTGCCAGGGGCAGAGCAGGTGAGAGGCCCAAGAGCTCCGGGAGGTCACAGATTTGGGAGCGATCTTTGCCCTGGTGATTTCAAAACGTGAGGAGGGGGCTTGTTTAGGGTATGGGGACCCAGCAGGGAAAAGTTATAAACAGGCACTATTGCATTGAAGGCACTGGGATCTTTTGATGCTAATAGTAACTGCGAGGGGGGAGGAGAGGTTTATAGGGTTATAGGGGTCTTCCTGCACCATTTCCGGCACCCCCCATTTCTGTTGTTCTACCCGAGCGCTTATAACCGTGCCAAGGGCACCCCAATTCTTGCATCTGAAGAGTTAAATTTTTTTTTAAAGACAGGCCTTAAACTTTCCCCGCCCCCCTCCCCCCCCCCGCGAGTAGGGGGCGGTTCTGCATGCAGCTGCGGGCAGACCTAGACCTTTGGAGGCTGCGGGAGTTCCTCCCCGGACGCTGCAGCAGCCCCAGACTCGGCCGGACGCCGATCGCTTTGGGAAGCGGCTCGTTCCAGGTGGCCCAAGTGGCGGGGGCGGGGGAGGGTCTGCCGGGGCCAGGGCCTCACGGTGCCCGGGGCGGGGGGATCACCTCCCTGGAGGTTGGAAGGGCCTGCACGGAGGGTGTGGAGGAGGGAAGGCGGGGGCTGGAAATCCTGTCCCAATCGGCGGTGATCGCCAAGGCCGGAAAGTTTAAAAAAGAGAGAAAGCCACTGGCTGCAAGCCAGGGGCTGCCGGGCCACGCGGGGCGTGTTTGGCTGACTAGAGGGGTGAGGACCCGGCTCCGCCATCGCCTCGGTCCCTCCCGCTGCGGAGGCCCTGGCCTGCCGCAGGCGCTCCTGGAGCCATTTCACGCATCCGGAGCCTCGGCCACTGGAGGAGCCACCCGCCCGGGGCCGGGAAGCCGCAGGGGCGGCTGAGTGTCCGGCGCTCCTGCCCGTTCCCCTTCCCACCGAGCTGAGCTGGAGACGGCCCTCGGTCGTGGAGCCTGTGGCGTCTGTGGCCTCGGGTGTGGATGGTTCCCGGAGCCTCTGAAAGCCCGGGGCAGAGCAGGAAATTGAGGATGGGGTGGGGAGGGCATGTTGAGCGCTGACCCTGCGCTGCTGGGATGAGAAGTTGGGGAGAGGAGAGAGAACCCCAACCTCCGGCTTGTCTCGGGACTTGGCTTTTTGTGGGGACCCCCAGGAGTCCAGGAGGGTCCAGCATCTTGCAAGCCGCTTCCCCCTCAGTTGCCTCCCCAGCCCACTTTGGTCCCTGGGCTTTTCATTAAAGTCCTAGGAAAGGTAGATGTAGGCAGTCTTTCCAAAGGGCTTTTGCTCTGTCTAGATAATTTGACTGATGGCTTTATGTGGCAAAACTAGTGTGGCAAGTCTTCTTGTAGTTCCAGGTGTCAGCACTTTTTCCAGAGACCTAAGAGTAGCACCCACCTCCCACTGCCTGTTCTGGGCTCCTGGGGGAGGGGAAAGTGGAGCCTTGTTGGGAATCCCTGGCCTCACAGCAGGGTGTTCCAGTGTAGGGAGATGGGTAGGATGTTGGCAGAAATTTCGAAAGACTTCACATGGACCAAGAGATTTCTGGATGTAGGAGAAACTAGGATGCGGGCTCCTTGTGGACCGAATTTCATAGGTGTTAAGTGCTATCCTTTTACTCTGTATTGGAGTACAAGGGCTAAGGAAGCCTTCCGAACTTCTTGGGGATTCTGGATGGCACAATTTGACCGATAATTGGCTCCTCTCCGCAACTCCAGGACTGAGTTTGACCGTGGCCCATTTTTACTAGCTGTGTGACCTTGGGGACAGGTTATTTATGGCCTCTGAGCCTCAGTAAGTTTCTTCATTTGTAAAACTGGGTATAATTTTCCACCTTTAGGATCAAAGAATACTTGGCACATAGTAGGCCCGGAGGATTAGTAATTGCTTTGAATGACTGGTCAGATTCCTATAGGTTGCTTCTCCGTTCCCTGCTGCCCCTGAGATGCCCGCCGCCCCCCCCCCCCCCGCCAAGACCTGCGTAGGCCAGTGTCTGGGGACCAACCTGCAGGTTAAGCTCCCCTCCAAGGGTATTCCTGAGGCTATTCCTCCAGGTCTGCCTCCGTGGGTTCCTCCTTCTTTCCCTTTGTTACAGTTCTTTGCATTCTGGGCTTTAAAGGAATCCATATGAAAAGGCTGGGATTTTTTTTTCTCCCCCTAAGTGGGATCATTTATATGGTTAGGAATTGATTCCAGAACCGGTATCTAGGTGCTCTTTGGCAAGTCCTCCCGTCATTCTTTCGGGGGGAGGGAACAGCAACGGCTGGAGGGGAGAGACCTGGTGGGAAGAGGTGAAAGGGTCTGGCCCGCTGCAGAGGCCAGAGGTGCTGTGTGGTTTGTCTGATAGGGATTAAGTCCGGATGTTATGAGGTCTCAGTGTGGTTTTCAATAAAAGTCTGTCAGGGATTGCTTCTTTTCTATGGATATGTATTTTAAAAAATTTACTAGCATGAGAAGAAAACCAGACCTGTATGGATCCAGGCTGGTAGTAAGCTACTGTGATCAGGTTTCCTACTAGACTCCCAGAGGGGAAGTCAGCGTTTGATTGAAGCTACACTTGGTTCTTGACTCTCTGGGGATGCCTGCTCTGAAACAGGAGCCCTCCCTTTCTCTCCTCCCCCCCACCCCCCTTTTCCCTTCTTCCCCTATAAGCCTTTGTGCTGAAAGAGCTTCAGTAGGCATGAGCCCCTGGTACCTCTCTAAAGAATGCCTTCCAGTCTTTGCTGACATTGTTTTGTGAACAGTGGGTTTTACTAGGCCAGCAGTTTTCCCCCGATCTTAGCTCACTATTTTAGAGGTTCGAGTATGCCCAGGATGCGCCCAACTGCAGTGCTTTCCAGTGTGTGTAGCCAGGGCCTTGCCTGTAATCTGAAGACACCTTAACCTTTGCCCTAGGTGCCCCCCCGCGGGTGGGGGTGGTGAAGGTGGGGAGAGCAAGGACAGGGGATCTTGTTGAGCGTCTGTTTGTTTTCTCCAGCCACAGAGGCAGAGGGGTGGAGTGGGGCGAGGCCGAGAGTACGTTCCAGCCTTGGGTCTGATTTAAAACTTGGTTTAATTGGAGAAACTCTTAGGCATTTAACAGTTCTGTACAAATGCAAACTTGACATAGCTCTAGGCCTACGTCAATTAGGAAAGAATAAATGAAGTACAGAGATGTCCAAACTATGTAATTCCTAGAGTTGTCTGCCCTCCCATAAACACATGACAAGTGCCAAGGCATTTCCAGTCAAAACACCCATGGAACCAGCAGCCTCCATCCTTTGTATTTATTATTTTATTAACAGCATTTTACAGAGCATTTAACAAGCACAGCCTGCCTGCTTTCCACCACGGCTCTCAGCAGACTGAGGGGTGGAAAACAGATGGGGGTGGCGAGGAGTGGTCTCTAGAAGAGACTTCTAAGCTGGAGAAATCTCTTCAGATGGGCAAGGAAAAGGAACATTTGGGGTTCCTTTCTCCTGGCCCCAAAGAGAAGACAAAAGTAATGCTTTGGAGGAAGAAATCCCCTCTCCCTTCTCCGGAGGAAAGTTGTGCAGATGTGGTCTGTCTAGTCTCCACTTGGATTCCAGAAGGTGTGAAGCAGGGTCTGCTTTCCCAATACTCTGCCCATCAGTTATTGGTGCTTTTCAAAGAATAAGTATTTGTCTGTTATCATTATTCTATATCCTGGTGGAAGGTTTATAAGGAAAACTAATGCCTTTCTTAAGTCATAAAATGAGCCTTGTATGATTACTTAATTAAAATCTATTTAAGGACCGATTAGGCGTGTAATTTGCGCTAATAATGACGATGATGGAAATGTTCGACTTAACCAAAAATCATAAAAGGAGACATTTTGATCAGTGGGGCGACCAGGAAGGATTCAGGGAGTTGGGCGGTTTTCCGAAACACGAGGCTTTGGGCTGCAGAAAGTGCCGAGCTGCCTAGCCTCTGGGACCACGGTAGAGAGGGCTGCAGGACCCCAGGCTTGGCCGGGGCAGGCCGACCCACGCTTTGCTGAGCAGAGAAACCGACCCTGGGAGTCTGAACAACCTTTATTCCCAGCTGAGGAAATGGGGGAGGGGGCCTGAGAGGAGGAAACTCTGGGAGAGAGCTGATGAACCCCACAGAACTCTGCGCGAAATGGCTGTGTTCTCTTGCTTTAACAATCAGCAGCGACACACGCATTGCTGCCTAGGCTAGCCTTGGCTGGAGCCTGGAAGGGTGGGGGGAGGGGGGTCTCTTGTTCTGGAGAAACCTGCCAGCTGCTGGGCTTGGTGCGAAGGCAGACACAATGCTGCTGTTGTTGGTTTGATCTCTAACTGGATTGTTAGTCTGGCTTTAACTGTGTGGTAAGGGGGGAATGTGAAGGCTGTTTACAGCGAGTGCAAATAATGTGACAGCTGTTGGTGCAGGAGCAGCGCTGTGCCTCCTCGGCGCTCACACAATGCGTGCACTGTGCAGGCCCACGGAGAGCTGCAGAGGTGGCCGCCCCTTGCTGGCCCGGGAGCCCTCGGATGCGCTGCGAGAGAGCCCTCCGGCGGCGGCACCCGCACCCCCGCACCCCGCGACACGCATCTTTCTGGCTCCTGGGATCGTGGTGGACGTGCGCGCTGGTTGGTGTGTTGTGGTTTAGGGAACTTGTTAGGCAGAGGTGGCAGGAGAAGGCCTGCGGGGTCACGAGTGTCAACTGTCTGGAGGGGTTTGGCCGGGATCTGTTGACCTGGGGCCTCAGTGGCTTGTGACCGGGTTGTTAAGATTTGGGAAAATAACTTTCCACCCTAAAGCAAGCCTGTTGGAAAGAATGTATTAACTGAAGGCTTTCTGGAAATTGCAGAGGCTCTGAAGGCCTTTGTCCTTCCTCTGAAATGGCCCTGTTATTCAGACAAGTTCAAGAGACAGGCGGCCGCTGTGTTCTCTGCCCTCGGCCCCGTTTCCTGGATTGGAAACACAAGTGTGTAGGTTCAGGACCCGAAGGGGGGTGAATGGGGGTGGGGAGGGGTGCAAGTCGGCTTTTGATCACCCGCCTCCCTTTGCCTTCCCGCTTCTTAAGAGCGCGCTTGCCTTTCAGCTGCAGGACCAGCGGTGCTGTCTTGAGCTCTGCCCACAGCGCCACCCACTGTGTGACTTAATCAACGAGATGCCCGCAGCCCGGCCTTCTCTGAGTTCCTGGTCCTCTGCCAGGCACTGCGGGGAGGCGCCAGGGTGGGAGGGAGAACAGTTGGTGGGTGGCAGCAATACCCCGCTGGGCCGGTCCAAGCTGGCGGGCTCAGGATGGTCCTCAGGATGGTCCAGAAGCTGGGCCTGCCCCTGGGCTGTCCTGGGGCAAGCTGGGTGTCAGCACCACTCCCCCCAACCTCAAGGTTGAAGGCTTCCGCAGCCCTGGCCCCCGGGCTTTGGAGGATCATTTAGAGCTGACTTAATTCTATATCCTGCCCTTCTGTGTGATTTCGGCCCCTGAGTGTACAGCTTGCAGGATATCTGCAAATTACGGGTCCACCTCCGCTCCCCCCTGCCCCCACATCTACTCTCTGAGTTATAATGTGGACTTCTACATCTAGTTGGGTTCCCTAGTGGGGAGCTGGGAGATGCTTCTGGAATGATACATGAACTTCGGTGCCAGTTCTAGAAATGGGTCTCTTTTTAGGACGTGTGCCATTTTCTGTAGGAATGTTGCTTGCAAAACGAGTTTCGCCTTGGAGGAAAGGCGGAAAGATAAACAAGCCTGCAACGCCAAAGGCTGGCAGTCTTTCCCTCCTTCCAGCTCTCTTAAAGCAGCCGGGCTGCATTTCCAGGATTAGACTCGTGCTTGTGAAGAGGGACTCTGGTTGGCTTTTTTTTCCCCCGAAGCAAATGCAAATTAGAGAAAAATAATTTTCTTTCAACGATATGCAACGTATGAGTCACTTGTTATCGTGCTCCGAGGCAGGCCTCATTTGCGCGTCTGCCAGCTCGCTCACATCTGCTGGGCGCTGTTTGGGGCATTTTAACCTTGGTGGTGTCGTGTCTGGTCCCACGGGTCAAGGAGGAGTAATTAAGCTCTGAACAGCTAGAAAAATTCACGGGCCCCCACGTCTACCGCAGTTTTCCCACAGCTTTGTTTGGGGTGTTCCGGGTTCCAAGATGAACAGACGTGGGGTTCCTATTGTTCCTCGTAAAGAAAGTGGGAGCCCCTGTCCTCCTCTGACCCTCATCCCCAGCCTTCCCAGGACTCCCAGGCTGCACACAATCAGCAGGGAAGCCGGGTGCAGATCACAGGACCCTGTGTTTTATGCATCTTTTATTCGTAAAAAGTTCCTTTGTGCTTCCTGTGTGTACTAATGATAGCTGTCGTTCATAGCTTTCTGGTCTAGCTTGTTCCTTGTGGGGGGAGGAGTTTGCAGTGAGTTCACTTTATTTCTACAAAGCCCCGATGGAGGCTGCAGTGCAGTGACACCCCCTCTAGAGTCGTGGTCTATGGATCGTTTATTCTGGATCTGCCTCCAGGTTGTGTAGACTCCAAGTGGGAACCCGGCCTGTAGGGACCAGACCCGAGGGGGTGTGGAGGGTGGGCGGGCGGGGAGGAGAGGAGTCAGGTTGGTTAATTGCTTTCAACCTCGGTTTCCTGTCCTGGGCTGCTGCCTCCTGTTGAGGGACGCCAGCTTCCAAGTGGGGCCCCCTCTTGCATACACGCGTGGTTGTGTGTGGCACAACCGTGAAAGAAAGTGAAAGGAACAAAAAGCCGAGGCCTGGCGTCGGGAGGTGGGGTTGGCGGGGGGAAGGGGAAGTGTCTGAGGTTGGTCCAAAAGCTGACGGGGGGCCACGGCTGTTTTTGGGAAAGGGGGTGTGTGGCGGGCAGCCCCGGTTTGGCAGCGGCTCTCCCGGTTGATCCTTGCTGGTGCCCCCCTCCCCAAGCCCCCGAGCCCCCTTTTACAGCTGGCTACACCTGGCTTGCATCTTTGAACCGGGGAAGGTGGGGGAGGCTTCCACGGAGAGAACACTCCAGACTGGCCGAAGGGAGCGCAGGACGATGGGCCGGAGCGGTCTCCAGCCAGTGCCCACTCCCCTGGGGCGCGCCGCCGCACATCCTGGGTTCTCCGTGCGCCCACCCGAAGTTGCTTTTTGTCAGAGATTCAGCGGCAGGCGCCTGGGAAGGGGGAGCCCAGAGGAGCGCGCGGGCGGGGTGAGCTGGGGTCGGGGGCTGGCCGAGAGAGCCGGGGGTCCTGGAAGGTCGGGCGGGGGGTGCGTGTTGGGGGGCGGCCCCGCGCGGGGACCTGGCGTAGGAGGGGCGCGGAGCCTGCGGCAGCGCGGGTGTGTGTGGTGGGAGAGAAAATCCCTTTGCTGCCGACCTATCCGTGCTCGGGGCTGAGGCGGGGGGGGGGGGCGCCCCTCCCCCACTCGCCGCCGCTGCCGCCTCCGGTGCCGCTGCCGCTGCCGCTGCGGGCCAAGTTCACTCCCGACTGACCCGAGTGGCTTGCGGCGCTATCCTGGCGCCCTGGGAGGAGGCAGGGAAGGTTCTGGTTGCTCAAAAGGTCAGGGCCAGCCGCGTGAGTTTCCCGTCCCCCACCCCGTCACACCCGCACTCCTGCTCCGCAGCTCTGTTACTAATGCAAAACTTGGGTCGTGAGTGGGGACGCCTCTGGAGGCGGCGACAGCCATGACTTGGAGTGTGCCAAGAGACAGCGCCTGGGCACGCTGGATCACTCCTTCCACCCCTCACTCCCCCCCAGCACCCATGCCCGGCTGCAGGACCCGTCGGGCGACCTCCTTCAGCCACACCCCAGGAAGCCTGCGACCCTCGCCCCGACCTGGGGGCATCCTTGGGGTTCCCTTCTCCCCACTGCTACACATACTGGGGAAAACATCCCAGGAGGACTTGCCCCAACGCTGCACACCCTGGGCCGCTTTTTCTCATCTCCCACCTCCTCGCGGCCCCCAGTGCTAAAATAGGAACTTCTTCATCCCTCCCTTCCTTGACGCCAGTAGAGAAGTGTCTGTGTGTGACTCAGTCTGCGCTTGGAGCAGTCCCAGGAAGGGCTCCCGCGCCATGAGCTTTGGGCTTTCATGAAAGCCACACACTCTGCAGAAGGTCACCCCTCCCTGGTCCCCTCTGTGTCCCTGCCTCAGCCTTCCCTCCTCCGCAAGGAAACTATGTAGCCATTCTGGGGTTTGTTTGTTACGTAGAATGTTTAGTGGAGTCAGATGCTGTTGAATGGGTTAGATGTGACCTGCACCAGCTATTGCCAGGCAGAACTCAAGTCCATAGTGCAGTTTAATCCTCTGGAAAACACGGTGCCAAATATTTACAGATGAGGGGGCCAGAGTTGAAGAGGTCCGCCCACCTGCCCAGAGACACGCCGTGGATGAGAGTGGGAGCTGGGAGGCTGTGGTGACTGCGCGCGCGCGCGTGTCCTCCACAGAGAACCAGCCATGCCGGTGCAGCGAGAGACACCCCTTCCCCGAAGAGGTCCCCAGCCTACGGAGGACCGTGGCACATGGCATGCTGGCTGGGAGCCCTGCCGTCTGCCCGGCCTTCTGAGCCGGAAGTTCCCCAAAACCCGTCCAGGTCTTCTTGGTCACTAACTGGATAAGTGCCTGATGCGGCATGGGGTGCCTAGAGAGTGAGGCCCTAGGAAGGGGCACCGTTCGTATTGGAGTGGAGTTGGGATGGTTTGGTGGCACTGCTTCCCATTCCGTCGCTGTCACTTGACAAGCGTGCTGTGCAGACTTGAACCAATCCATCAGCGCCTCAAGGGCGGAGGCAGTGGAAAGCGGCCCGGTGCCAGGAGGAGCTGGGGTGGAGAGAAAGGAGAGGTGGCAGGAGTGGCCTGGTGCTGCCTTCCTCCCTGCGCTCACGCCAGCCTCTCACGGCCACTGCTCCTTCCTTTGCAACCTGTTTGTTGCCTGCCAAGGGAAGTCGCCTTTAAAGAAAAAAAACAAAACAAACGTTCTCTCCTTCTCCTCATTCCATAATGGTGTCTTCATGGCAGGAATCGGCAGAACGGTGGTGGGTGCAGCTGGGGACCCGTGTGCCCCCTCGTGTCTTTTCACAGAGGGCCAAGGTGCCCTCGCTCAGGGATGCCGAGGTTGGGGGGACAGCTCCTAATTTTGGTCCCTCTGACCTCTTTCTGCCAATCAGGCTCTTCTCCCCAGCGTCCAGGCCAAGCTCGGATGCTAATCATAACTCTTGGCTCCCGGACCAGATGACTGCCCAAGTCTGTCGAGGGAGACTCAAGCTCTCCTGTGCTTGCCCCTAGGGCCAGACCGAAAGCCGGAGACCACGCTGCAAGTCTGAGTTTTGCAAGCCGGGTCTCTCCCAGAACTGGGTGTTCAGCGGGCAGCCACCACAATTCCTGGTCTGTTCTTCAGAAACCAGACGCTCTTCCGTCTCCCCGGCTGACCCCTTCTCTTGGCCACCTTCCCTCTTCATCCCTGTCCCACATCCTTGCCCCCTTCTCTCCACTGCTGGAAAAAAGGGTTAAAACCCAGAGCCAGGGTGTAGCTTAGCAGCTCCCACTGGAAACAGGTTGGTGCTTGTAAAGTGCTTTTCATGACTGACTTCACACATCTTGGCACTTCCAGAAGCATCACCCACCTGTGGAAGAAAAGGGTGGGGTCGTTGAGAAATAAGGGCAGATGAGCCTCTTATATACAGCAGCAAAGCGCCTGCTCTGTCTGTCATCTAAATCACGTCATTTGCCCCCTGCAGCATGACCCACAGCCAAGGGTCAGGGAAGTCACTTCTGAAGAACTTTTCCTTGGAGGTTAAAAAAAAAAGAAGAAAGTAAGAAAGACCCCCAACTATTTCAATAGCCGCTTCTAGAAGAGGAATGGGGTGAGCGTGGCGGTGTCTCTGACCCTATCTCTGTGTCCCTTGCGCCCAAGATCCCCTTAGTTAGTTTAGTTCTACATCCCAGAGAGATGGGGGGTGGGCCCGTTCGTTCTTCAGTGATGGTGGGGTGTACGCAGTATGGCCTTTGCCCAGGATGAGGGTGTTCCTGCCCAGGGTTTGGGCTGTCACTCTGGAGAAGGGCCTCACGCCAGGCAGGGCCCCCAGCTCCTTGGCCCGTTCCGCTCAGGTCCATCTTTGGCCCGGAACCTGAAGAGTTAAGTCTTTCGCTCGTTGCAATGAAATTATGGCTGGCAGTGGCGCCGCTGTTTGTTCAACAGACCTCCACTTTTAAACAGTTCACAAAAAGTTCATGGGGCACCTAAAGTTTATAAGTGTGTGTGTGTGTGTGTGTGTGTGTGTGTGTGGGTGGGTGGGTGTAGTCAGCAGGATCCAGTACTGAGCCTTGCCCCTCCTCCTCTTGTTTCTTCACGTCCAGCCCCCCCCACCCCGCCCCGCGCCGCCTCCACTCCCGTGACACCGGACCACGCTCGGGGCCTCAACGGACCACGCTCGGGGCCTCAACCCTCCATCTGACCCTGTGCACGTAAGAACACTTCATCCTGACACTGGGTGTTATTTATCTGTGCGGCGTTAATATTGAAAACCCCACCAGTCAAGACCTGGAAGGGCGGGGAGAGGCTTTGACAGCACCCCATGGTCCCAGGTGTCTCTAAACTGCATTCCCCTCTCATGCTAAGTCCAGGCCGCCCTTTCTAAAGAAAAGCCCTTTCAAGGGAAGGGGGCTGCTGGCCCTTTTTGAGGGGAGGGGAGAGGGTTCAGTAGGATGATTGTGGCAGGGGCCTTTCTGTTTCCTCAGTCAGGTGCTCAGAGGTCCTTGTCCCAAGGTGTGACAACTGAAGGAGACATGTAAGAGGCAGCTTGTGTAAGTTTTGAAGACTGGAGCACCAGAAGAAGATTGGGGCTTCGAGGGCACACACGCTTCGTCCCTCATCCTTTTCTTAAGGGTTTGATGGAGTGACCCTTTGGCTTCTGGTATAATGTCCAAATTTCATCATGACACCCAGCCAGGGGGTGGCATGGTGTGGTCCTCCCGCTGCAGCCACGGCCAGGACACTTGCACCGAGGAATGTTGTTCCTCCACCTTTTAGATGAGGCTTCCCTGGACATCTTCCTTTTGGTCTTCCTTTTGTAGAAGGGGCTGCAGGGGTTAGGGAGGGGACACTTTGTTGAACGTGCCTTCTGGTCGGCCCTGCACTAGTGGTGGCCTGCCCCCAACTTGATTTGTATGTTCGAAACACGGAAGAACAGCCCGTGAGCCCCCCACAGAACCTTCCTTGATGCCCAAGTCCATCTGAGTCCACCTTTTCGGGGCACTGTGGCCAGCCACTGGAAATGCCCCAGTCTGTCTAAAGAAAGGGACGCTTCCAAAAGAAGTAGCTTCTCTAGAATCCCACCAGGCCAGACACAACTGGGAGATCCCTGCCTCTCCTCCAGCTTCATCGTTGAGCTCTAACTATGCGCCGTGTGTCTGCGGCGTGGGACTCTTGATGAACAGACGGTGTTCTCCTCTGTATAGGGGCCGATGGGGGATGCTGGTGGACAAAAGCCTGTGTTAGGACAAAGAAATGCAGAGGGATAGCCTGGCTGGCTTTGGGATTCAGGTCTCCCAGGTGCTCGCCGACCCCACCCCTAGTCACTCTCGGAAAAAGAGTCCCCAGTCCTTGGTGGCTCCCACCCAACAGACCTGGCAGTCAGCTCCGTGTGCTAAAGTGTAAAAGCAAGCATTTGCGTATTTTTTCCTGCTAACAAAGGAAATGTGTCGACTTGGGGAACATTTGGGCTTTCGGAAGCTGTGTGGGTGGGTGTGTGAGGGAGGAGAAAGAAAAGTTGCCCCCATGAGCTGCAACACCAGTGATTTCACACTCAGGTTTGGGTCCTGTGTAAAGAGGCCGTGGCTGGGGGGGGGCCTCCCCCGCCACCCCGCCCCGGACAAGGGAGTCTGTGAGCAGGGGAATTGCCTAGGGCCATCGGTCCCAGGCGTTAAAGGCTCCCCTACTTATTAACCCAGCATTTAACAGCAGGATATGGAGCTGAAGCGCAGTCAAAAGAAACGGCTCAACCTCCAAAGAGCAATTAAAATCCTGCACGAGGATAAATCACGCACCGTGATAATCCTGTGAATAAAATGCAGCTTGTCCTGACCCTTCACTCATGCAGCAAACTAGAATGTGGTGTGGGTGGGGCTGGTGGGCCGGGAAGTTAAGGAGGGGGCGGGGCTCTCCCCCGTGCCTCAGCAGCCTCCCCCCTCCTCCCGGTAGACGGAAAACGGGTGGCTTCTGCTTGCTCCCCGTGGGCCGGAATCTTGCAGCCCCAGCCCCAGCCCCAGCCCCAGCCCGGCAGCCTGGGCTGCTATGATTTCTGCACTCGCTCCTGATTGCTGGTCCCCAGCGAGCAGGCGTCATTGAATTACTCAGCCGCCTCCCTCTGCAGCTCCCAGGCCAAACCACCCAGGTTTGGGGCTTAATCTAATCTAGGGCTCGGGTGGGGTGGCTCGCCAGCCCACTGACTCTTTTTACCCCTCCATCTGTAAGTCACACGCACCGCAGCCGTGGAAGTGAGTCGTAGTTTGGGCCGCCACACCGGACTGTTGTGCCTTTTATCCCACACCCCACCCCTGTCCCCAATCCTTTCAGCCACAAGAAGAGTCAATGTGGGGCTCCCTGGAATCTAGCACCGTCCACTTTCGATCCAAGTGTGTTCTCCAAAAGGCTGGGAAAGGGGAAGGGAGAAGGGAGAAGGGCAGGTTAAGGGTGTCATGTGCTGTACCTTGAATGGTGTGGCCTGTGGCTCTTGAACTCTCTGCATCCCCAGCGCCTCCTGCCAGGGAAGTTCCACCTCCCTCCTTGAACCTCTGGCTCAGGTGTGTTCCTTTGCTTCTGGCCATCTGTAGAACGTGGAGCAGGGTCTGCCTTCCCAAGTGCATTCTGTATGAAGTGCCTAGAAGGAGGGTGTTTCTCTTGTTCCCTTTGGCTCCTTTTTTATTCCACCTCCTGGGCTTCTTTTTGTTTTAAACAGACTAGACGCTTGAAGAAAAGCTGCCATCCAAGAAGACGACATGCTTTCAGCACCCGCCCCCCCGTATGGGAATGTTCACAGCTGGATGAACAGCGAGAGGGTCCGCATGTGTGGGATCAGCGACGACAGGTAATGCGCGTGTCCGGCTGAGGCCTGGGGAGAGCGTGGGTCCTTCCTCAGGGCTCCTGAGCAGAGCCCCCCCCCTTCATGTCCTCACAGCCAGAGTGGGCCCTAAGGGGGTAGGGGGGAGATCTCCTGCCTAGCTGGTGGCCCTTGATTTACAGTTTTAACAGGCAACCTGGCTCAGCGAAGCATTGCCGCCTTTTAAGAGGTTAGCCCCTAAAGCGGCCTTTGAGTTTACTTTCGTCCTTAATTTATTATTTCATATTTACGAAGGAGAATTAATCCCAGTCTATATGCTGCTTTAACTCTAAATGTCAGGAGTGTGGGCCCAGGTGGATCGGCCTTCGATGTGCTTTTTTTTTTTTTTTTTTTTTTTTGCTGTACGCGGGCCTCTCACTGCTGTGGCCTCTCCCGTTGCGGAGCACAGGCTCCGGACACACAGGCTCCGCGGCCATGGCTCGCGGGCCCAGCCGCTCCGCGGCATGTGGGATCTTCCGGGATCGGGGCACGAACCCGTGTCCCCTGCATCGGCAGGCGGACTCTCAACCACTGCGCCACCAGGGAAGCCCCGATGTGCTTTTAAAACAAATAGTTTGCTCAGTAATAAATGGGACGATAGCCACCCTTCACACCATTGAAGCCCAGGGTTTCTCTGCGTCCTCCGCCACCTGTTAAGCGAGGCCACTGGCTCCTGGTTTCAGTCACCCGGCAGCTCTTTTATGCTTCCTCATCAGTAATTTTGGAGTGCGGGGTAGAGGCAGCTAAGCAGTAGATAATTGAAGCTGCTCTTCCGGGTAATGATGAAACTTCTCTCTGCCGCTTGTCAGTGATTTTATCCTGGGGATTTGGAAGTTGGCACCAAGCACTTTCTTTATCGATGCTCTCTGATAACAAGTTCCAGGGGCAGCCGCAAGCAGCCTGGCACAGATGTGCGGCTTCCCCTGGAGCAGCTGACATTTGTATGATATTAGTGTGTTATCCCCCATCATTTTGATAGAGGCAGTCAAATATGGCTTCATTATCACCATGGAAACCAGTTTCATAGGACATGGTACCTAACTTTGTTTGGGGAAAAGTTTTGAAAGCCTGTCCTCACGGGTAACACAGAAGTGACTGATGTAGCCAGCTCGCAGACTCCAGCCTTGAGGTCCCCACTTTGGCTTTGGACATTGTATTACTTCATTCCTGTCCTCAGGTAGAGCTTATAAGGGTCTGCTAGGACAGCAGAGCCCGGACTGTCCTGCCCGGCCTCTCTGGAGGAAAAATTGTGAGGGTGACGTGGTTGTGCAGAATTTCTGCCTTACCCACCTCGAGGACGTAGCATCTGTGATTTCACATCCCTGTTGCCCTGCCTTTCCTTTGTTTTTCCCAGTCCCGTTGAATCACCATTCGGGGACAACTTTCAATATGGGCCATTGGGGAGGATTTTTTTTTTTTTTAAGGGCAGTTGGAAAAACGGAGTTATTAGAAACTGGTCTATTCTGGGGCAATCTATGAAAGATGGATTAAGTGAGGAATGCTTTCATGAAGTTGGTGTGTCCTTCTAAATAGGAAAATTCCTGTAAACGAAGGTGACACTTCAAAGGCCGGACTGGAACTAAGGGAAGAAAACCCCTGGAATCACAACGTGGTAAGAGATTAATGGCTTCTATTGATGTGCTGAGTATCAGTGATCTGTAATCAATCGTGCATTCATTTGCATACCATTAAAGGGCCTTTTGGGGGCGGGGCGGGGTGTTTCAGGGCAGGGCTGAGTAGAAAGCCTAGGCCGCAGGACGAAGCCTCACCCAATTTCTTCCTGGCTCGCTTTCTTGGCTGTGCTCGCCATTTACGTCCTCGTCCCCTGGTGACTGGTGGGATACGTGCCGCCTTTTCTTCGATAAGCTACGTGCCACATCAGTGCTCCCAGCTGGATAAATGTGTAGCCTCCAAGTAGACCCTTAGGGTTTCCCTTCCCAGTAAAATATGAAACAGAGCTGTCTTCAGATTCCAGGGAGAGGAAGTCAAAAGACACAACTACAGTTTGACCCGCGGCCTCTTTACTGATTTAGAAATGAGACAGCTCAAGTCCTTCGTTCCTTACTGTCCCCCTGAAGGTTGGGTTTTGTTATGTTAAAGAATGCCTCCCGGCTCCATCCGGGAAAAACGCAGTGCACATCGCCCCGCCCCCACCTGACTGGGGCCTGGGGAGGGTGAGTCCGAGTTCTGTACCCCACGAGGGTGGTTCTGAGAGCAGTGGAGTCGGTATCACCTCAGTTGCAGCAAAGAATTTCTGCTGAGAAGGTGGATCTTCCAGAGTTAATAGATGACTGAATTAATGCAGGGGCCTCAAGTCTACAGGGACCAACGTTTTCCGTGCTTTGAGGACACTAGTTGGACACCGGTGAGGCGGCAGGCAGAGGAGGGTTCTGGGTAAGCGGGGAGGGGGCCAGAGACCTTGTGAATCCTTTAGTTTTTAACCGTTTCGGCTCAGATGTTGAGGCTGATGTCCTATTGAGCTAGTCCGCGGTTTCTCTTTGGGATGGGCTGCTTTGAAGGCATGTCCTCGGTAACACCCATATTCTTCTTCTGCGAAGGTGGACGCGACCACGGCCCATCGGATCGATGGCCTGGCAGCGCTGAGCATGGACCGCACGCACCGGCCTGATCCGGGAAGGGCTGCGTGTCCCCGGAAACATCGTCTATTCTAGCTCGTGTGGACTGGGCTCAGAGAAAGGGCGGAAGGCTGCCACAATCATAGGTGGTCTGGGGTTTTCTTCCGAAAGAAACCCAGAGATGCAGTTCAAACCGAATACACCCGAGATGGTGGAGGCCTCCGCTGTCTCCGGAAAGCCCCCAAATGGCTTCAGTGCTATATACAAAACGCCACCCGGAATACAAAAAAGTGCTGTCCCCACGGCAGAAACACTGGGCTTGGACAGACCTGCCAGCGACAAACAGAGCCCGCTCAACATCAATGGTGCTAGTTACCTGCGGCTGCCCTGGGTCAATCCCTACATGGAGGGGGCCACGCCAGCCATCTACCCTTTCCTCGACTCGCCAAAGAAGTATTCCCTGAACAGGTACAAGGCCTTGCTACCTCAGCAGTCCTACGGCGTGGCCCAGCCGCTGTATTCTCCGGTCTGTACCAATGGGGAGCGATTTCTCTACCTGCCGCCACCTCACCACATCAGTCCCCACATCCCATCATCCCTGGCCTCGCCCATGAGGCTCTCGACGCCTTCGGCCTCACCAGCCATCCCGCCTCTGGTCCACTGCGCAGACAAAAGCCTGCCCTGGAAGATGGGCGTCAGTCCTGGGAACCCGGTCGATTCCCACTCGTATCCCCACATCCAGAACAGTAAGCAGCCTAGGGTGCCCTCTGCCAAGGCGGTCACCAGCGGCCTGCCGGGGGACACGGCTCTCCTGTTGTCCCCCTCGCCTCGGCCTTCACCCCGCGTCCACCTTCCCTCCCAGCCCGCTGCGGACACCTACTCCGCGTTCCATAAGCACTGTGCCAGGATCTCCACCGCGCCCTCGGTCACCCTGTCGAAGCCATACATGACGGTCAGCAGCGAGTTCCCCGCGGCCAGGCTCTGCAGCAGCAAGTATCCAAAGGCTCCAGAAGGAGCCGAAAGCACCCAGCCAGCTCCCGGGCACACCCGGAAAACAGCAGGTGAAGACAGAAAAGATGGCAGCTCACCTCCTCTCTTGGAGAAGCACCTCTCCTAGGCCTCTCCACGATGCTGTCAAGAATGATCATCTCGAAATTGTCCGCTTGCTCCTCTCCTACGGTGCTGATCCTACCCTGGCTACGTACTCAGGTAGAACCATCAAGAAAGTGAACCACAGCGAACTTCTGGAGAAGTTCTTAACAGGTACGGCAGAGGTCAAGACACGGTCTTGTTCAAGCATCTAGACGGTGACTTCACAGCCTTTCACCTGGGTTCCCCCTACCCCCACCCCCCGTTTACTCTAAGTGACCCTTTACTGGGAAAAGCGGCCCAACGTTAGTCTGTCAAAGAAGAGATACATACTTTGAGTTTTGCGAGGTGGGGGGCTGGAAAACTCTTAGCTAGCCAGGCTAGCTTTTGTTTGGCAGGCTGGGGCGGTGAGGCGGGCAGTCCCTCAGGAAGGCGGGTGGACGCGTGGGGAGGTTTCAGTCAGATACCTGGAGGCGTGTGCAGTGGGACTTGTCAGGAGGTGACACCAGCCCCAGCGTGAGATGTTCCCGAACTGCAGCAGCATTTGCCTCTTACCAGCAGGCGTTATCTTGTTTCTCTCTCTCTCTCTCTCCCCCCTCTCTCCAGACTGTTTAAATAACCTGCAGGCTCCTGACGACGGTAGCCCCGGTTGCTCTTCGGAGTTCTCTGGCAGCTGTGTGTGTGCTGAGCAGCCTTGTTCGTTTCAGTTGGGCTTGTGGGGATGGGGGCGGGGGTGGTGCTGTGAGCAGGGCTTGCTTGGGAAAGAATTTTTCCAGGGTTCTTTTTGGAGAGCAGCTGGAATCTTGCTCCAGCTTACTGACCTCTCTCTTGTTTGCCCCCCCGGTTAGAACCAGATGATGAAAGTGGTTACGATGTTTTAGCAAATCCCCCAGGACCGGAGGATCAGGATGACAGCAACGAGGCCTATGGTGACCTACTGGAATCTGAATTTTCCGAAGACCCCCTTTTGCCGTGTTATAATGTCCAGGTGTCCGTCGCTCAGGGGTGAGCGTGGCCAGCGTGTGGTCGAGAGCCAGCCCAGCTGCTCTGTGGGGTGGCAGGAGTTAGAAATCCCCTTCAGCAGATGAGGGTGGATGGGTTGGGGGGTGAGTGAATTCCTCACCAAGTGTCCACCGACTTCACATAATGCAGTGGAACTTTTCCAGAAAAGTTTGGGGGGTGGGAGGGCTCCCCAGCCAACTGCCCTCATTGGAACACACCCCTAGAGCCCAAAGGACACGGGAGTCAGCGACTGCAATTGCACAGTTTCAGTCAGTAAACTCTTGGGGAAGGGATCCTCCCCAAACGGCTACCATAGGGGCCTTCCAAGGTGCGTGAGGTCCACGGGACGATACTGATGTGTACCCTCTTCTCGTATAAGATTAGAGAAAGCCGTTTGTGGCACCTGGGATCTTATGTGTCTTCAGATTTGCTTAGATCGAGTCTTGTCCCCACGGTCGGGCCACTGTGCCCCATGACCAACCCTTCGGAGTGAACACATCAGGAGACCTTGCTCTGCTGTGTGTTGACCCCGGTGCTTAAGGAGTAGCATCCTCCTTGGACTCTGAGGCTGGGAACGTGTCTGCCTTTGTGGTGACGTTGTATTCGGGATAGAGATCATAAAGCGTGGCAGGGTATCAGGAAGGATTGTACCACCTCCCTTCTCGAAAAAGCCTCACTCCCGGCAGCATTGAGGGGCGGCTTGGAGGTGTGGGAAAGGAAAGGAAAGCCAGGTGACCTCGAGTGTTTCTCATGCTCTCTCTGTGAGGGCCGGAGGAGAGGAGAGGTCAAAGAGGTGTTTGCCATCTCCCTTGGGTTGGCATACAGACTGGTTTTCCCCAGTGACTAGAACGGGGTGCACTTACTTGGAGAGGGGTGACCTGAGTTGTGGCCAGAGCCAAGGCAGCACTGGGGTGGCCTGCAACGAGGCTGGTTCAGGGGCGCTGCTCCTGCTTTTGTCTAAGTTGGCTGATCCTCCCTAGGTGGTCTCTTAACACATGCACATGAGTCCAGAGTTCCCCCGCTAGAAGTAGATCTTCCGGGCTTCCCTGGTGGCACAGTGGTTAAGAATCCGCCTGCCAGTGCAGGGGACACAGGTTCGAGCCCTGGTCGGGGAAGATCCCACATGCCACGGAGCAACTAAGCCCGTGCGCAGCAACAGGCCCAACGCAGCCAAAAATAAATAAATAAATAAAATTAAAAAAGAAGAAGTAGATCTTCTAAGGACAGTGAGAAGTGGGGTGGGGGTGGGGTAATCAAAGTGGAAGTAGCAGGCCCTTTCACCGCCAGGAGACAGGTAGTTCATAGTTGGGAGCACCTCTAATTTTGCCGGAAACTCAAAACACTGTCCTTTCTCTGGTGTAGGCCTCGTAACTGGCTGTTGCTCTCAGACCTGCTCAAGAAATTGCAAATGTCCTCCTGCATATTCTGCTGCAATTTCCCAAATGTGGAAATTGTCACCATCGCGGAGGCCGAGTTCTACCGGCAAGTGTTAGCAAGTCTCTTATTCTCTTGCCCCAAAGACCTGGAGTCCTGTAATCTGCAAAGTAAGGAGCTTTAGATCTGGTGGAGTTCACGAACGAGCTTCAGACTCTGCTGGGCTCATCCGTGGAGTGGATCCTCCCCAGAGACCTGGACTCAGACGACGACTGGTGAGCTCGCCGGGGCCCGCCGTGTACAGTGTGTCATGGTGTTAATCCTTGTGCATATGTGTCCTAATACGACTATTTCTGTAAAGAAAGGACACTATGAGACATGACTCCAGTCGGAAGGACTTCAAAACATGTTTTTTTCTTTTTAAAATTTTAAGTCAGTTTTTATGAAGTTGTTAATAAAGTTTCTTTACTTTTCAATGTACACATGCTTTGGAATATGTTTGTTTTTACTCGGAATAATTGTTTCTTTTCTTTTTTAAGGAGAAAAAAAAAGGCAAAGGAGCTCCACACTTTGACTTAATTTCATACAAAGCTCCGACGACAGAGGCCATAACTGTTGAGAGTTGCTTTTGGGGCAAATTAAACCAGTAAAATTTTAAACTCTTCCTCCATATTAAAGGGATTGAATAAATTGGCCACTTTGGTGCACCTGTGTCCTGCGAATTGTCCAATTGGAGATGGAGGTTTAGAAAGTGAGTTTCAGTCTTGTTTAAGTCTCTTCCATTCAGACTGGTCTCGTGATTTCCTACACACCATGTTACTTCCTGTCTACCTTTCCTTGGTGGTGTTCATGCGTGGATTGTCTCCTGTACCTGCTCAAACCTTGGTCCATTCTCATTTGTACCATGGAAGTTTGTCATGCCGGATACTGTCAGAACTCATTTTACTTAAGTTTGCGTTAAGGTGCAAAGCACACGTTTTGTATATTTTCTGTTTTTTGTGTTTGTCTATATTTTATGGTTTCGCTTCAAGAAATATGGGAAGGGAAATAGCAAGATGTAAAGAGCAAAAAAGTCATCATTCTCTTTAAATTGTTAGAACATCTATCTGCAAGCATAATTATGATGCACTGTGGTATGTGTTAAAATAGGAAGTACATGTAACGTCCCGTAGGAGCAGCAAACTCAGTGGTGTTGGTGAGGGTGTGTCATGGAAGTAATCACAAAGCAGGTGACTGTTGGTTGGGGTCCTGAAACATTAGTGTGCCTTCCCTGTGTCCAGTAGTGGTCTGGAGGGGTCAGGAAGCCTGCCTTTGAATTTGAGGGAACAGAGGGTTTGAGGTCCTCTCTCTTCTATTGCTCTAGTACACTGCATAGCAGCAGTATACTGGGTTTATAGTTGACGTTTAAATCGCTGATTGATCATTAAGATTGGGATGTATCTTTGGAAATGAAAATAGGAAGAATCGTATGCTTTTTCTTTTTTTCCCTATATCTGAAAAGGTATGTAGTACTTTGCTGAGTGGTTGGAAATAAAGTTTGCAGTATTCAGTGTATTCAGTTTTAGTATCTAAATAGAATTAAACTGTTGCTGTAAACTGGAATAGCACTTTGTTACTGACAAGTTTTAGAATGCATCTGTTCGTCAATTACCTGTTTGGGAAGATTGTAGTTAATGATTTTGAGAATGTGGCTGTAAACCTCCAACTGACTCAAGAAAAGCAAATAAGTCAAGATTGACAAATGTATAGGCTCTTCATCTTATTGTGTGTGTGGGTTTTTTTTTCCGGAGCAAATCACATGGCCTAGATCTTAAAGGTGATTTTATGTTTAAACTTTCATGAAAACATATGTGACTGAAACACATTAATATATTGATACAGAGGGCAGTTAATTTTTGTCTTTTTTTTGTGTGTGTGTGGTACTGTTGTGGCCTCTCCCGTTACGGAGCACGGGCTCTGGACGCGCAGGCTCAGCGGCCATGGCTCACGGGCCTAGCCGCTCCGCGGCATTTGGGATCTTCCCGGACCGGGGCACGAACCCATGTCCCCTGCATTGGCAGGCGGACTCTCAACCACTGCGCCACCAGGGAAGTCCTAATTTTTGTCTTTTGATACATGTGAGCGCAGCTTTCATTTTGCTGAAAGAATATGACCAGTTTTCAGTTTGGGATTCTACCATTTAGTAAAGATAGTCCACTTAATTTTAGAAATAAGAGATTTAATATATAATACCTAATAATACTTTTATGTATGTTTTTTTACTGAAAACATTTATTGTAATACTGTGAAGAAACTATGCCATTCTAGTCTTCAAGACTTAAATGAATCAAGTGTTTATTAGCTGTTGTAGTTTTTAAACTTAATAAAAGTCAGTACATCAGCAATTTGTAAATACAGTTTTTAAAATAATGCCTTAACAACGTTACAGTGGTTATAATGACTGTATTTAGGCCTAAAGTTAGTTAATAATTTGACATGAAGGCTTTTTAATAGTTTGATGGTGCAGATCAGGGATAGGTAAACTCTGGCTGGTGGGCCAGATCCAGCCCGTCGCCTGGCTTTGTAAAGGAAGTTTTTCTGGAACATAGTCGCACCCATTGTTTACATGGTAGTTGTGGCTCCTTTCACCCTACACCAGTGGGGCAGAGTCGTTGCAACAGAAACTGTAGAGCCCACAAATCTGGAAATGTTTAAATTTAGATTTTAAAAATTGAAAACTTCTTTGAGCCTATACAGGGCAAGTCCATTGACCCCTGAGGTACAAAACAGTCAGGAACTTGGGTGTGGAAGCCAAATGGCCTAGGTTCAAATTCCCTTTCTCCCATTTCATAGCTCGTGACCATGGGCAAATCACTTAACCTCTATGCCTCATTATGAGGTTTAAATGCACTTATTTGTATAAATAGTGCCTGGCACATACTAAGCACTGTGTAAGTGATTGCTGTTGTTTCTGCTTGGAGCTTTAATAAGTTATTATTAATAGAAAAATGACACTAATGATTTTCCTTTTAGAGTAACAAAGGCACTTTGAGTCTTTTACTTTTTCAGGAATGTAATAAGACTTTTTTCATTGACAGTCAGTGTTCCCTGTTACCAAAATTTACTTTATGAATATAAAGAATTGAATGTCTTCAAGACAGTACTTTTGCTTAAATGTCAAACCATTATTTTCCCAATGCACATCAAACTGGCTCTACATAGTCCACGCCTCTAAAGCTACACCCTAGGTAGCATGTGAGATACATTTTGTAAATATAGTTTTTTTTTTTATTTTTTTATTTTTATTTATTTATTTTTTTGCGGTATGCGGGCCTCTCACTGTTGTGGCCTCCCCCGTTGCGGAGCACAGGCTCCGGACGCGCAGGCTCAGCGGCCATGGCTCACGGGCCCAGCCGCTCCGCGGCATATGGGATCCTCCCAGACCGGGGCACGAACCCGTATCCCCTGCATCGGCAGGCGGACTCTCAACCACTTGCGCCACCAGGGAGGCCCTGTAAATATAGTTTTTAAAACAATGCTTGAGACTTCCCTGGCGGTCCAGCAGTTAACACTATGTGCTCCCAATGTAGGGGGCTTGGGTTCGATCCCTGCTCAAGGAACTAGATCCCACATGCCTGCCATAACTAAGAGCCCACATGCCACAACTAAAAGATCCGGCATGCTGCAACTAAAAACCCGGCACAGCTAAACAAACAAACAAACAAATAAATAAATCTTCATAAAAAATAAGTAAAATAAAATAATGCCTTAGGAGTTAGGAAAAGAAAATATTAGAACATTTTTACCTTTGTATTATTTTTAAAAATCTGTGTAGTTTATCATGTACATAAATTATATGTATGGAACTTTGTGTATATAATTTGTTAATAAATAAGATGCATATTAAAAAGTTTTCTTATGGTTTGCCCAGTCAGGTGTTTGGAGGCCATTGGAGGACAGGATGATGAAATATACGGCCTCAGCAAAGATAGAATTTAGAACCAATTCCCTGACTTAGAAGATAAGGAAAATAATTCATAGATTGTAACTGAGTTGTCCAACTTTACGTAAGTGTTCAGAAACAGGAAATGCAGTGGCTAGAATCTAATCACTGACCGAGCAGAATCTGGGTCACTGGACTCGTAAACCAGAAGTGACTGTTGAATTTCTCAGGTTGATGCTCCTGGCATATATGCTTGATCTGTGTGTGTGTGTAAATCTCTGACATAATAAGCCATACTCAGGCACACCCTGTTTCCTTATTCAAGCATCTTAATTTCATCCCATTAAATCTTTGAAGTATCAGACTACCAGAAGGCATGAAGAAACCTGGGCTGAGAGTCTTCATTCCAGGAGACCTGATCTTGACTGCATGGCTGGTTTGAGGCGCATCACTCTGAACTGCAACCCGCTCATTGGTGACCTGGGTGCAAGTGCTTTGGCAGAATCTCTTAGTGAGGATTTATGGCTTAGAGGGAAATTCTAAAATTGAAAAGATTGAATTTTTAATATGCTTAGCTTTTGGCATGATACTATTGTGATAGGTTTTTTTAAGCCTCATTTTACTGATAGCTTTTATTTTGCTTTTAAACTTTCTCTAAGAGTTGCATATATCCTTTATAGAAAATACAGAGTAACAAGAGAACAATTACCTATCATTTTAATACCCAGATATAATCACTGTTCATTTTGGTGTATATACTTTCAGTCTTTTTTTTTCTACAAATATATATGTACACGTAGGGATTACAAAAATAGAATTGTAGTATACTTGCTATTTCATATTCCTGCTTTTTTCACTTAATGATGTATCATGTAGTATTGCGTCGTATTGATGTCCCATAGTTTAATCAATTCTTTGCAATTCTATTTAGACAGTTTGCTTTTCCCTGTCAGAAACAATGTGAATACGTTGTATATACATCTCTGTGTCCATCGGGATTACTTCTGTAGAATAAGGTACTACAAGTGGAATGACTAAGTGTGACCTATTTTTAAGACATTTGATACACATGGCCAAATTACCACCCAGAAAGGCTATGCCAATTTGTAGTCCACCCCAACAGTAGATGTGAAGCCTGCCTCTCACAAACACTGGCCTGTAGCACTTGTAAAAAAAGGTAAAACTACAAAAATGAGTAAGTACCTCTCCACTTTCTACTATGCAAGTGGGATTACTCCAAATTTTATAACTTTTTTCAATTAATTTAGTATGAGCATTTTAGCAAGTCAGTAAATTTGCATCTCCTGCATGATTTTTTTGTGATTGTTCAGTATTCCATTATATGAATATGCCACAGTGCACATAGCTTATCCATTCTTGTATATAAGCTTTTTCCAGTTTTTCAGTTACAAATAGTACTCTGATATATATCCTTACCTATATCTCTGACTATTTCTTTTGGTTAAATTCTTAAGAGAGTTGTTGGATCCAAAGGGTATAGACATTATTTAAAGGCTTTTCTTACAGAATCTTGGCTTCATCTGATAGGAGAATAACCACATTGTGTTTTATTTTGTATTCATTTGATTGACTGGTGAGGTTTACTGGCTGTTTGTATTAATTTGGCTATTTGGTTAATTATACCCTGTGTCCATTCTTCTGTAGTGAGAGTTTGTAAGGGTTGTATCATATCCTGTCAGATCCGTATGTCTGACTTGCTATTTCTGTGTGTCATGGGGGTGTTGAAAGACTCCAGTTATTTTAATGTGATGGTCCACACAACACTTAAACAAAAGACTCATGATAGTTTCCTTTCCTGTAATATTTTTTAATACCTGTGCTTTAGTGATGATCCCTTTGGTTTAAATGAGTAGGTTGTTCAGCCCCAGAACTACTAGAATTCATGATCAGTTTTTCTGGTTTTTGTCTGACCTTTTACTGCGAGGGTTCTTGACCATCATACTTTCATGATAGGTTTTTAGTATGTATTCTCTATTCACACATTGTTGAAAGTTTTTATTATTTGTACCCTCTTAGACTTGTCTTTTTTTCCTCTAAAACTAACAGTTATTACATTTCTTCTATTTTGTTTTCCCCTTTGAAGTAGTTTCAAGTGTGATTTGGAGCTGAAGATCATGATCAAAAGAATGCAGTGCATTTCTGAGCTCCACCAGGTTTTGCTTGTGAGGTTTACACGCCCCTGCCGCCCTTGCTAATTATGAACTGAGATTCATTTTGTGATGCTTTTTGCTCATAGGTTGTATACAGTTATTCTTCAGTTCTGTAATTGTAAAATATGTTGTCTGATTTATTGGTACTAAAGCCAGGATTATCACTGCACATCCAAGAAGAGGTTTTTAAATTGGATTATGCATTATGTGTGTGCGTATATGTTTCTGTTTTTTTCCATACCCAAAATTACAAACCTGCCATGACTTGTCTTGTGCAGGACTCTTCCACACGTGAGAAAATGAGAGTTGTCTCTATGTTAAATCTGTAGAGTTAGCAAGTGACCTTTTGTCTTTCATCAAAAGCACTTGACCTGCAGCAGTGCGGCCTCACCAGTGAAGGAGCAAAGGCTTTACTAAAGGCCCTTGAAACCAACAGAACTCTGCTCGTTCTGGATATAAGAAAAAATCTGCTTGTTGGTATGTGGTCACTTTTTTTAAATTGATGAACACATAGCAAAACAAAAAGAATTTGTTCAGGTATTGACAGTTTTTTAAAACTTAATGTGTTTAACTTTCCTCATCATATTCAGTTGGCCCTTGAACAACGTGGGGTTAGGGGTGTCGACCACTACGCAGTTGAAGATCTGGGTATAAGTTTATAGTCAGTGGTTCCACATCTGTGGATTCAACCAACCTTGGATCATGTAGGACGATAGTACATATGTATTGAAAACTATGCGTGTGTCAGTGGACCCGCGAGGTTCAAGCCCATGTTGTTGAAGCTTCAACTGTACTTTTCTAGTGTTGCACTTCCCTTATGTTTTTAGCAGCTAATGTACTAATTAAAGTGCATTATACTTGTAAATTTTTCTTATCTCTACTCTGAATAGAGGTGAACCTAGATACTAAGCCTGCTTCCACCAAGAGCATTCTTTCTTTCCTGTGCAACCTCTGAATTCTTGCCAGGAGTACTTTATTCATTTGTCAGATTCACAAGTAATTTTGTAATCATCTTCTGTGTGCCAGATACGGGTTTAGGGACTAGGGATAAAGCAGTGAACCAGACAGACAAAAGTCTTGCCCTCGTGGAGCTTACATTCTAGTGAAGGAGATCAAATAGAAATGAGTAAACAGATAAGTCATATAATTTTAGAGAGTAGGAATTGCAAAAGTATCTTAATGTAAGGAGAGTGAGGGAGAGCAGGTAGGACTCCATTGGATAGGTTTGTTAGGGGACAGCTTCACTGGAGAAGTGGCATTTGAACGGAGACCTGAATGAAGAGAGGAGCAAGCCATGGAAGATGTGGAGTAAGCACATTCCAGGACAAGGAGGCAATGAGTATGTAGGCATGTAGGTGGGTGGAGTATTTAAGGAAAAGCAAGGAGGCCAATCTGGGCAGAGTACCGAGTGAAGAAGAGTGTGGTATGACATGAGGTCAAGGAGCTAGCCAGGGGTCTGCTCTTATAAAGTCTTGAAGGCCAGAGTAAAGATGTGGATTATTCTAAATGAGTAGAGGGGTTTGAACTGGAAAAAGGCATGATCCAAATCGTATCTGAATAAGGTGACCTGGTATAGAGAAGGGACTTGGGAGGATAAAGAAGAGGAACAGGGGGCTTCCCTGGTGGCACAGTGGTTGAGAATCCGCCTGCCGATGCAGGGGACGCGGGTTTGTGCCCTGGTCCGGGAAGATCCTACATGCCGCGGAGCGACTGGGCCCGTGAGCCACGGCCGCTGAGCCTGCGCGTCCGGAGCCTGTGCTCCGCAACGGGAGAGGCCACAACAGTGAGAGGCCCGTGTACTGCAAAAAAAAAAAAAAAAAAAAAAAAGAGGAGGAACAGGGAGACCAGTTAGGAGACTATCACAGTGCTCCAAATAAGAGAGGTTTATGGCCTAGGTTAGGTTGGAAGTTTGCAGCAAGTGTAAAGTGGTTGAATTCAGGTTGTGTTTTGAGGGTGTAGCTATCAAGACCTGCAGGTAGATGTGAGGTATGAAGGAAATAGTAACACGGAGACAAGTCGTTGATGATTATGTGTGCAACTGGGTAGTATCCCTTAGAAGAAGGGGGCTGATGGGAGGAGCAGCTTTTGAGGGAATATCAGGACTTGGTTTGTTATCTTGGATGCCCTGGTTTGATATCTTAGATGCTCTTTAGGTATCTAAGCGTTTGGACGATGCTCAGACTGTACTTTGTATCCAAAGGTAGCCAAAGCCACTTTAGATGCAAAATGTTTAAAGTTGACCTTTGCTGCTGCCAAAATAGTAGCCACTGTGGGCAGTCTGCAAGATGGCATCTTAGGTTTCTGAGGAAGAAATTAGAATACACAAAGGGGGAAATAAGTGTATAATTATATAATGTAGATTTCATATTTAAATATATGGGAAAAGCAATAATTAGTTGGCTTTGGGTTTTAAATGGAAATAGCCACTCATTGGAAAATAATTACTCTAATTTCAATTCATTTTACTTTAGATCATTCTGTTATGAAAACAGTTACCAAAAAAGTTCTCCAGATGGAAGGAGTGCCAAGTCAGAGGTATATAACATGTTTCAGTTCTCTTGGAAGAATTTCTCTTTAATGTAATGGCTTGGTTTTCTTTCTTTCTTAAAAGAAAATTATCAAGGTACTTTCTGCCATCTTAAAACTAAGATTTTAGTCAAATCAAATGGCTTTTCTGTTTTTGAAAATGTTGTGTGATGCTTTTCATTTAGGTTCCCAGATATGCAGATTGAAAACCTTTTAACTTTTTATTTTCTGTAACATATTATCGTTAGTCAAAAATAGTCTTTTTTTTTTTTGGTGATAAGAATGAATAGCAGGAGCAGCATTTGTGAAACCAAATCTAATATGAAACTGACTCTTTCTTGTGAGTAAATTTGAATTTTGAAACAGCAAAACAATAAGGTTTAATAAAAAGCAAAATAAATTTATGTTTATGATCTGCCAATTTCCCAGAAAGAGTTTTGTGGTGACTTTAGTTATATACCAGATACATTAAAATCACCAGTGGACAACACATCTTTTATTCAGGTGCCCTCTGAAAGTTTTAAAACTTTGTTGACTTCATATCACTGAACGGTCCACTTTACAATGGTTAAAATTATAAATTTTCTGTTTTGTGTCGTTTACCACAATTTTAAAAAAATGTGTTGTTTGAAGATTTCTGGGTTTTATAAAGGTATTGTATTAGCATAAAAATGAAAAATTTAAAAGACCACCTCTAATCCCATTCTCCTATCAAGCAATATTTACATTTTAATTTTCTCTTCCTGCTGTCTATAAACATAATTCCACATAGCTTCAATATAATTTGCCATTCTTATCTTTTCATACTAAATTTAAATTCTGTGATTCATAGTTATACTTTTTAACATTGCATTCACAAGGTTTCATTGAGTAGGTCAATTTTTTAAATTGGTGAAAAATTGGAAATAATCTCAAATAAACTACTGTAAACATCTTCATAAATACAGCTTTTTTTCTACTTAAAGTTGTATGTTTTTTTTTTTTTTGCTTTATAACAAATTTAATCAGTTATACATATACATATGTTCCCATATCCCCTCCCTTTTGCGTCTCCCTCCCACCCTCCCTATCCCACCCCTCCAGGCGGTCACAAAGCACCGAGCTGATCTCCCTGTGCTATGCGGCTGCTTCCCACTAGCTATCTACGTTTGGTAGTGTATATATGTCCATGCCGCTCTTTCACTTTGTCACAGCTTACCCTTCCCCCTTCGCATATCATCAAGTCCATTCTCTAGTAGGTCTGTGTCTTTATTCCTGTCTTACCCCTATGCTCTTCATAACATTTTTTTTTCTTAAATTCCATATATATGTGTCAGGATACAGTATTTGTCTTTCTCTTTCTGACTTACTTCACTCTGTATGACAGGCTCTAGGTCCATCCACCTCATTACAAATAGCTCATACAGATAGCTCAATTTCATTTCTTTTTATGGCTGAGTAATATTCTATTGTATATATGTACCACATCTTCTTTATCCATTCATCCGATGATGGACACTTAGGTTGTTTCCATCTCCGGGCTATTGTAAATAGGGCTGCTATGAACATTTTGGTACATGTCTCTTTTTGAATTATGGTTTTCTCAGGGTATATGCCTAGTAGTGGGATTGCTGGGTCATATGGTAGTTCTATTTGTAGTTTTTTAAGGAACCTCCATATCGTTCTCCATAGTGGCTGTACCAATTCACATTCCCACCAGCAGTGCAAGACTGTTCCCTTTTTTCCACACCCTCTCCAGCATTTATTGTTTCTAGATTTTTTGATGATGGCCATTCTGACTGGTGTGAGATGATATCTCATTGTAGTTTTCATTTGCATTTCTCTAATGAGTAAAGATGTTGAGCATTCTTTCATGTGTTTGTTGGCAGTCTGTATATCTTCTGTGGAGAAATGTCTATTTAGGTCTTCTGCCCATTTTTGGATTGGGTTGTTTGTTTTTTTGTTATTGAGCTGCATGAGCTGCTTATACATTTGGGAGATTAAACCTTTGTCAGTTGCTTCATTTGCAAATATTTTCTCCCATTCTGAGGGTTGTCTTTTGGTCTTGTTTATGGTTTCCTTTGCTGTGCAAAAGCTTTGAAGTTTCATTAGGTCCCATGTGTTTATTTTTGTCTTTATTTCCATTTCTCTAGGAGGTGGGTCCAAAAGGATCTTGCTCAGATTTATGTCATGGAGTGTTCTGCCTATGTTTTCCTCTAAGAGTTTGATAGTTTCTGGCCTTACATTTAGATCTTTAATCCATTTTGAGCTTATTATTGTGTATGGTGTTAGGGAGTGATCTAATCTCATACTTTTACATGTCCCTATCCAGTTTTCCCAGCACCACTTATTGAAGAGACTGTCCTTTCTCCAGGGTACATTCCTGCCTCCTTTATCAAAGATAAGGTGACCATATGTGCGTGGGTTTATCTCCGGGCTTTCTATCCTGTTCCATTGATCTATCTTTCTGTTTTTGTGCCAGTACCATACTGTCTTGATTACTGTAGCTTTGTAGTATAGTCTGAAGTCAGGGAGCCTGATTCCTCCAGCTCCATTTTTCGTTCTCAAGATTGCTTTGGCTATTCGGGGTCTTTTGTGTTTCCATACAAATTGTGAAATTTTTTGTTCTAGTTCTGTGAAAAATGCCAGTGGTAGTTTGATAGGGATTGCATTGAATCTGTAGATTGCTTTGGGTAGTGGAGTCATTTTCACAATGTTGATTCTTCCAATCCAAGAACATGGTACATCTCTCCATCTATTTGTATCCTCTTTAATTTCTTTCATCAGTGTCTTATAATTTTCTGCATACAGGTCTTTTGTCTCCTTAAGTAGGTTTATTCCTAGATATTTTATTCTTTTTGTTGCAATGGTAAATGGGAGTGTTTCCTTGATTTCACTTTCAGATTTTTCATCATTATTATATAGGAATGCCAGAGATTTCTTTGCATTAATTTTGTATCCTGAAACTTTACGAAATGCATTGATTAGCTCTAGTAGTTTTCTGGTAGCATCTTTAGGATTCTCTATGAATAGAATCATGTCATATGCAAACAGTGACAGCTTTACTTCTTCTTTTCCGATTTGGATTCCTTTTATTTCCTTTCTTCTCTGATTGCTGTGGCTAAAATTTCCAAAACTATGTTGAATAAGAATGGTGAGAGTGGGCAACCTTGTCTTGTTCCTGATCTTAGTGGAAATGGTTTCAGTTTTTCACCATTGAGGACGATGCTGGCTGTGGGTTTGTCATATATGGCCTTTATTATGTTGAGGAAAGTTCCCTCTATGCCTACTTTCTGCAGGGTTTTTATCATAAATGGGTGTTGAATTTTGTCAAAAGCTTTCTCTGCATCTATTGAGATGATCATATGGTTTTTCTCCTTCAGTTTGTTAATATGGTGTATCACGTTGATTGATTTGCGTATATTGAAGAATCCTTGCATTGCTGGAATAAACCCCCTTGATCATGGTGTATGATCCTTTTAATGTGCTGTTGGATTCTGTTTGCTAGTATTTTGTTGAGGATTTTTGCATCTATGTTCATCAGTGATATTGGCCTGTAGTTTTCTTTCTTTGTGACATCCTTGTCTGGTTTTGGTATCAGGTGATGGTGGCCTCGTAGAATGAGTTTGGGAGTGTTCCTCCCTCTGCTATATTTTGGAAGAGTTTGAGAAGGATAGGTGTTAGCTCTTCTCTAAATGCTTGATAGAATTCGCCTGTGAAGCCATCTGGTCCTGGGCTTTTGTTTGTTGGAAGATTTTTTATCACAGTTTCAATTTCAGTGCTTGTGATTGGTCTGTTCATATTTTCTATTTCTTCCTGATTCAGTCTTGGCAGGTTGTGCATTTCTAAGAATTTGTCCATTTCTTCCAGGTTGTCCATTTTATTGGCATAGAGGTTCTTGTAGTAATCTCTCATGATCTTTTGTATTTCTGCAGTGTCAGTTGTTACTTCTCCTTTTTCATTTCTAATTCTATTGATTTGTCTTCTCCCTTTTTTTCTTGATGAGTCTGCCTAATGGTTTATCAATTTTGTTTATCTTCTCAAAGAACCAGCTTTTAGTTTTATTGATCTTTGCTATCGTTTCCTTCATTTCTTTTTCATTTATTTCTGATCTGATTTTTATGATTTCTTTCCTTCTGCTAACTTTGGGATGTTTTTGTTCTTCTTTCTCTAATTGCTTTAGGTGCAAGATTAGGTTATTTATTCGAGATGTTTCCTGTTTCTTAAGGTGGGATTGTATTACTATAAACTTCCCTCTTAGAACTGCTTTTGCTGCATCCCATAGGTTTTGGGTCGTCGTGTCTCCATTGTCATTTGTTTCTAGGTATTTTTTAATTTCCTCTTTGATTTCTTCAGTGATCACTTCGTTATTGAGTAGTGTATTGTTTAGCCTACATGTGTTTGTATTTTTTTACAGGTCTTTTCCTGTAATTGATGTCTAGTCTCATAGCATTGTGGTCGGAAAAGATACTTGATACAATTTCAATTCAAAAAAAGAAATTTTTTTAGCTAAGTAGTATTCCATTGTATATATATATATCACATTTTCCTTACCCATTCATCTCTTAATAAACACTTAGCTTGCTTCCATATGTTGTCAATTGTAAATAATGCTGCCATGAACATTAGGGTGCATATATCTTTTCAAATGAATGTTTTTTGGTTTTATTTTTTTCGATATATATCCAGGAATGAAAATGCTGTGTCATATGGTAGTTCTAATTTTTTTTACAAGTTTATTGGAGTACAATTGATTCACAATGGCGTATTAGTTTCTGCTTTATAACAAAGCGAATCAGTTATACATATACACCTGTTCCCATATCCCCTCCCTCTTGTGTCTCCCTCCCTCCCACCCTGGACCCCTCTTTACCGCTTCCCAGCAGGTGCACTGTCCTCTCCCTGCTGGACTCTCCCTCTCCCTCCCATTCCTCTTCCACGGCCTGGTGGGAGATTGGGGAGAGGGACAAGGAAACTTAGGGGAAGCAGCAACGTTTCAGCCTTATAAGAGTGAGATAGTGGCTTCCGTGGTGGTGCAGTGGTTGAGAGTCCACCTGCCGATGCAGGGGACACGGGTTGGTACCCCGGTTCGGGAAGATCCCACATGCCGCGGAGTGGCTGGGCCCATGAGCCATGGCCGCTGAGCCTGCGCGTCCGGAGCCTGTGCTCCGCAACGGGAGAGGCCACAACCGTGAGAGGCCCGCGTACCCCCCCCAAAAAAATAAATAAAGAGTGAGATAAGTATGTAAAAAAAGATCCCAGGTACATCGACTCACTGGATTAAAAAGTTACGTTAAAACACGCCATTTGGCAAAGCTCTTCGGCTGAATGTTTACTGACACTGTGTTCAGAATTCTGTACTGGGGGAGTACACGTCCGCTCCCCTCAGGCATCTTTGAGTCCAAGAGCCATTTGGAGAAGCTAAAATCATAGAAAACTACAGGTGCTCACGCACCCTTCAAAGGGTGTCTACAAACACATACACACACACACACACACAAAGGGCACGTTTGGATGTCACAAAGTCCATGGATTGTCCAAAGCCTGCCCCTTGATTCCAGTTAAGAAGTTCTAGTCTACTTATCAAAATCTTGAGAATGTGGTATCACTGTTGACCCAGAGATTTCACTACCTGAATAAAAATGTCACATGTATAAAATACTAAATGGAAAAAACTCCAGGTCAACACAGATTATTTTTCTGAATAAAAATGTCACATGCACAAAAAGACTAAATGTACTAGCTGTTCCGGACTCTTTGTATGGTGCCTTACAATAAAACACGGCACTTTATTTCACCACAACCCAGTGTCAGTAGATTGGGTTTATTGCACGTGGATAAGTGGACCCAAGTCTGCTTCAGTCACACTCACAATACTGCTATGGGGCTTTTGCACAGCAATGGAAACCATAAACAAGACGAAAAGACAACCCTCAGAATGGGAGAAAATATGTGCAAATGAAGCAAGTGACAAAGGATTAATCTCTAAAATTTGCAAGCAGCTCACACAGCTCAATATGAAAAAAACAAACAAACCAATCCAAAAATGGGCATAAGCCCTAAATAGACATTTCTCCAAAGAAGACATACAGATTGCCAACAAACACATGAAACGATGCTCAGCATCACTAATCATTAGAGAAATGCAAATCAAAACTACAATGAGGTATCACCTCACACCGGTCAGAATGGCCATCATCAAAAAATCTACAGACAATAAATGCTGGAGAGGGTGTGGAGAAAAGGGAACCCTCATACACTGTTGGTGGGACTGTAAATTAGTATAGCCACTATGGAGAACAGTATGGAGGTTCCTTAAAAAACTCAAAAAGCGAACTACCATACGACCCAGCAATCTCACTACTGGGCATATACACTGAGAAAGCCATAATTCAAAAAGAGTCATGGACCACAATGTTCATTGCAGCTGTATTTACAATAGCCAGGACATGGAAGCAACCTAAGTGTCCATCAACAGATGAATGGATAAAGAAGATGTGGCACATATATACAATGGAATATTACTCAGCCATAGAAAGAAACGAAATTGAGTTATTTGTAGTGAGGTGGATGGACCTAGTGTCTGTCATACAGAGTGAAGTAAGTCAGAAAGAGAAAAACAAATACTGTATGCTAACACATATATATGGAATCTAAAAAAAAAAAGAAAGGTTCCGATAAACCAAGGAGCAGGACAGGAATAAACACACAGATGTAGAGAATGGACTTGAGCACACAAGGAAGGGGGAAGGTTAGGCTGGGACGATGTGAGAGAGTAGCATGGACATATATACACTACCAAATATAAAATAATAGAGAGCTAGTGGGAAGCAGCCGCATAGCACAGGGAGATCAGATCGGTGTTTTGTGACCACCTGGAGGGGTGGGATAGGGAGGGTGGGAGGGAGAAGCAAGAGGGAGGGGATATGGGGATATATGTATACATATAGCTGATTCACTCTGTTATACAGCAGAAACTAACACACCATTGTAAAGCAATTATACTCCAAAAAAGATATTTAAAAAAAAAGAAAAAGAAAATAATGGAGGGTTTGTAAAGAAAAGGGAAAAGCCAAAAAGTGCTGGATATAATTGAGGATTTCTGCATTAGGAGTTCTGCAGCACTGTGAACTACAAGAAAATTGAGTAGGGGGATGAAGATTTAGGAAGGTTCAACTTTTTATGAATTTAATTCCTTTCACCTTTTTTTTATGAGTAATGGTTAAAATTTGAATTCCTCTATAAATTACTTTTGGGTGATTAACTGTGTTTTTTAAAATGCATCTCCGTACAAAGACTCTCTCAAATTTATTATGGTGGCCTAAATAAGTTAATACATCTTGAAGGTCTTAGTGGTAAATCACCATGTTTAATTCCAAGAGAATTTAAAAGGTAAAGAAAAATTAGTTTCAAAAATATTTTCAACAAGTTGACATTTATGAAAATTTTTGAAAGATGAGCAGCTATGGGCATACCACCTTATTTTAGCTGATGAACTAATGAATATAGACTTCACACATTTTCAAAGTATTGAACTGCCTTTTCTTCTATAGCAAACCGCAACATAAACCAGGTTAAAAAAAACCAATAATCTTAAATCATGATTTCTTCCCTAAAATCCCCTTTCCACTCATTTATAAATCCTCCTTAATATTAATTTTTTCCTATCATATTTCTCAGCCTTGATTATTTCATGTATTTGATGTACAAATGTATTGAACACTTACAATATGTACAAGATACTTTTTTTTAAAGCTACATGTTAGTTGACTCTTTTGTGCTTGGCACTGGAAGATACACTGTTGGAAGATTCAGCCCCTGCACTCAATTTTCTCACAGGTTCAAGAAGATTCAGACAAGTAAATCCACAATTCAACACTCTACTATAAAAGGTATGAGAAAGGGTTGCCCAGGGGGGTTTGATTGTAAAGAGCAGGAGAAACTATCTTTTCCTGGGTATGGGAGGATTCCTAGAGATGTTACCTGAGAAAAGGAAGATGAGAAGAAATTGCTAGGTGAATAAGGGATATTTTTTAGCTTTTATTTCTATTCAATTCTCACAAAAAAAGAAAAAGTCAAAAAAATAAATGAAGGTATGTGACTCTCAGAGCTCCTTAGGCTCTTTGGTATCTATATTTGTAGCTGGAGATACATGTGCCACAATTATGTTCTAAGTTAAGGGAGTCTGCGTGTTTCATGCATCAAGCATGTAGCACAAGCTCATGTTAATAAAAATAGCCATTCAGGCATAATCAAGGTAGAAAAGCAACAACTCACTACATATTAACCGATACCTTTCCTCTAGTCTCCTCTCCTGTGTTCCTTTCACCCACCCAAATGTTTTGGTGTGTAAACTTTCCTCTCAAGACAATGGAGTCCACAGCATGGCCATCACAAGTTTGAGTGTTGAACAATAGGTGAGATCCCTAGTGAATAATTACACCCAGTTGGAGAAGACTAAACAGGGCTTGGAGCCAGGTGAGAGAAATAGCGTTTGGCTTATCTGCTCTGAAATAATATCTGAAAGACTCAATCCATAAAGTTTCCATATGGCTGAAAGCAAGTTGAAGAGTGAACACTGCGTCTTAACATTGTGTGTGTGTGTGTGTGTGTGTGTGTGTGTGTGTGTGTGTGTGGTGATTCATCAAATGTTAGGGAGAACCATTTTATGACAGAAAGAGCACTGGCCCCAGAGGCATGGGTTTAAAGTTCTGTATCTGTCACTCTCTTGACAGGAGGCTTTTTTAAAAGCTCATTTGATGACTCAGTTAATGCTTTTTTACATATGAAAAAGAATGAGCCTTTTTCAAACTTAAAGGTTTGATGATTTCATGGTCACTTTTAGTCGCAGCTTTTTAAGATTCCCCATCTAAATAAACTCTTAGGCTCCATGACGTGTGCCCAACCTAGACATTCCGAAGGGGCTTTGAGATCCTGGCCTGCTTTCAGCCAACTTTATGCATTTATATCAGCTGATTTGTTACTTGATAAAAATGTTCAGGATAATGCAGTCACTTTTTTCAATGTTGTAGAAAAGACCACTTCAGAAACAGATTACAACAGCCATGATAATGGACTGGAGTCCTGAGGCATTGAGCTGAGAATTCCATCTCCCCCTGCATGAGAGAGGCAGGTTGTTACCCTCTAGAGAATCTAAGCTGGGGATTTGCTCCCTAACCCCCTAACTCTGGCTAACAGCTTCCCATCAGCCTACCATCTGTGAATGAATCTGGACCTGCAGATTTATAGTATCAGTTGGTACCGTGTCTTAGGATGTGGAGGACAGCTCGCTTATTATTCCCTAATGCTGCTTCTTCTCAATCTTAAGAGCTAACTCAAGATTTAGTGAATAATCTATACACACGTTACATGAGCTACTCAGAATCCCTCCCACATCGTGTCTTCCAGACTGAGGAGTTCTTCCAACTGCCTATTGTCAAACCCCCAACCTCACCCACACCTTCAGCTGAGGAGCTGCTTCCTCAGCTGCAGTGGAAGGGAGAGGCTTCTGGAAGCCTTGCAGTGCCAAATGATGCAGGGGACACGGGTTCATGCCCCGGACCGGGAGGATCCCACATGCCGCGGATCGGCTGGGCCCTTGAGCCATGGCTGCTGAGCCTGCACGTCCGGAGCCTGAGCTCCGAAGCAGGAGAGGAGACAACAGTGAGAGGCGCGCGCACAGCAACAACAACAACAAAAAAAACACAGGAAAGAATTGGAGCAGTAAGACGGGCAGTGGACATGAACAGGCCCTTCATATAAAAACAGAAAGACACCAGTCTGAAAAGACCACAGAATGAAGGACTCCAACTACGTGACATTCTGGAAAGGGCAAAAATACACAGACAGTAACAAGACCAGCAGCTGTCCGGGGCTTGGGGGCACTGGGCGGGTGAACAGGTGGCCCCCAGGGATGTTTCGGGCAGTGAAATGGTTCTGGGTGGCACTGCAGTGGTGGCTGCAGGTCATCACACCTGTCCAAACCTGAACAGTAGGACACAGAAAGTGAGCCTTAATATAAACTACCAGGCTCACGGACTTCCCTGGTTGCACACTGGTTAACAATCTGCCTGCCAATGGTGGGCACACGGGTTCGAACACTGGTCCGGGAAGATGCCACATGCTGCAGAGCAACTAAGCCCGTGCACCACAACTACTGAGCCTGCGCTCTAGAGCCTGCGTGCCACAACTACTGAGCCCACGACCCGCAACTACTGAGGCCCGCATGCCTAGAAGCTGTGCTCCACAATAAGAGAAGCCACCACAATGAGAAGCCCGCGTACTGCCACGAAGAGTAGCCCCCACTCGCCGCAACTAGAGAACAAAGCCCGCGCGCAGCAACAGAGACCCAACGCAGCTGAAACTGAATAAGTTAAATAGTAAACAAATAAAAAATTAAAATGAATGAATAAATAAATAAATAAAAGCAGGCTCTGCTTTGTCAGCACTCTGGAGTTCCCTACGTATCGACGGGCAGGATTCCCGTCCTCTCCTGTAATTATGTCTGTGAAGTGCCTTTCCCGAGGAGCACAGAAGCTCCTGGAAGCAGAGAATTGCTTCTTAAGATCACATGCAGAACCTGAAGACATTTGATGCTTATGTCAAAGACAAAAGACACAACACTAGATGGTGTGAAGGGTCCTCGAGGCCAAGAGCCAGGCAAGCAGGACACTTCCTCTGGGGACCCTTCCATCAGCAGAGAAGAAAATGTCCATGGCCAGAACTGGCACTCAATTCGCTTTGAGCTGAGCAGCACCCGTGTAATTACACAGGCTCCCAAAAGAGTAATTACTCCCACATTTAAGAAAGGAGATGGCTTTTCAGGCAGGGAAGGCAAGTACAGTCTTCCCAGCTGGATGCACTGTGTGTGCTGATGGTCACGATGGAGCTGGGCCCCAGAGCTCTGCTCTCCCCTCAAACCCCCAACCTCACCCTCACCCTCAGCTGAGGAGCTGCTTCCCTGAGAACAGAGAAGCCATCGGAGGGCTTCCCCACCTGCAACCCTGCTCAGCCATCCCCTCCCCACTCCAGGACCACGGGCAGCAGCTCTCCCCTCCCCCACACGCATCTACTGGATCATTCCCACTGTTATTTCTCCCATCACAACACAACAAAACACAACACAACACAACATCCTCCCCGGACCTCAGCTCCTACCTCAGCTACTGTCCAGTTTCTATTTTCCCCGTCACAGCAAAATGTCTTGAAAAAGTTGGGACCAGAACAAACCCAGTTCTCCCACTCCTCTCTCCTAAGCCTCTCTGATCAGGATTTTACCCCACAGATCCATCCAAACGCATCATCAGCGAGGTACGACCTCCCCCCAGTGCTGGGCTCGATGGTTAATGGCTCCGCGGAACGGCAACCTCGTTTGTCCAGTCACCCAGGGAACCTCTAAAGTGCTTCCCACATGCAGACAAAACGCTGTGATTAATATTTTAGGAGAAATACTCAGCGTGGAGAATACAATTGAGTTGCTGGAGGAAAGAGGTAGCGGCACAGAAGAAAAGTTTCTGTAACTACAGGAATGAACAGATGAGCTGTTTTAATGGTAGCAAGTATGGGATGAAGGAGAACGAATAAAAACCATTTAGAAGACGACATTAACAAGCCTCACACTACAACGTGGTAACAGAGGATGGAGAAGGACTTTACAATGAACTCATTTTTCTGGGCAGGTGACAGGCTGGATGATGCCACGATGAGCCGTCAGGGACAACAGGACAAGGCAAGGGGCAGGGGAGCTGTAAATAATCATTTCTGGATCTACTGGATCTAGTAATCCGAGGTGCCCTTTGGACAAACTCCATAGAGATGCTGGCAAGTGGCTGGACAGAGGCATCTATCTGGTCCAGGTGGGAGAACTGACAGAGTTGGAGGTGAAAAGCACCAGAGGGTGAGATCAGACGGGGTGAAGAGTCATGAACCAAGGGTGAAAAGACAACACACAAAGAGGGCAGAAGAAAGAATCAGTCAGGAAGACAGCAAGGAGAGATCTGTCACAGAAACCAACAGAGCAGACTCTGCAGATGGCAAGGCGACAGTGGTCTGAGGTGACAACTGGCAAATCTCCACTGCTTTGTATGCTGGATGCCAGGTCACCTCAACCGGATCAGGTTCCGTGGAGGGGCAGAACCAAGACCGCAGGCTGCACGATACAATTCAGCTGGGAAACAAGAATCTTTGCCAGAGACCTCACTGCATGGTGTGTAGCGCGACCCTCTGAGATTGTAAGAGACAAAGAGGGAAATTTACTGGAAGGGTGACAAGGCTGTTCTTCCAGATGATCCTCATTGCATCCCTCGACTGAGCACTGAAAACAATGTACCTATGTGACAACGGTGTTCTACTGAACAGACAAGTTATATGCACCGAGTGCTCCCTGGACAGCACGCTCTCGTCTTACAGGAAGCACAAGGAAGGCACCAATGTCAACACGTTAGGGGCTGTCTCTCAGGAAGGCTCGCGGCCTACAGCGGGATCCTCAAGGAAACCTTTTAACGCTCGAGAACAAAAGTGCTTCGGCAGGACAATGTAAGTCAAGCAAGGGATGGTGTTTTGCCACAAATGTCAAGAACACGAGGCTTGTACTGTGGCTCTAAGAGGATCCTGGGATCTACACGTAGAACTTACCAGAAACACTTGGTGCTGACCTGCTCCTCTACGCTTTGTCTAACCACAACTTTTACCTACTCCTACTTTCCCATTTTAACCTTTGAACTATTCGCCTCCCAAGGTGTTATCACAAAAGAACAGCAGCAGGTAAACACATAAACAGCAAACTCACCAGAGGCTGATTCATTTTCCGCTGCTCTTGGAACAACGTGCAGGACTGTGACAGTGGAGGCGGGCCTGGAGAAGGAAAACGCAGGCAGTGAAGCTATGACTGAAGCGGCTCGGGGTGCACGAGCACCTGCCCCGCGCTCCACAAGAGACCCCTGTGGGAGACCCGTCCTTTCACCTTCAGAAGGGCCTGTGAGAATAAGGAGGGAGCAACCGCCCTCAGGTCTGTAACTCCCACGTGACTCTGGTACCTGAGGGGATACTTTATTTTTCCGTAGCGAGTATACATTGAATCCTATTAAAATAAACCTCCGTCATTAAATATGAAATTTAAAAACGCTTATAGTTTATCTCTTCTCAGTCTGTTAACAACTTAGATCAGAACATCCACAGGATACCCAGAATAAAGGGACACACTCAGGTGCGTTTCAGTCTTGCCATGATTTGTACAAACTTTACAAACTTAAGTGCGACGCTCAAAAACATCTTTTATTAAAACTGACTTTAAGTGGACAGAACACCTGCCCTAAGAGTTTGGAGTCCTGTGAGCGACCCCACGTGCACACCCGGTGAGGATCCAGGACACGTCATCTCCCTTCTCAGGCCCCATCGCTTCCCTCCTCACCCGAGGCAGCAGGACAGAAGCCCTGCAGACTCGTCCTGCACCGATTACACTGGGCGACTCCACAGGGCACAACCCAGGGGGGCGGTGGACGCTTACATTAGACAACCAAGGTGCTGACGCGTCTCGAGACACACGTGCGAGATGCCGAGACGGCGACAAGAGGGGGAGGACGAGGAGGAGGTGGAGGATCGGGGTTGGACGGAGGGGAAGACGCGGCACGTCCCGGCCGAGCCTGTGGACCCTGCTCCCCCAGGACACCCGGAGCTCACAAGTCCCAGGGGAGCCCCATCCGGAGCAGCCAGCCCTGTCCTCCAGCCCGGCCCCTCCACCTCCGGGAAGCGGTCAAACCCTCCAGGTGGCTCTACCGCGGGGCCCAGGGCGGGCTACCCCAAGCCCTGCTCTTCAAGGGCCGCAGGCTCCACAACCAACTACAGGCCTGCAGACGCAACACCTACCCCGTCGGGACTCGCTCACCAGCCCCGCGCTCCCGAGGCTCCGGTCTGGGGGCTCCTCCTCGGGCACGCTCCTCTCTCGGGGTCTCTATTTTTAAAATATTTATAAGTAACCCATTTTGTAGAAAACACCTATCTTTCATCATAAGAATTATGACACTTTATACTTTCATTCCAGCCTAACTTTTATACTCTGTTTTCTACCATTTGCCAACTTATACCCTACGCTCTAGTCAAAAAGAATCTCATTTACAGCCACTTAAATATATTGTGTTGGTTCTCAAGTCCAGGATGTTCCTTCTGCCTGGTATGCCCCTGACCTTCTCTCCACGTGGAACATTCCTACTGATGTTCAAAACCTAATTCCAAGACCCCCTCATTGTTGGCATTCTCTTTAATATCCCCTAGAAGGGTTACTGACTCCAAGTTCTGTTTTACAAATTTATATTTTTATGATCTATTTATTTAATAGCCTATCCCTATTCGACTGTAATGAGTTGTTCATGTATCTCTCACACTCTCTTTTGAGTTCCTCTGGCCTTTATTTTTTCTTTTATCTCTTACCCATAAGCACAGTGCTTGCCCCATAGTACGTGCTCAACGTGTTGGCTGAGTGAAAAAAGACACCTTTTAGCTGTAATCATTTGTGAAATTTCATTTAAAATGACATCAGATTACCCTTTGTTTCCTAACTTAATTTCTAGTACTATACTATAGAATGTACACTCAGAACATCGTCAGTGGCCTACAGAAACAGTGTTCTCACTGGACTTCATGCATATAGTCAACCCCCTTATAACTTTCTCTGGCATAAAACTGCCAGACATGTTATTAAAAAAAAAAAAAAAAGATGTACCAACCCCTCACCTATTGGAAGACTTCCAGAAGCTCTCCATTCCTTATGGTATCTTTTCTACTTGATTTTTCAAATACCTCTGTCTTACTTCATCTATTCAGAACTGCATTTTCCACCTTTGGCTTTTCATTTTCAATCTCATTCATATCATTATCTGCACTTACCCATAGAACCTAAGCATATTTCAGTTTCTTATGCAAGTTTCCTCACTAGAGGTCAAAGGGGCAAGGACTATTGTGATAAAATATTAAATAAATAGACGATAGAACTTTGTTCTATTGGTCTGGGAAAATTACTACCTGAAACAAAATAATTCTGGAAACTGAAGGGATCAGACCAGTCAGCTTTGTTTACTTCAGACTCAAATCAATGTCTTATCTTTACCTGAGCTCTGGTTACATTTAGAAAAAAGTACTGTAAATACAGTGAATGAGCAAGGCCACTATCTGAGACGTGTCTGGGTCCTTAGTATAGTAACTGGGGGAATGGTAAGCGTTGGTCAATGTTTGCTGATTGATGACTCAATAAATCTGGTTAAGCCTCACCATCAGAATTCCAGACTTTTTAACAAGCTTCTCAGTCTTTTCAACCCAAAGAAAAAACTAAAGAAAACCAGATGACAAGAATTTCAAATTGTAAAATATCCTGGTTGTCAAATTTAAATAGGGATATCCTGTGCAATGGAGAGGCTGGCTGGTGCCAATTTCACATTTTGTTCTCTAGTGTCCGGACGAAGCCTGCTCTGCCAGTGAGCTGACAGGTCGAGAGCACTCCAGCTTCCACAGACACCCGAGAACTTTCTATTTTTCATGGTCTTCCTGCCTTACCTAAGGGAAGGACTATATTCACAATGAAAAGAGTTATGATTAATCACCAACAGAGAGATTCTTCCACTTTCTGGGTGCCCACGTTAAAAGTCTGGTATAGTCAACACTCCCTCTAACATAGATCGTGTATTGAAATGAGAAAACGATCACCTAATATGGCCAGAGAGATGAAGGGACTTGGCCCAGCTGAGCCCAGGAGACACCTCTAATTCAAAACCTCAACCATTAACCTAGTGATTGTGATCAAGGAGACTTACAGCACATAAGAGATTCAAAAAGCATATTAATCCACCTCCGGCAACACTGCCAGTTTAAAAGAATGATTAACCTTCTCTCCCACTTGACTCAACCTGGCTATGTATTATACCACTCTAAATGCTAGCAGACTCTATGCTTATGGCTTCCATTAGGTAGCACTTAGTATACACAAAAACTTTCTTCAAGAAGTAATTACTTTTGAAACCATAAACGTTTCAGTTGGGAAAAGAGAAAAAGAAAGGAGGTGCAAGTAAACAGAACTAGGAAAAAATAAGAAAATACCCTCAAATATAAACATGTTCATTCAAAAAATAATTTAAAAGGGATATAAACGATACTAGGTGAGCATTTATTCTGTTTCTGCTTTAAATAAAGCATTCTGTTCTATTTGTTAGGTGTTGTACTGGTTTAGTATCTAATGTCTGTTAAAAACCTCTCAAAAGAGATGTATTCATTCTGGTATCCTAAGCACCTATCTGGATGAACAGCACAAGCAATGGGAAGTCATGGGGCATAATGGACCTTGCAAAGGCTCTGGAATCCCTCTCTTACTTATGGTCTTTGAGACTCAGGCTCCTCCTCTATGTAGTGTTCATAAAACTTAGTGGAGATAGAACACTAGGGACACAGAAGGTCAAAGGAGGTATTTACTATGACTTTTCAAATATCTTCCTTTAGGAAAACAAATATATTTTATTTGCAATGAGGCTTTCTTGTGAATTTTATTCTTCTAAAGAAAAATATTTTTAGTGAACAATTGATTCGTTTGCCTCCCTGTGCTACTTTATTGACAATACTCAGGTAGGGGTGGTTTTCTCTCAAGCAGTTACCTCCATGTGATTTGTATTTCAGACCTTCCTAAAAGCATGTTTTCCTGCTCTTTCTTTCCACCCCATCCCAGCTCTACTTAAAATATTGTGCTCCTCTATTAAAATGCACAGAACCCTGGGAAAATAAGGAGAAGCAAAATGTTTGTCACTGCCAGCTCTGGTATGCATATATCAGAGAATAAATTATAACTGATGAAGACAGAAATGGGACCCATATCTGTCTGACTTCAGAAACCAGAAGTGTAGGGCTTCCCTGGTGGCGCAGTGGTTGAGAGTCCGCCTACCAATGCAGGGGACACGGGTTCGTGCCCCGGTCCGGGAAGATCCCACATGCCGTGGAGCGGCTGGGCCCGTGAGCCATGGCCGCTGAGCCTGCGCGTCCAGAGCCTGTGCTCCGCAACGGGAGAGGCCACAACAGTGAGAGGCCCGCATACAGCAAAAAAAAAAAAAAAGAAAGAAACCAGAAGTGTAGCTACTACAAGCTGATGAATTGGAACTCAGATCAAGGCCTAGAGTGGAGAGGAGTCTTCTGATCAGAAGGGGAAAGTAAACAAAGGGCAGCGTTTAATTATTTAATAATAAGTAAGAGAATGACTATGGTGTTTTTACAGAACAGGATATAATATTGAAATAAAACCCCTCAAAGTGACACAGAAACATAATGCAATCCTCTTAAGCTACAACACTTCCTAAACCAAACCATACCATTCTCTTCACACAGCCTGGGAAGTCAAAAGAAAGGGGATACTGATCTGCATCACACTGGCATTAGAAGCAGATATAGTTTTAATGAAGTTTTACTTCATGGACTGAAGTTTCCCCCAAAAAAGGGTAACCTTTTTTCTCAAGAAACATCACTGTGTAATAATCAAGGAGCCAGGGATGGTGGTATTCATTGTTCTAAGTACAGGGATTTGTTTTGCAGAAAGAAGTACCAATCAGAAAGAGAACTGACCAATAATTACTTAACAAAACTGCTTCAGAAGTAGATTTCTAAATCTACTTTTAGATTAATTGATAGTTAGAAAAATCTTACTAAGTTTATTCATTTAGAGGAAATCTGTGCAAGCCTCTGAAACCAAGAGGTATTGTATCAAAAGAGATAAGGTCACTAGACACTTATGTAAGAGCTACTTCTTCCTCAAATGGCCACCATATAGTCATTTCTGACTATTACATTACCAAGAAGTAACAATGCACCTTTAGGAAACTAGTATGAAAGAAAAACATAATAAAATTTTTTGCAGGTGACTCTTTGATCTCATAGGTGTGTGTTAATTTTCCAAAGTTGGGACTGGATCCCGCCTTTACAAAATGCTCCTTGAAATATCACATTGAAAATCTTCTCTTTTACTCCTTATTGTAAACACTGTGTATGTTTTTAAGAAGACCAATAAAAAATATGGACTATGGGGCTTCCCTGGTGGCGCAGTGGTTGAGAGTCCGCCTGCCGATGCAGGGGACATGGGTTCGTGCCCCAGTCCAGGAAGATCCCACATGCCACGGAGCGGCTGGGCCCGTGAGCCAGGGCCGCTGAGCCTGCGCGTGCGGAGCCTGTGCTCTGCAACAGGAAGTGCCACAGCAGTGACAGGCACGTGTACCACACACACACACAAAAATATATATATATGTGTGTATATATATATATATATATACACACACAAACATATATATATATATGGACTATGAAATTATTTTTCCAGTAGTGAAATTATGGAGAATATGACTTGCATTTCTACTGTATTCCCGCAAAAAGAGGAAGTCCTTTTCCACAAAGACTGTCATCAATGTTAACTCTGGGAGAGAAGTACTTGTAGTTGTCTCATGCTTTGTGGTGAGAGACTCGCACTTTTCCCCGTCTCTATTGTGGGAAACACGGCACACTTTGGGCTGAGAATTCATGCTGTGGTCGGAAAAGAAAGAAACGAAAAATACCCTCATTAACACTGCTCTTTAACAAGTTCAGCAAATGGGCCTCAGGCATTCTAAACAGCAGCAGTTAAAAAATAACTTTAGATTTCATACATTTCTTCCAGTAGGATGAAAAGCTGAGGTATGTTAACTTTAATTTTATGGTTTGGGTGAATACAGAGTTCGATTACTCCCTGTCAAAGCAGAAATCAGCCTTTTACAGGGAGTAAGTGCTAATTAAGCAAAACAGAGTAAGCATGTTATATGAAGTATATTTGATTCTTTCCTGTGTACTTTGGCTGCACAAGCTCTAACCACAGTTTCCGGAGGGACCATCAGTGCTCCCTAAGAATGCCAATGCAGTGTTCCATCCAGTTAGTGGGGTGCAGAGACCACTCAGAATGCTGATGCTTTCCACAAAGGAGATGGGGCTAGGGAGGCAAATGCAATCAGGGAGTATTACCTCTGTCTTGTGTGCCTGCTACAAAACAGTGTCCTCTCAAGACTACTCTATCCCTTCTTTGCTTTATACGTGTATGTGTAAGTTTGTGTAGGTAAGCTTTACAAGTCTCTCATAAGAGAAAACTGAAAATGTCCAGGAAAAAGACAAAACTGCTTCAACAGAGAAAGGTCTCTCTGTTCCAGTTGAAGAGGATATAGAGTTAATAACAGGAAATATCCATCCCCTGAAACTGTAGGAAACATGGATGCTTCCACAATTTACTCAAAGTCTCACTGACCAGGCTGTAATTTTAATTATTATTTCTTATGATTATGGTAGATAAAAAGTCTCAGTAGTATGCTAAAACTCTTTAACACTTGTTGACCTTTTTTCTTGATAGCTTTCCTCCTGCCAGGCTCCAGCCAACAGTAGCAGTAACAGATATCCAGATCTAAAGAGGATAGAAGTATAATGGTGCACTGAATATGGAAAGGAAGAACCAGTAATGGTTCCTATACATTCATAACGCGAATCAGCATCAAACTAAGGAAAAAGGCTTCCCCAAGAAGAAGTTGACAGCAAATAGTTTCGCCTCTTAATGCACTGAGGAAACAACTTTGAAGTTATCCGTAGCCACCGCTTCTGAAGCGACCAGTAGCTTTGCAACTATTAGTTTACTTGTATTAGATTAATTTATATTAGAGTTTATTTAATGTAATTGCTCACAAATTTTAAACCATTTTGTAGTGTTCTGTATCTGTTTAAATGAAATGCTTTCCTAAGCTCAAGATCAGTGTTTTTATGTTGTGTAAATTATGAAATTACTGTGGAATATCTGGTAAACTTGATAGGAAACCCCAGATGTCAGCACTTTGCTGGGCAAGATTTAACGTGGCCCACACCACTAACCCTCATCAGGAGCAGTAGCAGTGGGCTAAGTCATAAGGGCACGCCCATCCATTACATTCACCCAGGATACCGTGAGTGAGAATCAAAGGGCAGTGAGACAGAGACCTCTACGCTCAGATTCCACTGCCAAGAAATGGCCTAAGTCAGCTCTTGTTGTTGAAGAAAATAACCCTTTAGGAATCAGACTGAATCCTATTTTAAGTTTTAGAGGAGGAAGGATACTATTTAAACATTGATGAAATGTGCCTCTCTTTTTTTATCAGCATAGAAATTTATTGGAATTCAAAAGAATATGGTTATATTTAGCATAGTGTAATAATTATCTAAAGCACGTATCATCGCTGGCTCTGAAACAGTTCTAAAGATGTCATTCTTTTGAAGTAAAAAATATGCAGTAAAAATGTACAAGGAAGCAAAAATATGAAAAAAACAGTTTGCTGAGTATGGGAACTTGTTACAAGAGGGGCACACCAAGATAATTGTAACAGAGTCCAAATTACATAACATGCAGCAAGGAGTTCTCTTGCTTTAACAACTCCTAGAAAATAAACCAGTAATCTCAATGCAAGAATATCACCACTGGGATAACAGGACAAATTTTCTGAGGCACACAGGTAGTAATTCACTATACTTCCCCTTTCTCTAATACCTTTTCTCACACCAATTTCTTTTCTTTCCTCGAGGATAGATTTTATCCTGTTGAAAACAATTTTAGTTTTATTTGTAAAGTGGAGTAAATAATATCCTGAGTGAAGTAGGCAGCGTTTTAGCTGAAGATGCTCAGGAATCAAACTTTTGAAAAAGGCCAATCAGCTAGCTAGCTAGCAGTTACCATCAGTGGCTTGCAGAAAAAAAAATTACAGATGATGTTTGTTAAATAGATAAAAAGAATAAGCAGTTTAAAATGGGTGAAAAATCCCAGGATCTATTGTGACCTAGACCAGAGGTCCCTAACCTTTTTGGAACCAGGGACCAGTTTCCTGGAAGCAAATTTTTCTAGGGAGGGGAGGCGGGGTGTGTGGGGTTCAGGCGGTAATGTGAGCCATAGGGAGCGGCAGATGAAGCTTATAGCTGGTTTGCTTGCGACTCACCTCCTGCTGTGCAGCCCAGTTCCTAAGAGGCTGTGGACTGGTACCTGTCCGAGGCCAAGGGGTTGGGGACCCCTGACCTAGACACTCAAAAGCAGACAGTTGACCTTTGATTAAGCCCATTTTCCTGTGGAGTGAGCCATAAGGGGCTCCAAGACACAGTTTGGTTTCAATGTTTCAGTGTTCACAGCCAGAGGGCAAACTCAGAATGTCTCCTCCTCTTGCAAAAACTGGACCACGAATGAGAAGTAGCCCTTCACGCACAACATCCCTGCAGATCTGATGGGCTTGACTGCCCAGAAGGATTGGGCTCTTCGTGCTGGTAGCAGAGCCTCATGCTAATCCCAGATCCTTAGCCATGACTGTTGCTCCAAATCCACCCTGATAGTAATTAGCCAGGTGAACTCCATCCATCACCCCAGGTACAGGATTGTAAGTGTCACTTGACCAACATCGTCCTAAGCTCTTATTTAGGATTTTAGCCAAGAGTTTTGGGTCAAGCCCTAACCTGAGTCCCAGATTCATAGCTTCAGCAGTTCCAATCCTACTAATAGCTAACAGCAAGTGTTTGCAGAGCTTCAAAGCCTGGCCAGTCCCAACAGCTCCACGATGCACCACATGGGAGCCCATGCACCACAGCAGCTCAACCCCTCCCATCCTAAATGTGAGGTTGCCAGACCGAGCCGTTCCCACACCACCAGAAAACAGGGGCATCCGAGAAAACTGCTCCCATTTTCTCAACTTCTTTGGCCAATTCTCTCAAAACCATAGGATCAACAGTACTGGAATCTATTAATAGTCTTTCTTCACTTTTTTTTGAATTCCATTTGCTCCAGTATAAGCTTCTAGCGCATTGATGCACTGTAATAATTCTGTCACCTTTTTCGGCTACATCCGCTGCAGAAGACACTACCGGGTTCACTTGCATCTAGCAGCTCTTTGCATGCATCAGGGAACACATCAGCAATAGTGAGTGGCTAGCCATGTTTCAAGAGCTCTTTTGCCATTGGATTCCCCACGTTGCCTACTCCAATGAATCCAACTGGAGTCTTGGAAGCTACTGACCTAGAACACAGCACTGCAAGGCTAGCCACCGACGGCTGCTGTGGACGACTCCCTGTACCAGAGGCAGGAGGTGGCTCCACGGAGACGGAAGGAGGCTGACACGTTGCCCGCGCCCCTCCTTCCCACGGTGACCTCCTCGACTCCCTGCTCACCCACTGGCTGCTATAGGGTGCGTGGTGCGGAGGGCCGGCTCGGCTGTGGCGATTCTTAATACCTCTTTGGTACTAGGTTACACATACAATTTCACCTAGTGAGCGATTTAACAGAAGGAATTTTTTTCTACGGCATTTTTGTGGCACGGCAGATAGAAGCGAGGTCACTATTTCTTTGAAAAACTGAACTAAAAATTTATAAAGTCATGATTCATTCTACAAATATGCTGAGTCAAAGAAATGTGGAAATTGATGCGATGGAGGAAGAGCGCTAGACTTCCCTGATGCTCAACTGGGACCTTTCTTCTGGTGTCAGAACATGGTTGTGTAACTCCTGTAATCCCAGTGGATTTTCCAAAAATTCCAGAATCTTCAGATTTTGGTAGCCCCTGTTTACTGCCTTTGCCCCCCCATGCCGAACCCCCACCCCACCCCGCACACATTTATTTTTTGCCCGTTGTCCTCCGGGGGGCTTTTCTTTATATAGTTATTGCAGCAGTTTGTTAGACTACTGACCCCCAGTGAAAATGCCCCTCCCACCTGTTTTCTCACCCTGTGTAGTTTTGTTCCACCTTGACCTGGGTTTGGTCACATGACTTGCTTTGGCCCAATGGCATATCAAGAGCTGAAGCTTGGAGAGTACTCGTGCTTTAGGGCTTGTCCTCATGGAAACCTGACATGTTAGGAAGCCTGGCTAACCTAGTGGAGAATAGGCCCAGGCCACAGCCAGCACCAATGGCCAGACATGTGAAAGCAACCAGCCCCAGTCCAGCAACCAGATGATGGCAGCCTCAGGAGTCACCTCAGGTGAAAGCAAGATAGATCCACCCAGGGGATCCCAGCCCATTCTGCTGATTCACAAATTGTGAGGAGATAAAGTGCCTGCTGTTTTAAACCACCAAGCTTAGGAGTAGTTCATCACACAGCAAGAGATATAACTATCTTCACTGTTAGATTATCTTCCCATTTTATACCATGTTTCCCCTCAAACGACTGTTCCTTTATCCAAGATTCTAGAAAAGAAATAACAACTGATGAGGCTGACAGAGCCTTAACATTTTTTAAAAGCTTTATAAACTTTTAAAATAACTATGTTAAAAAAATCAATATTTATTTGATCACAAAATTATTTTCTTCAGTTGCCTTAAGAAGTAATGCAGAATTGCACTAAGTTTATAAATCTGGAGGCTCTAAAAATGTGTTATTCCTTGGATTCAAGTCCTAGTGTACTTTATGTGGGCATTCACGTTTGCAAAATGATTCCAGGAAATTTGCGATTTCATTTTACAACTTTGGCCTAAGGAGTCTTATGATATTTTACCTGAGAAAAATAATACATTAATTCCACTTTCAGCTATTAAACCCATGGCTTCCTGTATTTTCTAAATTCCCTATCAGTAAAGAAGACTACGTATAGCGTACAAGACTGTTATGATTAGGAGGAAGGTAGTACAGAAAGAACCTGTCAAATTAGGCATTGCCCAGTCCTGTCAGTATACTAACGTGGGGAGCCACAGGCAGCTTGAAGCCTGGAAAAAAGACAGATACAATGTAATGATTATCCTAAGGATCCGGATAATGAGTCCTATGATTTTCTTTTAAATATTAATGGCAGAGGATTCTGGGGAAATGATGGTGGCTACAGAGAAGATTTTTTTTTTTTTTTTTTTTTTTGCTGTACGCGGGCCTCTCACTGCTGTGGCCTCTCCCGTTGCGGAGCACAGGCTCCGGATACACAGGCCCCGCGGCCATGGCTCGCGGGCCCAGCCGCTCCGCGGCATGTGGGATCTTCCGGGATCGGGGCACGAACCCGTGTCCCCTGCATCGGCAGGCGGACTCTCAACCACTGCGCCACCAGGGAAGCCCAAGAGAAGATTTTTATTCCTGAATATGCCACCCCTCCCCTCAATACACAAGCCCCCACCCCCACAAAGAAGAAAGAAAAGCATCTAGAATAGCAAGATCAAAAACCCACAGACAACATCTACAACAAGGTGTCCACATGAACTGCAACATACAGCCAGGTAGGAACAAATCAACAACAGGAAAAAGACCTACATATGTGTATCCCAAGGTGTGTGGGAGGAAGACGAGGGAAGGACTCTCTCTCTCTTTCAGGAGAGCCAAAGGTTACTATGGTTCAAGAACTCACTGAGATTGAAAAACTCACTGAGAACAGCGACAGAAACCGGGAGTGAACGTTGCAGGCTCCACTTTGCAGCTGAGTGCAAGAACTTTGAAATGTTCTGAGGATGCCAAGTGTTCTGGGGTCTGTGAAACCTTGACACCTCTCAAACCAAAGCACCATTCCAGAACAAACCCCCATACTCAACAAGGACAAGAAAGAGGAGCCCTGGGTAAATGGGCAGAGGAGGGCCAAGGAGGAAGATTTTAGAAATTTTAAGGTCATTTTTAAAAATTATGTTGTGAAAATAATAGAAGATAGTGAGCCCTGGAGTTCTGAAGCTAGAAATTATATTCTGATCTATGATTCCCTCCTAAAGTGGAAACTTATTTCATTTAAAAAGGAGTGACAGAAGAGTATTCCACTCACATCCTGTAGAAAATCAGTGAGAAAAAAAAAGAAAAAAGAAGGGTGAAAAGAAAGTTCCAGCAAATCCTGAAAACGTGACAGAAAGACACGTCCACAGAACAAATGAAATTTATTGCCTGATATTGCGGAAAAAGTAAAAGAAATTTTAAAAGGAATAGAAACTGGTTTTAAGAAAAACATAAAAGAAATTAGAAAAAATCAGAAATGAAGTGATTGGAGAATAGCAAGATTTGAGAAGGTGAAAAAATTCAGTAAGTAATTTGTTTAAAAAAAATCATGTCTCGAGAGAAGGTTAAACTAGAAGGAACACAAGTTTGAATAAACACAGTGGATAATGCCTCCTTGGAGAAATAGCTGATTTCAAATCCAGCATAAGAAACGAACTACATGTTCCTGTTACACCTTGTCGTACAAGAGAGCTGGGAAGACTTCAAAGACTACTGTGGTTGTGTGGAAAGGACTCAGGAGCCAACTTGAACAGGATCCGTGAACCTAAGAGGGGACCATCTCTGCATCAATATTTATAACAACCTCACTGAAAACAACAACAAAGAAAGAAAATACCTCATTAGTCATCTTCGGAAGGTACTTTGCAGTCAACCTTTCTCTCTCCTGTTTTTTCTTTTTTTGTAAAACTGGTAAATAAAATAAAAGAAACATTTATTTTTCCTTTCCTAATTAAACTGTAACTCAGGGCAACCAAGTATTTGATGAAATAATCTTCTAGCTAGTAAATGAATAATAATCTCATTAGTAGAATATCACCATTTGGTACCCTTAATAAATTAATGGATCTAGACATTGATCATTAATGGCTGCAACATCACAGTAAGACAGACACTTTATAGTTCCTTTTGGAATTCATCAATATTATCTATGAAGTAAACTTGACAAAAAATCACACCTGAATTATGTCAGTGCTCTAGATCTATCTACCAACTGACAGTAAATACATGGGCCAAAGGAGCATGATAAATATATAAGCATAAAGGGGATGCAATCAGCATAATCCAGACAGTTGGGAACCCTACTGGATGAACGCTTTGAATTCAATGACAAACACTTGCAAGAAAAATGAGCAAATTGAGTTCTTTTAAACCTATACTTTAAAAGAAATTGTGTTTGGATCAGCAATCAAATAAATAATGGTTATTAAAATAAAAATACATTTATAGGACAATCAAGGAAACATGAACTGACTGGCTATTTGTTGATATTAAGGAATTATTATTATTTGCGGATGTGTGATAATGACATAGTTGAGCTTAAAAAGGGCAGTTCTTGCATTTTAGAAATATGTATACTGACGTTTTCACTGGGAAAAAGAAACCTGGGATTTGCTCTAAAATTGCTGGGGATTATGGCGGTAGTAGTCAGAGAGGATGTAGGGAAAATATATTGGCCTGAAATTGACATTTGATGAGAACAACTGATGAAAGCTTCTACTTCTTTCTTTCTACTTCTGTAGATGTTTGAAATTTTCCATACTAAAACATGTTTTATAAATGTAGATGGCTTGCAATTTGCTCTTCTGAGCTCTCAGAAGGCAAAAAGCCATTCTTAAATTAGGAGCTTTCTTCTCTAGCCAAGAATTCTAATGATAATTGTGTCCCAACTGGCCAGTGCACTCAGAGTGCTCTGAGATCTGTTGGTGGAAGAAAATAAAGAAACTCTTTAGTCTTAGAAGAAAACAACAAAGAGTAAAGGCTGCTGCTAGGTCTAGGGCAATAGTGTAGTATCAGTATAAGACAAAATATTAGTTTCTTCCAAAATCCACTTGTTACTACTGTGTATACTTTTGCAGCAAAATACCTTTTCTACATTGTCAGCATTAAAGTAAATTTACTATTTAGGTGGCATTTAAATTATCATATGCTCAAAGCCTAGAAAGAATCCCCTAGGCTGAAATGACATTAAATCTTATTTTGGCCATTGTAGTGTATTCTCCAGTCCTACTTGCTTTGTCTATAACTGTCCTAAAAAGGTGTGAGGAGATCTGCCAATATTAATGCCAGGATTCAAAATGAGTTCTTTGCAGCTTGCTTCCTTCAGGATCTTCTGCCCTCAGACCCATGTATTTACTTAACGCCTCAGATTATTGTATATGTCACATCTTTCCAACTAGAAGACAAGCTCCTTTAAGGGCAGTGACTAGTCTCATCAACATCGAATTTACTCCAACACCAGTGCTTTCAAAATGTGTGTTGCTTAGTATATGTCTGACCATAAGAAGTTATAGAAACAATTCTACTCTAACTAAATAATAATACTACTACTACTATTTCTACTACTACTGCTAATAAAATGTATGAAAGAGAGTATACATGGGAAAATAAAGATAACACTGGAAATCCCAGACTATAAAATGAATGATCCCAAAGCCACTTGCCAATCCACTGACTGTAAACAGTTACTTGTGAATTGGTCAACGTTTAAATGCATAATTGAGAGAAGGGTTAAAACAAATTTTATTACCAAAAAACACAATTTTTATACCTACAATTTTTGAACTCAACTAACCTGTAGTTTTAACAGAAATAGATGAGATTCAAAGTATTCATTCAGGTTCCTAAATGATCCATTCCCTACCTTTCCTTAAGAAACAATCAGTTATAACTCTAATAATTTGTCAAGGATTCACCAATCTCTACTTCCTTTATTTTCCAAGGTTTGGTATCATTACAAAATCAAGTCCTTTGGCGGAATTTAATAGTTTCAAAATCCCTCATCAGTATTATTCACTGGGATAAAATAATATGAAAATTTAACAAACACTGACTATGTGCTGAGAAATGATCCTTCAGTGATTCACTCCAGGTGGAGACTAGCATTCAGGCTGCACCTGAGGTAGAACTTGAATTCCAAAGTGGACCTTTAAACCACAGCTCAGCTTCTCTTTTTAAAACCATTAGAAATAAGCCTGTTGCCTGACCTTTGAGATTCTGCAAAGAGACCATATTTACATCTTTTGTCTCTTTTAACTTCCCTAGTCCCCTTCTCTACTTTCAGAATAGTGATTCCCAGATAAGTACAATGAGTTCAAACAGTGTGGTTAAAGGGGTAATTAGTCTGCTCTGCAGCCAAGTTACTCACAGAAGAAATAAGTTGGCTTTCACAGTTGTTAGTTTCTTCCTGGGCTTTGTTTAGAGGGGTCTCAGCTCAAGCAAGCAGCCTGTCAGCAGCCTGAAATAACTCTGTGGAAATCTAATGGCATATATGTAAAATATGTCTATGAAACCTTTTATTCAATCTTAGGTGCATAATTTTACTACTTCTTTAGGCCTGGAAAAGGATATTCAGCTACAAAAGGACAGAAAAGAAAATGTGTATAATACCTCATGCCCTCCTCACACCCTAGAACCTTATTTTACCCCTGTTTCATCAGAAAATGATGTATGCTGTAAGAAACATTTTTTTAATTATTTGATCAAATATTTAAGTGCACTAAGTCTCTGTATTTATTAAAGCAAATATAGTTACCTTTCTGTCCCTTTCTAAAAAGAAAGCAAAAGATACAGTTCTTTTTTCTTAAGACTCAGGGTTTATGGATATTAATTATCACACTATATTGACACCCAGACATGTTTATAGGAGGCTTTTGAGACATACAGAGCTAGTTATTCCCATACCAAATGGCACTTCTTTTTCCTCTGCCTTCTGCTTGTATTTTTTCTGTTGTGATTATATCCTACTGAGGCTGCTACATCTCTTTGTTTGATTTGAGGTTCTAAAGGTAAGACTGTATAGTCTCCTTTTTACAGAATAATAATGGGTTTTATGACTGTTTGCCTTCAGAAGCCTCCTTTTCCACTCATTCTCATTTCATATCTGTGGTGAGGTGTCTAAAACAGATGAGTTAGTTCTGAACTGGTGATATATAAATCAATTATTATTTGATTCATATTCAAAGCAGCTCCTCCTAAAATAGTGGCCTTCCTGCCTGTGGGATGTAGTCTAACCTACTGCCTGGATCTACACCCACCAACATCCATATTTTGTCTATTGTTACCTTGGACACTTGTAGGAACTGAGTGAGTTTCTGTTTCTATAGTGTCCATTGACAGACAAATGAATAAAGAAAATATGGCACATATGTAGAATGGAATGTTATTCAGCCTTAAAAAATACGGGAATCTTGCCATTTGCAACAACTTGGATGAACCTTGAGGGCATTATGCTAAGTGAAATACTCAGAGAGAGAAAGACAAACACTGCATAATCTCACTTTTACGTGTAATCTAAAAACGCTGCTCTCACAGAAACCGAGTAGAATGGTGGCCGTCAAGGGCTGGGGAGTGGAGGAAATGGGGAGTTGTTGGTCAAAGGGTATAACCTTCCAGTTATAAGATGAATAAATCCTGGGAGTCTGATGTACAGCATGGTGACTACAGTTAACAACACTATTGCATACTCAAAAGTTTCTGAGATAGTAGATCTTACATGTTCTCATCACACACACACACACACACACACACACAGGTAATTAATTGTGTAAGGTCATGGATGTGTTAACTAACCTTATTGTGGTAATCATTTTGCAATATATACATGTATCAAATTATGATGCTGTACACCTTAAACTTATACAGTGTTACATGTCAATTACATCTCAATAAAACTGGAAAGAAGAAAAAGATTCACATGGAGAAGGGTGAGGCTGGTAGAAAAAAGCCACTGCCTTGAGCAGTACCGAGGTGGGCGGAAAGCCATGGGGCTCTATTAGCACTGCTGGGGAGGCTCTGTTCCCACGTGTGGGGAGGGGGTAGGACAGCACAGCTGTGACCCTTATTGCAGACCCTAGGCAGCCTCAGGCAACTTTTCAAAGTTAGATGCTGAAAACCAATAAATGAAATTATAAGGAAGAATTACATAAATGCCTTTATTCTACTTCTGGTCCTCTTGGCAACCTTTTCCATCTAAAAGCTGTGCCCTGCAGTTCTCAAAGCAGGAACATTAACATGGACCAGAAGTTTCCAAACTTTTCATCATCAACCCCTACACCAAAAGAAAAGTTGAAATTTTATGACCCCTAGTATATGAAGTATCTTGTGTGTTTTTAATATTTATCAAGAGAACATTTAACGGTTACCTACTATGTGCCAAGAGAAAATAAAAATAAGACACAGACTTTAAATGCAGACTTTGTTCCGGTATTATTCTTCCTTTTAACTTCAGTATAAGAACTATTGAGCTATTTGCTGTCCCAGTAAGGGGATAAGCAGACGATTACAGAATCCTGTGATCTCTTCCCAAGTTTGCAACTATAGGGTTGGTCCTAGAATTGCTCAATAACTTTGTATTTTGATTTAAGGGGAAACTAAAAGAACTTCCTGTCCCAAAGTAACTCTGCTTTGCGGAGACTGGAGGTGCCGTGCAACTGACTCAAGATACTGTTTATTTGTTTAAACAGTTAAATAAGTAGTTTCTATTGAACAAGTGAGCACAAATTTTCACAACAGTACCTACCCCATGACATAACTCAGACAAAAACTCTGAGGGAAAGGAAAACTATATGGGCAAAAAGTCCAGGTTCCATCCACTGTACATGGGATATTGATAGGCTTGTAAAACTTACAGAGGTACCTGGGGGTACTCAGGAACCCTGGGTATTTAGTATACAGATCAGCAAAGGATGGTGGAAAATAAGACGACACCAGGTCAGGGGACAAATTAAGCAGGTGAAGCTGGTCCTTTTTATTCTTTTCCCTTCTGATACACCACTGCTCGTTCATGTCCAGAATATGTTCTGTATCCTCAGTAGACCTACACACACACACACACACACAGACATGTGTGTAGCACACAAACATGCACGCATGCATGCATGTACACATACATGGAGTCCCCAGTCTTCTCAGTTAAAATTCAGCTTGTAGTAACTAAAGAAAATGTATAATGCCCTATATTTTATAGATTTTAAAAATACTTGCACTTTATTTTATTTTTTTTCCTTTTTGCGGTATGTGGGCCTCTCACTGTTGTGGCCTCTCCCGTTGCGGAGCACAGGCTCCGGATGCGCAGGCCCAGCGGCCATGGCTCACGGGCCCAGCCGCTCCGCGGCATATGGGATCCTCCCAGACCGGGGCACGAACCCGTATCCCCTGCATCGGCAGGCGGACTCTTAACCACTTGCGCCACCAGGGAGGCCCTAAAAATACTTGCACTTTAAGAGAAAACTTTTAATGTCTGAAAATCCCTTCTGACGAAGGAAGTTATTTCTGATATTGGAGGTTGACAGTTTCACAGAGAAAACTTCAGGAGCACAGAGACATGCCTGACCCTCTCCCCACGCACCATCTGGGGAGAATTCACCAACATAGAGGCTCAATCCCTCTGCTAAGTCAAAATCAAGTATACCAACATCATTATTTCACAGAGAACACCCTACCTCATGTTAGGCATTCATATGTATTTTATTTGTTGAAGAGAGGAAGAAGATATAAAGGAGGGAATCATCCGAAATTACAGAGTACACCATTTAAGTCAATATAGATATTTAAATTTAAGGTAAAATTCAATGATAATTTGAAATTATATGTGGAGTATTATTTACTAAAGAATATTTTGCAAAGTTCAACTCCTATTTTAACTTATATTTTCAGAGAAGGTATTTGGTCCAAATGAAGAATACCTTCAATCATTGTTCTTTTATTGCAAGCAAAAAAGGATTTATACTTCTTTTCATGAAATATGGTTGTTTGACAACAGAAGGATAAATATTTTATATTTTTAGAAACAACAGTCAGGCTACTGATATTCTTAATTAGTTTTAATAAATATGAATGCTTCTTATCATCTACTCTTTAGCTTGTACCTGAGGAGTTGAATACCTCCGGGAAGATATGTGCTCCAGACCCGTAAATATGCAGTTCACAGAGTCCACCACCAGAGGGCAATAAAGAAGTCAAATCTTGAAACCATGGAGTGAAAATAGTGGGAGTTTAAATAAAAGCAACATTTCACAGTATGCTTTTCTGACCAACGTTATATCTAATAACTTAATGGATTGTATGTACATGGATTCTGAAAAGTCAGCAGCACACTTCACTGGTCAATTTCTATGATAAGGGGAACATAATTGGAGTGTAGAAAAACAGTATACTTACATCTTAAAATTCCACCCCTACAGAATCTACTACTTACTATTGAAAAATGATAAGAAGAATAGCTTTCTGTGTCTCAGTCACCAGTTAACATTTTCAAGAGTAGAATTTATCTTCCTATGATTCTCAAATACACAGGAAAAATGCATATCTAGGACAATGGATAAACTCTATATGACATGTGAAAATAATTCTTCAAATGGAGAAAGTAAAAGATCTACAAGAAACAGTTTTATATGCATTAGTGTGGATATATACATAAAGAGGCTCTAAGAAACATAAAAATCACTTCCAGGAAGTAATTTTAGGTAGAAGAGAATTAACATGGATGAGGAAGAAAAGAGAGTTGGTTTTAAGATACTTTCATTTACTTGTTTTTTGTGTGTGTTTATTTATTTGTTTTATTTATTTGGTCTTTGGAATATAAGGAAACAGTGGCTTTCACATCCGTATCCCAGTGGAACAAAGGGGCCGAGGTCTATACTGGAGCCCAGCCATTGTTTGACTGTCTTGTAATAATACTGGTGAAATACAGCCAAATCATTTGAACTACAAGCATCCTCTCTGACAATAATCTTAAGACATCAACATTATAAATTAAAGAAAGGAAAGAGAGAATACTGTTTTTTTAGTGAGAAAATACAGATTCTGGATCAAATCAATAATGTCAGCAAACCTCATGGCTATAAAATATTCTGCTGCCTATCATTTAGATCATGCCTCTAGAAGAGGGAAACTGGGTGATCATTTCCCCAGATTTTATATTTAATTCAAATATTTTAGATAAGAGGCATCTCTAGTAAAACACTGTATCATTGATTTTTTCCAAAATGAGAGCTCACAGGAGTTCCTCTTTCCTTCTCAAATACATATGGGGAAATGGAGGTGGGTGTGGGTTAGAGGAACTATCTAAATAGAGCATAGTAATCAACAGTTTGTTTTTTTAAAATTGACATTTCTATTTAAATTGTTTCCAGAGACAGGAACACACAGAGACAATTCCATGTGACAACAGTGGAAGAGACCAGAGTGATGCAGCTGCAAATCAAAAAATGCCAACACCAGTGATTGATGGCCACCACCCACCAGAATCTGGTTAAGACAAAGAAGGATCCTCCCCTTGAGGCGTCAGAAAGAACATGGCCCTCTCAACACTCTGAGTTTGATCTTCTGGCCTCTAGAGCTGTGATAAAATACATTTCTGTTCTTTTAAGCTAACAAGTGTGTGGTATCTTGTTATGGTAGCCCTAGAGATAACAGTATTTGATTCCTGAGATGGCAACGGTATTCTGACTATGTAATGACTATTCCAAGATGATCAACAGACACAAAGATAAAGAAAGGCAAAACTGAGACTAAGCCCAGTTCTTTTTATTCCCAGAATAATAAATGATTTTTTAATTAATTTAGATCTCTTTGTCTAACCTCTCTGCTTTTCAAAAGACTATGTGTGACCAATCAAGTATTAATATGTTATACTTTCATTTTAATTCATCTCAAATTATTTCTAATTCCCCTTATGAGTTCTTACTTGACCCATGAATTATTTAGGAATATATTGTTTAATTTCCATTTGTGATTTTCAACACATTTTTTTCTGTTAACGATTTCTTATTGCATTCTGTTGTCATCTGAGAGCACTCTTTGTATTGTTTATATCCTTTAAAATGTACTGAAATTTGTTTTATGGCCTAGCATATAGTATATCCATATGCATTTGAAAAGAATGTATATTCTGATGCTGTTGGGTGGAATGTTTTATAGATGGCTGTTAGGTCTAGTTGATTGATAATGTTGTTCAAGTTTTTTTAATTTTCTTGTTGATTTTCTGTCTGTTCTGCTATTGAAAGAAAGGTATTAAAGTATCCAACTATTATTGTAGAACTGTCGGTTTCTCTTTTCCGTTGTGTCGATTTTGCTTCATTGTATTTTGAAGTTCTGTTGTTAGGTGCATATAAGTTTATAATTATTATACATTCAAGATGGTATAATCATTTTATCAGTTTAAAATATCTTTGTCTCATGGACTTGAGGATATGGGGAGGGGGAAGGGTAAGCTGTGACAAAGCGAAAGAGCGGCATGGACATATATACACTACCAAACGTAAGGTAGATAGCTAGTGGGAAGCAGCCGCAGAGCACAGGGAGATCAGCTCAGTGCTCTGTGACCGCCTGGAGGGGTGGGATAGGGAGGGTGGGAGGGAGACGCAAAAGGGAGGGGATATGGGAACATATGTATATGCATAACTGATTAAATTTGTTTAAAAAATAAAATAAATAGTGAAAAATAAATAAATAAATAAAATAAAATATCTTTGTCTCTAGTAAAAATTTTCGTCTTAAAATATATATTTTTCTGATATTTTCTTAGCCACTCCAGTTTTGTTGTTGTTGTCTTGTTTTGTTTTGTTGTTACTGTTATGGTATATCTATTCCAACCCTTTTACACTTCACTTATATATTTTCTTGACTCTAAAGTAGGTCACTTTCTTGTTGATGTTATATACATATGTAAATGTATATTACATTCAAAAATTACATATATAATAACAAATCATGGCAGACTTTGATCTGGACCTTTTATTTTTTTCGATACGCGGGCCTCTCACTGTTGTGGCCTCTCCCGTTGCAGAGCACAGGCTCCGGACACGCAGGCTCAGCGGCCATGGCTCATGGGCCTACCCGCTCTGCGGCATGTGGGATCTTCCCAAACCGGGGCACGAACCTGTGTCCTCTGCATCGGCAGGTGGACTCTCAGCCACTGCACCACCAGGGAAGCCCTGAACTTCACCTTTAAATGAGTATGATTTAGACAGTAGAGCTTCCCTACTAAATGCAAACAACTCACTTGAACTCTCTTTTTTGTAAAGAACAGACCAATTCTTCCAAGGGGAATTCTTGAACTCATTAGATATGTGATATTCATTATAATTAGTTGCATTTAACACCACAGAAAGGACTTGATCAAAGGCTATTTTACTCTTTTCTTCCTCACTGGATGATTAGCTAGGTTCATTTTTAAATGGAAGATATACTCTAGATATTTAAATGTAGGGTATCCCTTCCTTTCAAATCTCAGAAAGAAAGATGTGCTTCAGTTTCCCTGCAGAAAGCTCTAGTATCTTGCCCCCCTTTTGAAAGAGGAACTAATCCTTCTTTCTCTATTCTTCTTTGTCTTCTTCCCTTCATCAGCCATGAGCCTCTTTATCATTTTTGTCAGCCCAAAGAATAATTTTTCTCTTTCCAGGCCATTCAAAAATTGTACACTACAAAGTAAACGGAAAGAGCTTTATTTATAAAAATAAAACAGCTATAGCATTAGAGTATAAAACTTTGATCCCTCATTCCAACAAAAAGTCTTGTTAGCATTTAGGGTTCAATGAGAGGCAATAAACAAAAATGTTTTGGTGACTCATTTGACATCTTTACTAATAGGTTTGAATTCATAATGGTGAATATCAGACATATTTGTGTTAGGCAATTAAAATTAAATTATATCTAGACGTATTTTAAATTACCACATTAACATTAGCAAGTAATCTTAGAACTCATCTTGAAAGTAAAAGGTACTTTTATACTTTATAATGAAAAAATCAATAAAATGTGCCTTTATGCAGAGAAAATGTAATTATAATACCAATTAATGTTAACTGGTCACTTTTTATTGAAGTAGAGTTGACATACAATATTATGTTAGTTTCAAGTGTTCAACATAGCGATCCAACATCTAAATACATTTGAATTGGTCACCATGATAAGTCTAGTAACCATATATCACCATACAAAATTATTACAGTATTATTGACTATATTCCTTATGCGGTAGATTGCATCCCCAAGACATTTATTTTATAACTGGAAATTTGTACCACTTAATCCCCTTCACCTATTTCTCTCAGTCCCCTATCCCCCTTCCCCTCTAGTAATCACCAGTTTGTTCTCTGTATCTACAAGTTTGTTTCTCTTTTGTTTTCTTTGTTTTAGTTTTTAGATTTCACATATGAGTGAAATCATACAGTATTTGTTCTTCTCTGTCTGACTTATTTCACTTAGCACACCTAGTACTCTAGGTCAATCCATGTTGCTGCAAGTGAAAATATTTCATTCTTTTTTAGGACTAAGTACTATTTCATTATATATGTGTGTATATATATACCACATCTTCTTTATCCATTCATCTATTTATGGACACTAGTTTCTTCCATATCTTGGCTAGTATAAGTAATGCTCCAATGAACAGAGGGGTGCATACATCCTTTCTTATTAGTGTTTTTGTTTTCTTTGGATAGATACTCAGAAGTTGAATTGTTGGATCATATGGTAATTCTATTTTTAACATTTGGGGGATCCTCTGTACTGTTTTCCATAGTGGCTGCACCAATTGACATTCCCACTAACAGTGCACAAGGGTTCCCTTTTGGATGATGGCCATTCTGACAGGTGTAAGGTGATAGCTCACTGTGGTTTTGATTTGCATTTCCCAGATGATTAGTGATATTGAGCATCTTTCCATGTGTCTTTTGGTCATTTGTATGTATTCCCAAAGCAATGTAACCCCTATCAAAATACCAATGGCATTTTTCACAGAATTAGAACAAATAATCCTAAAATTTGTATAGAATCATCCAAACAAACAAACAACCTCCAATAACCAAAGCTATATTGAGAAAGGAAAACAAAGCTGGTGGTATGACATGCACTGATCTCAGACTATACTACAAAGCTATAGTAATCAAAACAGTATGGTATTAGCATAACAACAGACACATAGGTCAGTGGAATAGAATAGGGAGCCCAGAAATGAATCCACAGTTATGTGATCAATTAATCTACAACAAAGGAGGCAAGAACATACAATGAAATAAAGACAATAAATGGTGTTAGGAAAATTGGACAACTACTTGTAAAAGAGTGAAACTGAATTATTTCCTTATACCATACATAAAAATAAATTTAAAATGGATTAAAGACTCACATTTAAGACCTGAAACCATAAAACCCCTAGGAAAAATACATTGACATCGATCTTAGCAATATTTTTTGGGGGTCTATCTCCTCAGCCATGGCCAACAGAAGTAAAATTAAACAAGTGTCATTATATCAAACTGAAAAGCTTTTGCAGAGAGGAGAAAACCATCACAAAATGAAAAGGTAACTTACTGAATGAAAGATTTTTTCAAATGATATATCTGATAAGGAGTTAATATCCAAATTATCTAAAGAAATCGTACAATTTAATATCAAAAACCCCCAGATATTCCAATTTAAAAATGGGCAGAGAACCTGAACTGGTCACCTTTTAAAGTGTTTGATACAGTACTTAGATGCATTCTTTTTTCATTAGCCTTGAATATCAATACTCTTAATATCTCCGTTTATAAATGAAGAAATTAAGGAATGGAGAGATAAATGACTTGTCTAAGGTAAGGTACAAAGCTTATTACAAAAAAGATTATACTAAACCAGACCTCTGATTCAGATTCCTATACTTTAATCATTATGGCTTACTGCAGAAGATTAGAGACAGAATTTGACATTGAAAGCTTAGATTCCAGTTTTTAATGAGACTTCTTCACCATGCCTTTATGTCTAAGGGAAAAAATTCTGGTCTGTACTGCCATTAATGGTAATACTGCCTTAGAGAAATGTTCTGGAGGGAAAGGATATTATTCAAATTTATTTTTAAAGTTTTTTTTTTTTGGTTTGACTTTGTTTCTTAGTTTTCTCATGCTAGGATGGGAGGGCAAACAAAACCTAAACTAACAATACCAACTATACGTGTGTGTGTGTGTGAGTGTGCCTGTACTTATAAGTATGAAAATACAACTTACAAGCAAAGGCAAGGCCAGAATCTATAAGGCTAAGGATTTTGACTTTATCTTAGATGCAAGAGAAAGCAATTAAATGAAAAGATAGATGTGTAGATACTAGGCTGTTCAAGTAGAGCAAAGGAGAAATGGTAGTGGCTAAGATGGTGGCAATGAAGATGAAGAGAAACATTATATAAGTGATGAGAGAGAGAGAGATGAGATTCCAGAGGACCTAATGATGCACTCTATGCAGAAAGTGAAGAAAAGGAAGGAATTGAGGACCATTCCCAGGTTTTTGCATTGAGTTACTTTTTGTGTGAATCATGGCACCATTCACTGAGGAAGAAAAGATTTGCAGGATGGGACAGTTTGGAAGAAGGAATAATTGAAGTTTCATTTTAGACATCTTAGCTGTAGAGACGTCAAGCAGTGTTCCTCATATTTCTCCAATGAAAAGAATCACCTGAGGATCTTATTGCACATATGGATTATCACCTTTTCTGCTAGAACTTCTGGTTTGGTAGTCTGAGTTGAACACAAAGTACTGGATTTTCTCACACTGCAGAAGAAAAAAAAAACACACTGAAGGAGGTGGGAAAGAGCTAACCTAAGTAACTTTGGAAAATAGTATTTTAATATACTGTAATTAATATACTGTAAATATACAGTATTTAATATACTGTAATTTAATATACTGTAATTTAATATACTGTAATTTAATTATACTGTAATTTAATATACTGTAATACATGCACAATATATACTGAAAGGCTAAAGACAAGAAGAAATGTACACAGAACCCGGAGGAAGATGGCAGAAGAGTAAGATACGGAGATCACCTTCCTCCCCACAGATACATCAGAAATTCATCTACACAGATACATCAGAAATTCATCTACACGTAGAACAACTCCTACAGAACACCTACTGAACGCTGACAGAAGACCTCAGACCCCCCAAAAGGCAAGAAACTCCCCACATACCTGGGTAGGACAAAAGAAAAAAGAATAAACAGAGACAAAAGGATAGGGACGGGACCTGCACCAGTGGGAGGGAGCCGTGAAGGAGGAAAGGTTTCCACACACTAGAAGCCCCTTCGGGGGCGGAGACTGCAGGTGGCAGAGGGGGAAAGCTTCGGAGTAGCGGAGGAGAGCACAGCAACAGGGGTGTGGAGGGCAAAGCGGAGAGATTCCGGCACAGAGGATCGGTGCCCTCAGGCACACACCAGCCCGAGAGGCTTGTCTGCTCGGCCACCACCGGTGGCGGGGGTGGGGGTGGGGGGGCGCGGGGCTGGGAGCTGAGGCTCGGGTATCGAGTTTCAGTGGGAGCGCAGGGAGAGGACTGGGGCTGGCGGCAGGAAGAGAGCCTGAAGGGGTTAGTGCACCACGGCTAGCCCGGAGGGAGTCCGGGGGAAAAAGTCTGGAGCTGCCGAAGAGGCAAGAGGCTTTTTCTTCCCTTTTGTTTCCTGGTGCGCGAGGAGAGGGCATTAAGAGAACTGCTTAAAGAAGCACCAGAGACGGGCGCGAGCCGTGGCTAAAGGCGCGGACCCCGGAGACGGGCGTGGGACGCTGGGGCTGCTGCTGCCGCCGCCACAAGGCCTGTGTGTGAGCGCAGGTCACTGTCCACCCCGCCTTCCGGGGAGCCTGTGCACCCCGCCACTGCCGGGGTCCCAGGACGCAGGGACGGCTTTCCCGGGAAAGCGCACGGAGCGCCTCGAGCTGGTGCAACGTCACGCCGGCCTCTGCCGCCGAAGGCCCGCCCCACACTGCGCGCCCTTCCCTCCCCTCTGCCTGAGTGAGCCAGAGCCCCTGAATCAGCGGCTCCTTTAAACCCGTCCTGTCTGAGCGAAAAACGGACGCCCTCCGGCGACCTACGCGCAGAGGCGGGGCCAGATCCAAGGCTGAGACCCGGGAGCTGTGAGAGCAGAGAAGAGACAGGGAAATCTCTCTGTGCAGCCTCGGAGGCAGCGGATTAAAGGTCCACTTTATGTGCCCTGAGTCTGTGGAGTGCATGAATGGACAGCGAATCATCCCAAATTGAGGAGGTGGGCTTTGAGGACAAGATTTAAGACTTTTCCCCCTTTTCCTCTTTTTACAACGAATTATCCCAAATTGAGGAGGTGGACTTTGAGAGGAAGATTTTCGATTTTTCCCGCTGCTCTCTTTTTGTGAAGGTGTATGTGTATGCTTCTGTGTGAGATTTTTTCTGTATAGCTTTGCTTCCACCATATGTCCCAGGGTTCTATCTGTCCGTTTTTTTTTTTTTCAATAATTACTTTTTAATTTTAATAACGCTACTATATTTTATACTTTATTCTATTTTACTTTACCTGCTCTTTTTTTCCTACCTTCCCTTCCTCCCTCCCTCCCTCCGCCCCTCCGCCCCTTCTTTCTTTCCTTCCTCCCTCCCTCCTTCTTCCTTTCACTCTTTTTCTTTCCTTCCTCCCTCCCTCCCTCCTGTCTTTCCTTCCTCCCTCCCTCCCACCCTTCTTCCTTTCACTCTTTCTCTTTCCTTCCTCCCTCCCTCCCGTCTATCTGTCTTTCTTTCCTTCCTCCCTCCCTTCTTCCATTCACTCTTTTTCTTTCCTTCCTCCCTCCCACCCTTTTCTTTCTTTCCGTGCTTCCTCCCTCCCTCCCTCCTTTCTTTCTTCCTTCCTTCCTTTCTCTCTCTCTTTCTTTCTTCTACTAATTCTTTCTTTCTACTTTTTCTCCCTTTTATTCTGAGCCGGGTAGATGAAAAGCTCTTGGTGCTGCAGCCAGGAGTCAGTGCTGTGCCTCTGAGGTGGGAGAGCCAACTTCAGGACACGGGTCCACAAGAGACCTCCCAGCTCCACATAATATCAAGCGGCGAAAATCTCCCAGAGATCTCCATCTCAACACCAGCACCCAGCTTCAGTCAACGACCAGCAGGCTACAGTGCTGGTCGCCCTATGCCAAGCAACTAGCAAGGCAGGAACACAACCCCAACCATTAGCAGAAAGGCTGCCTAAAAACATAATAAAGCCACAGGCACCCCAAAACACACCACCAGACATGGACCTGTCCACCAGAAAGACAAGATCGAGCCTCAACCACCAGAACACAGGCACTAGTCCCCCCCACCAGGAAGCCTACACAACCTACTGAAACAACCTTAGCCACTGGGGACACACACCAAAAACAACGGGAACTACGAATCTGCAGCCTGCAAAAGGAGACCCCAAACACAGTAACATAAGCAAAATGAGAAGACAGAAAAACACACAGCAGGTGAAGGAGCAAGATAAAAACCTACCAGACCAAACAAATGAAGAGGTAACAGGCAGTCTACCTGAAAAAGAATTCAGAATAATGATAGTAAAGATGATCCAAGATTCTATTTCCAAGATCCAAAATCTTGGAAACAGAATAGACAAAATGCAAGAAACAGTTAACAAGGACCTAGAAGAACTAAAGATGAATCAAGCATCGATTAAAAACACAATAAATGACATGAAAAATACTCTAGATGGGATCAATAGCAGAATAACTGAGGCAGAAGAACGGATAAGTGAGGTGGAAGATAAAATAGTGGAAATAACTGATGCAGAGCAAAATAAAGAAAAAAGAATGAAAAGAACAGAGGACAGTCTCAGAGACCTCTGGGACAACATTAAGCGCACCAACATTCGAATTATAGGGGTTCCAGAAGAAGAAGAGAAAAAGAAAGGGACTGAGAAAATATTTGAAGAGATTATAGTTGAAAACTTCCCTAATATGGGAAAGGAAATAGTTAATCAAGTCCAGGAGGCACAGAGAGTCCCATACAGAATAAATCCAAGGAGAAATACGCCAAGACACATATTAATCAAACTGTCAAAAATTAAACACAAAGAAAACATATTAAAAGCAGCAAGGGAAAAACAACAAATAACACACAAGGGAATCCCCATCAGGTTAACAGCTGATCTCTCAGCAGAAACTCTACAAGCCAGAAGGGAGAGGCAGGACATAATTAAAGTGATGAAGGAGACAAACCTGCAACCAAGATTACTCTACCCAGCAAGGATCTCATTCAGATTTGATGGAGAAATTAAAAACTTTACAGACAAGCAAAAGCTGAAAGAGTTCAGCACCACCAAACCAGCTTTACAACAAATGCTAAAGGAACTTCTCTAGGCAAGAAACACAACAGAAGGAATATACCTACAATAACGAACCCAAAGCAATTAAGGAAATGGGAATAGGAACATACATATCAATAATTACCTTAAATGTAAATGGACTAAATGCTCCCACCAAAAGATACAGATTGGCTGAATGGATACAAAAACAAGACCCATATATATGCCGTCTACAAGAGACCCACTTCAGACCTAGAGACACATACAGATTGAAAGTAAGGGGATGGGGCTTCCCTGGTGGCGCAGTGGTTGAGAGTCCGCCTGCCGATGCAGGGGACACGGGTTCGTGCCCCGATCCCGGAAGATCCCACATGCCGCGGAGCGGCTGGGCCCGCGAGCCATGGCCGCGGAGCCTGTGTGTCCGGAGCCTGTGCTCCGCAACGGGAGAGGCCACAGCAGTGAGAGGCCCGCGTACAGCAAAAAAAAAAAAAAAAAAAGAAAGTAAGGGGATGGAAAAAGATATTCCATGCAAATGGAAATCACAAGAAAGCTGGAGTAGCAATTCTTATATCAGACAAAATAGACTTTAAAATAAAGACTATTAGAAGAGACAAAGAAGGAAACTACATAATGATAAAGGGATCGATCCAAGAAGATATAACAATTGTAAATATTTATGCACCCAACATAGGAGCACCTCAATACATAAGGCAAATACTAACAGCCATAAAAGGGGAAATCAACAGTAACACACTCATAGTAGGGGACTTTAACACCCCACTTTCACCAATGGACAGATCAGTCAAAATGAAAATAAATAAGGAAACACAAGCTTTAAATGATACATTAAACAAGATGGACTTAATTGATATTTATAGGACATTCCATCCAAAAACAACAGAACACACATTTTTCTCAAGTGCTCATGGAACATTCTCCAGGATAGATCATATCTTGGGTCAAAAATCAAGCCTTGGTAAATTTAAGAAAATTGAAATTGTATCAAGTATCTTTTCCGACCACAATGCTATGAGACTAGACTTCAATTACAGGAAAAGATCTGAAAAAAAATACAAACACATGGAGGCTAAACAATACACTACTCAATAACGAAGTGATCACTGAAGAAATCAAAGAGGAAATAAAAAAATACCTAGAAACAAATGACAATGGAGAAATGATGACCCAACACTATGGGACGCAGCAAAAGCAGTTCTAAGGGGGAAGTTTATAGCAATACAATCCCACCTTAAGAAACAGGAAACATCTCAAGTAAACAACCTGACCCTGCACCTAAAGCAATTAGGGAAAGAAGAACAAAAAACCCCCAAAGTTAGCAGAAGGAAAGAAATCATAAAGATCAAATCAGAAATAAATGAAAAAGAAATGAAGGAAACGACAGCAAAGATCAATAAAACTAAAAGCTGGTTCTTTGAGAAGATAAACAAAATTGATAAACCATTAGCCAGACTCATTAAGAAAAAAAGGGAGAAGACTCAAATCAATAGAATTAGAAATGAAAAAGGAGAAGTAACAACTGACACTGCAGAAATACAAAAGATCAGGAGAGATTACTACAAGCAACTCTATGCCAATAAAATGGACAACCTGGAAGAAATGGACAAATTCTTAGAAATGCACAACCTGCCAAGACTGAATCAGAAAGAAATAGAAAATATGAATAGACCAATCACAAGCACTGAAATTGAAACTGTGATTAAAAATCTTCCAACAAACAAAAGCCCAGGACCAGATGGCTTCACAGGCAAATTCTATCAAACATTTAGAGAAGAGCTAACACCCATCCTTCTCAAACTCTTCCAAACAATTTCAGAGGAAGGAACACTCCCAAACTCATTCTACGAGGCCACCATCACCTTGATACCAAAACCAGGCAAGGATGTCACAAAGAAAGAAAACTACAGGCCAATATCACTGATGAACATAGATGCAAAAATCCTCAACAAAATACTAGCAAACAGAATCCAACAGCACATTAAAAGGATCATACACCATGATCAAGTGGGGTTTATTCCAGCAATGCAAGGATTCTTCAATATACGCAAATCAATCAATGTGATACACCATATTAACAAACTGAAGAAGAAAAACCATATGATCATCTCAATAGATGCAGAGAAAGCTTTCGACAAAATTCAACACCCATTTATGATAAAAACCCTGCAGAAAGTAGGCATAGAGGGAACTTTCCTCAACATAATAAAGGCCATATATGACAAACCCACAGCCAACATCATCCTCAGTGGTGAAAAACTGAAACCATTTCCACTAAGATCAGGAACAAGACAAGGCTGCCCACTCTCACCACTCTTATTGAACTTAGTTTTGGAAGTTTTAGCCACAGCAATCAGAGAAGAAAAGGAAATAAAAGGAATCCAAATTGGAAAAGAAAAAGTAAAGCAGTCACTGTTTGCAGATGACATGATACTATACATAGAGAATCCTAAAGAGGCTACCAGAAAACTACTAGAGCTAATCAATGAGTTTGGTAAAGTAGCAGGATACAAAATTAATGCACAGGGGCTTCCCTGGTGGCGCAGTGGTTGAGAGTCCGCCTGCCGATGCAGGAGACACGGGTTCGTACCCCGGTCTGGGAAGATCCCACATGCCATGGAGCGGCCAGGCCCGTGAGCCATGGCTACTGAGCCTGCACGTCCGGAGCCTGTGCTCCGCAATGGGAGAGGCCACAACAGTGAGAGGCCCGCGTACCGCAAAAAAAAAAAAAAAAAAAAAAAAAAAAATTAAGGCACAGAAATCTCTGGCATTCCTGTACACTAATGATGAAAAATCTGAAAATGAAATCAAGAAAACACTCCCATTTACCACTGCAACAAAAAGAATAAAATATCTAGGAATAAACCTACCTAAGGAGACAAAAGACCTGTATGCAGAAAATTATAAGGCACTGAAAAAAGAAATTAAAGATGATACAAATAGATGGAGAGATATACCATGCTCCTCGATTGGAAGAATCAATATTGTGAAAATGACTCTACTACCCAAAGCAATCTACAGATTCAATGCAATCCCTATCAAACTACCACTGGCATTTTTCACAGAACTAGAACAAAAAATTTCAAGATTTGTTTGGAAAAACAAAAGACCCCGAATAGCCAAAGCAATCTTGAGAACGAAAAACGGAGCTGGAGGAATCAGGCTCCCTGACTTCAGACTATACTACAAAGCTACAGTAATCAAGACAGTGTGGTACTGGCACAAAAACAGAAAGATAGATCAATGGAACAGGATAGAAAGCCCAGAGATAAACCCACGCACATATGGCCAACTTATCTTTGATAAAGGAGGCAGGAATGTACAGTGGAGAAAGGACAGCCTCTTCAATAAGTGGTGCTGGGAAACCGGACAGGGACATGTAAAAGTATGAGATTAGATCATTCCCTACCTAACACCATACACAAAAATAAGCTCAAAATGGATTAAAGATCTAAATGTAAGGCCAGAAACTATCAAACTCTTAGAGGAAAACATAGGCAGAACACTCCATGACATAAATCACAGCAAGATCCTTTTGGACCCACCTCCTAGAGAAATGGAAATAAAAACAAAGATAAACAAATGGGACCTAATGAAACTTCAAAGCTTTTGCACAGCAAAGGAAACCATAAACAAGACCAAAAGAGAACCCTCAGAATGGGAGAAAATATTTGCAAATGAAGCAACTGACAAAGGATTAATCTCCAAAATTTATAAACAGCTCATGCAGCTCAATAGCAAAAAAACAAACAACCCAATCCAAAAATGGGCAGAAGACTTATATAGGCATTTCTCCAAAGAAGATATACAGACTGCCAACAAACACATGAAAGAATGCTCAGCATCATTAATCATTAGAGAAATGCAAATCAAAACTACAATGAGATATCATCTCACACCAGTCAGAATGGACATCATCAAGAAATCTAGAAACAATAAATGCTGGAGAGGGTGTGGAGAAAAGGGAACACTCTTGCACTGCTGGTGGGAATGTGAATTGGTACAGCCACTATGGAGAACAGTATGGAGGTTCCTTAAAAAACTACAAATAGAACTACCATATGACCCAGCAATCCCACTACTAGGCATATGCCCTGAGAAAACCATAATTCAAAAAGAGACATGTACCAAAATGTTCATTGCAGCTCTATTCACAATAGCCTGGAGATGGAAACAACCTAAGTGTCCATCATCGGATGAATGGATAAAGAAGATGTGGCACATATATACAATGGAATATTACTCAGTCATAAAAAGAAATGAAACTGAGCTATTTGTAATGAGGTGGATAGACCTAGAGTCTGTCATACAGAGTGTAGTAAGTCAGAAAGAGAAAGACAAATACAGTATGCTAAACCATATATATGGAATTTTTAAAAAATGTCATGAAGAACCTAGGGGTAAAACGGGAATAAAGACACAGACCTACTTGAGAATGGACTTGAGGATATGGGGAGGGGGAAGGGTAAGCTGTGACAAAGCGAAAGAGAGGCATGGACATATATACACTACCAAACGTAAGGTAGATAGATAGTGGGAAGCAGCCGCAGAGCACAGGGAGATCAGCTTGGTGCTTTGTGACCGCCTGGAGGGGTGGGATGGGGAGGGTGGGAGGGAGGGAGATGCATGAGGGAAGGGATGTGGGAACAGATGTATATGTATGACTGATTCACTTTGTTATAAAGCAGCAACTAATAAAAAAAAAAGAAATGTACACAAATATTGAACTTGTTAGTAAATTTATTTTTAACACGTGTACAGGTTAATGATTTTTAAATATTTTATGTGTATTCCAGAATTGAGCAAATGAATAAATAGACTGCAAATAATGAGAATCAGGTTTCTAATTGTTAAAGAAAAGAGTTACAAATAAGGAAAGGGTAAGAGAGGCTAGAATAAACCCTGTGGTGTTGGATTGGAATCAAGGTATCAATTTGAATTCATATATCAATTTGAAGTTATATATATATGTAGATAGACAGATGATAGATAATGTGTGTGTGTGCACACATGTGTGTGTATACACACACACCCAGATAGATAATATGAAAATAGAGATACTTGTATATTTTTATATATTCGTATATATATTTTTAGCTCTCTCTGCTGAAAACACAATGAGGTAGCTTGGATAGTGATAAATCCACCTCATACCAAGATTCTGGTTTCTGAATACCATTATTAATGCAAGGAACAAGAACTCCATGGAGAAATGACTGATTCAAGGCTGAGACAGAGGAAAGTAAAAGATGGGTCTGGAGCATTTTGTGGTGTCAGAAAATAAGATATTACTCCAACAATTGTATGGCCATGTAGGAAAAATATAGGAGACAGCTGGAAGGAGTACCAGTGACCAAATATGGAACACTTTGAGAAACAAAACTATTAATGATAGTAATACATTTTAACCCGTAGAATAAAATAAATATCCACAAGTTCACACTGATGTATGTATATATATGAACAAATAACCAGATAAATACATAAATGAAGGAGAAGAATAGCTCTTTCTTATACTCAAATTATAGTTAATAAATGTAGAGGGAATGATGGGAATAGAAAATGAACAATCATCAAACACCACAGTAATGGGTAGAGTCAAAAATTATTGAGGGATGCTAAAATTAGTATGGGAAAATTAAACAAGAAGCAGAATATTTGAACAATCTCAAATAATTACAAAGGGAAAAATAGTGATTTTGCAGCTATCATTATAACTAAGTCATCAAAGTTAATATCCCCAGTAGTGAGACATACAGATTTGTTTGTACCTCTAATATGTACTGAAAATGGCATATCTCTCCTGAAGTGTTCTTGTCAAGAAATACATATCCTCAGTCTAACCATGAGAAAATATCAAACAAACCCTATTTGAGAAAAATTCTACAAAATGACTGGCTAGGATTTTCCATTAGTTCAAGGTCATAACAGACAAAAAAAGACTGAGGAACTATCCTAGATTAGAGAAGAATGGGGAGATATGACAAGCAAATGCAATAAGGGATCCTAGATTTGAATCTGGACCACAAGACAATAGGCAATATTTGAATACCAGTCTATAAATTGTTAGTAGCATTGTGACAATGTAAACTTTCTGCTTTCAATAATTATACTCTAGTAATATAAAATGTTAACATTTGGGGAAGCTGAGTAAAGGGTATATGGGAACTCATACTGCTATGTTTGAAGTTTTTTGATAAATAAGATTTGATAACACAGTTTTATAAAACCTTAGTTTGGACATTTCTGAACCTCTTTTTTGTTTCCTTATGGAAGAAAGCTGCTTGTTTAGGGTTAATACTAATTCAATGGGGGTAAGATTTACACAGGACCAACCCTAACAATAATAGTGTGTGGCACAGGAAACAACTTTGAATGGCCATTTCAAGGAACAATATACTTAAGTGTATACAATGAGTAAAATGGATGAACTACACAAATTAATGAGTTGAAAAACCATAGAATCACAGAATTTTCTCACTGTAAAGGCTCTTACTTTCATAACTTTTCAGAACTTTTCCGTTCCTATGGGTAAATACCAAAGAGCAGGATTACTAGATCACTGTATGGTAAAAGTACGTTTATTTTGTAAGAAACTGCCAAGTATCCCACTAGCCACAAATGAGAATTCCAATTGTTCTGCATCATCACCAACTTCGGTATTTCAGTTTGGGGATTTTAGCCATTTAAATAGGTGTGTAGTGGTATCTCATTATTGTTCTAACTCAAAATTCACTGATGACATGGAATGTGTAGCATCTTTTCATATGCTTATTTGCCATGTGTCTATTTTCTTTGTTTAACCATAGTAGTTTTGGTGTTTTTTTTTTTAACCAAGGCCTGCTAACTCTTGTCCTCCTGTGTCTATTTATGTTGTCTTTTTTCTTTCTTTCTTCTTTTTTTGAACTTTTGATCATTTAGTCTTTTTCCTGGTTATGTCCAATTATTTTTTATACTAAAATTGGGCTTAACTTATTTTAGGAAACTATAAAGATACCTCCACATTCTGGGTGTTGTTATCTTTCTCTTGAAAAGATTTACTTTGGCCCAAGGCAGACACTTACTATAGGGACTGGTAACCTTAGTCCATTCTCAGTTTGAGCTCATTCAAAGCCATTTTTCAGTCTGTGTGAAGGTTGGTCTATTTCTGTCTTGTCCTTCCCTACGGGTGTTGCCATTTGGGATTACCATGTGAAAGTTCGGATTCTCCCTATTCCCAACTACCCTTGTATTTGTTAGGCTTTAAATGTAATGGTTCCCACAGCCCTGTGAGACTAAAGATACACTTAGCTTCTCATTCCATTAGTTGTTGCCTTTAGCTTGAGCTGTTGCCCTTTGGCTTCTGTGGCTAGAGTCTTTTGAACTCCTTGGCTTTTCAGTTCCTAGGCTGTAAGATTTGAATCAGCAAATGCCCAAAGGAGAAAAGCTGCACCAAATGTCAAGCTTGCGTCTGTGTTTCCCTTCTCTCCACAACTTGGCCCACATGTCTTGGTGTCTCTCTAACATTCAGATGCCAGCAAACAGATGTTTTCTTACTTTGAACAGCTTTTCTAAAAGCTGTAGACTTCACCTGATCTTATGTTATTATTGAACTACCATCTCAATTACCCCTAGGAAGAAAATTTACAATTTTATGTTTTATTTTTTATTTTCTATATTACCTCAGTTTCTGTAGAGACCTTTTACCTCACTGTTCGGTCTAGTTCCTGTGTTAGCAGTAAGATGGAGATAAGGTGGAGGCTAAGAATACTGGGGGGAAATCACTGATGAATGATATGTCTCATTCTTTTTGTTTTTCCTCTCCTTATTTATTACTCTGGCAGCCTACACCTGCCTTTCTTCATTTGACCCAGTTGCCCAAATAAGAAACCCACTCTGGTAAAGACCTGACTTTACTCTCATAAATGTCTGCATGTTAGGATTAGCTAGATGATGAACACCATGCCAGAGTTCTTTGGGTGAGACTTTTGCCGACTTTTGTTAGCCCTTTAGTTTGCCTCTTGCCAACGCTGCTCAGATTGTTGAGGTTTTCTAAGATTCTGTAGGTCAAACCTCTCTACCTGCATACCAGATGAGCCCTTCTCTCTTTCCTGACCTCACTTGTGGGAGGTTAGCCCTCGGTTCTTCTTTTTCCCCATCCAATCATAATCGTTCATGAATTCTAAAAGGCCCTCAAAGTATCTGTCGTCCCTTTCTCTCTTCTCTTTTCTATCAACACTGTTAAATATTAACCATATATGTGCACACCTCTTTCTTACTTACAGTGGAATATTGGAAGGCTCGATCATTAAGTGTGAGTCCCACCAAACTAGGACTCATACAACACTCTCCTCCAGGCCAAAACTTTTGATATCCACTGGGTTTTTCTTATACTATCTTATATGTAGCTAAATTTGTAATGATTTAGTTAATTCCTGAGTTATGTGACAATAAGAAATCAGTCAAATTAGCACTACAGAAGTGCAGCTTAGACCTAGGGACCAGAACCAAGGACCACAAAAACCTGTTAACCAATAAGTTTCACTTGTACTTCATGTTTAACAACTGCTGAGGGTGAATGGGAAGTAAGGGAAAAAGAGTTTAACTTCATATCACAGAAACTTGCGCTAAAATGAAGAGGAAAATGACCCAGTTCCTGGTTCAAGTCACTGTAATCTGCTTCAATAAATAATAACAGCACACAAGGAAAACAAACACTATATGATAGGAAAAACGGATAATTAATTACCAGATCAGGGAGGACAGATTACACTTGCTATGGGATTTCATTAAAGAAGGATTCCAAAAAGTACTGGCTTCTTCTGAGAAGACTTCCCAGAACAGGTAGCATTTAAACTGAGTCTTGAACAAGTATATAGAGGGTAGGGAACAGGCCTTCCGGGCAGGGAACAGGCACAGTGTCAGGAATGGCACAAAGGGCTTATGGAATAGGGGACAAAACTGGCTGAACACAGGAGTGCTACATGTTGGGGAATATGGGGGAAGGCTGGCTGAGGTTGGTTAAATGAAACATAATTAGATGGAAGAGAAAGTAGGTGGAAAGACACATGGAAGACTGTGGAAAGCCCCTGACGATGGAGGTCAGCATAATAATATGAAGAACTCAGTGGTACTTTGACACTGTATGTATGTCTAGGTTTAAAAAATCAGGAAAACACAAAAAACAATAAACTACTGATATAATGATATGTAACCAGAGGCCAGATACCAAAGAATACACACTGTGTCTTTCCATGTATGTCATATATGGTGATAGAGGTCAGCTTAGGTGTTGCCCTGGGAGAGTATGGAACAGAAAGAAGTAACAGAGAACCGTGTAGGGTGTTAGAAATATTTTATAATATCTTGATCTGGTGTTGCATACATGGGTGCATAGAGATGTAAAAATTCAGTTATTAGCAATGCAGTTAACCTACTAGAGTTTTTTTTATAATGTATGCGTACATTAAAAAAAACTCTAGTAGGTTAATTAGGCTGTCAGTTGTATGAAGTAAATTTTGGTCAAGGAATAGCCAAGGTAGTAATGCAGTAATAAGTTATAAATGTACTCACTGTGCTCTAGAATGTCACAATTGGAATATAAGAAATATGTGTAAGAAAAAAGACAAATATTCAACATTGATGGTTGGATGAGCTGAATAAGTTAGATCACTCTACTTTCAATTTAAGAACTTGGCCAGTGTTTGGATACCTCTGAACAAAGAAAAAAAAGAAATACAATTTTTATTATGCATATGCTATGTATCAATCCCTGACTTATATTTTGACACATATAAACATGGGAAATATTGCACCTTGTAACTGAGACAATGAAGATGAGTGAGGTAGCTGGTTTTGACACTAGAGGCTGAGAAAACCATCAGCTCATAATCGTAAGAAGTCTGAAGTCGGAGGAAAAGAATCAAGAGGAAATAGTGGTAAGTGCCAGGAGCTTCTGGAAACTACATCAGAGATGAAGACTCCAGGACTGTTGAGCTTTCTAAGATTCCCAATAACTCAGGTAAAAACAGAGGGCTTAAAACTGAATCCTGGGGATATATGTATGCATATAGCTGATTCACTTTGTTACACAGCAGAAACTAACACAACACTGTAAAGCAATTATACTCCAATAAAGATGTAAAAAAAAAAAAAAAAACTGACTCCTGCAAAGTAACAATTGTTACGACAAACAGTAAAGAATTATAAGAAAAATAATCACATGCCTGTCCCAACAGAGAAATAGCCTAAGCTCCATCTCACCATTTCTCCGATTGGCCTTTCACAAAATACAGTCCCATCAGCTGAATATAGGTTTGTCAAGTAACTGTGAGTAAGACTGAATTAAACAAAAATAAATCAATTCCTTCCTCCAAAACTTTTCAGAGTATGTAATGTAACAAAGTGAAACTTGAATTTCATGTTGGGATGTAGAGTACAGCTCTTCCCAAATGCTTCTGTCTTGTAACTACATTAACATCATCTAAAACCAGTGTTCTGCAGGACAGAGATTGTGAAACGCTGCTCTCATCATGTGAGCTATCAAGTCTTTCTGAAAATCCATTCTTCCTTCTGCCCTTTCTCCTGTTGTCCCTGTCACCTGGAATGTCTGTCCTAAGCTCCACCTGCCAAAACCCTACCCATTTTTAGGATCCAAGAGATAATAAAAGGCTTACATTACTGAAAGGCAGAGAAAGAAATCCCTTCCTAGGGATCTACATTTCCTTCCTAGGGAAAAGAAAAATTGTAAAGTATACCACAGTGACCTTAAGTCTATGAATGTCACTATGTTGTGTTACTTGGAGTTCTGTAAAAATCAATGTTCTACAATATACATGGATATGAATGTTTGATATCTTACAAGTAGAACTTGCTGATAACTTTCATCATGAGCGAGGTTAATGATTAAGGGAGCCATTGTATTTGGCTCAGCCCTTATAACTAGGGAATATTAAAATTGGAAAGGTCCCTAGATATTAGCAAATCTATCCACCTCATATTCTAAGTAAGGAAACTGAGACCTTCATAGATTGGATACTTATATTAACAAAGGAAAAAGATATAAGATTGGCAGACCTACCTTTTAGATTAAGAATTTTGAGATTTTTATAGACTACTAGGACATTATGTCCACTGATATTGAGACAATGTGTTTCTTAGTCATCATTTCCTATTGCACTGACCAAGCGAGGTGCCAGTCAGTAGTTGTACAAAGGGAAAAAGAAAACTTTAGAAACTCCCAATTTATATACACAGGGAAATTCATCATTCATGTTATTTAAGCTAACTGGATGCAGTTTATCAGCTACATTGAGGAATGGTGAAGTGAAGTGTCTTTACAATTAACATGTTAGTTTGGGTCATGACCTCCCTGGTGTTCAAGTGAGTTAACGGTTAGGACTCAACTAGGCACTTAAGAGTCCATTATAAATCTGGACTAAACGTTTATTTGTGGCATCTTTATTCTTCTTTGGTGCCCTTAGGCAGAATTAGCCCTCTTTTGTTTTGATGAATTCAAGTATTAAACAGGGCTAAGGTTTCACAAGTTCTTTGGCCTAAACATGGGGGTAAGGGAGACCAATGAGCTGGAGTACTTCTAGATTTAAGAATGGTCAGATTGGGGCTTCCCTGGTGGCGCAGTGGTTGAGAGTCCGCCTGCCGATGCAGGGGACACGGGTTCGTGCCCCGGTCCGGGAAGATCCCACATGCCGCGGAGCGGCTGGGCCTGTGAGCCATGGCCGCTGGGCCTGCGCGTCCGGAGCCTGTGCTCCGCAACAGTGAGAGGCCCGCGTACCGCAAAAAAAAAAAAAAAAAAAAAAAAAAAAAAGAATGGTCAGATTGAGGAAGAAGAGTCTTATGCCAGAGGTGAAAGAAGACTGATTATAATTACCTATTTTTAAAAATTCCAACCCTTTTCAATGTTCTAAAGTGACCAGGAAGTACATGGGTATGCTAGGAAGTAAGGGAGTCAAGCAAGAATATTCTCTAAGAGTTTGTGGATGGCAATGAAGAGGAAAGGAAGATAGAGACAATCCTAGAAAAGGTTTTGGTTGGCCATAATAATGAAGTCAGAAGGAGAAGAAGAAGAAGAAGAAGAATGACACATGCAATGGGAAAGAGAAAGCAAGAATAGAGAAGCAAAAGGAGAGTAGAAAAATGAGACAAATTTGGAGAAGGAAATGAGGAAGAAAACTGGGTGAAAGAAGGAAGCACTGATGGTAGACCACCTGACACTCAAACATTAACACGATGCACATTTAAGATGTGCCATCAACGGCCATGGTCATTACCCTCAAATAGTTTACAGTATGTGTTTCAGAGACATTTATAAATTGAAAATGCCATTAAAATAAGTGCCAGGGTATAAGTATTCATGCAATTGTATGGGAGAATAAAAAGTCCCCCATCAAAGAGCCTTCTGAGACATTGGAAAAAAAGGAAAAACCTAAAAAGCATAAGACTCTTCCTATTTTCATTTCCAATGATACATCCCAATCTTGATGATCAATCAGCGATTTAAATATCAACTATAAACAGAGTATTTTATGAGCTGCTATGCAGTGTACTATACTAGAGCAATAGAACAGAGAGGACCTCAAACCCTCTGTTCCCTCAAATTGAAAGGCAAGCTTCCTGACCTCTCCAGACCACTACTGGACACAGGGAACACACACTAATGTTTCAGGACCCCAACCAGCACTCACCTGCTTAGTGATTACTTCCATGACACACCCTCACTAACACCACTGACTTTCCTGCTCCTACGGGACATGACACATATTTCCTATTTTAACACATACCACAGTGCATTATGATTGCAGGTAGGTGTTCTAACAACTTAAAAGAGAATGATGACTTTTTTCTCTTTACGTCTTGTTATTTCCCTACTCATAATATTTCTTGAAGAGAAACCATAAAAATATAAACAAACACAAAAAACAGATAATATACAAAACGTGTGCTTTGCACCTTAACACAAACTTAAAGTAAAATTAGTTCTGACAGTATCCAGCATGACAAACTTCCATGGTACAAATGAGAATGGACCAAGGTTTGAGCAGGTACAGGAGACAATCCACGCATGAACACCACCAAGGAAAGGTAGACAGGAAGTAACATGGTGTGTAGGAAATCACGAGACCAGTCTGATGGGAAGAGACTTAAACAAGACTGAAACTCACTTTCTAAACCTCCATCTCCAATTGGACAATTCGCAAGACACAGGTGCACCAAAGTGGCCAAATATTCAATCCCTTTAATGGGGAGGAACAGTTTAAAATTTTATAAATTTAGTTTGCCCAAAAGCAACTGTCAAATGTTGGCAGGACACAATGAAGGCTTACCTTTGTTAACATAGTTAAGTCTCTCTCTCTCACAACTAGCCCACTTGGCTCCACGTTCCTTAGCGCACCTGACGCACTTACACAGCTTTGATGAGCTTTACACAACTGGAAGGTCACATCTTTATTTCTTATTGCAAGAACACAACATCCGGAAACTTTATTTCTATCAGAAGCTAAAGCAAAATTATTGTAAAATGAGTCATTTAAACCATACATTTTATCACCTTTAAAAAGCATCTGCTCTGTGCTAAGGATTAGAAATGACTCCTGTCCTTAAAGCCTCATGAAGGAGGAAGATCTATAAAGTCAAAATTTCAATCACATGAGACAAAGCACAGAAGTGCCTATGGAGGCCAAAAGTTGTATCTAAGTGACGGCTTCATGATAACCCTGAAGTACAGTCTAGAAAGATGAGGCTATGCAGAGCTGGAGTAGGAGGTGCATTAACTGCACAGGGAGCATCTGTGCAAAGACACTCAAGCCTGACACCTGCTGGGCACTGTAAATACTGCAGGTGGGGATGACTAAAGAACAGGGGTCCAAGTGTGAGAAGACACAGAAATAAAAATAGAGATGTTGGCCCAAGCAAGCCTGGGAGAGAGCATGGCTTGTATCCCACAAGTGATGAGGCCTGGGGCAACCACTGGCTGAGTAAGGGTGCCTCCGCTGATTAGAAAAAGGCGCCCCGCAGCTGAAGGACCAATTAGATAAAGAGAGTGATCACAAAAAGCTCCCCTTCCTCAGGGCCAAAGAGCCCCAGGAGGCTTGGCAAAGCACAGTTCAGACTACAGGCCTCTGTGCAGAGCACACGCTGGGCGGCTAGTATGCACTAACTCTGTGTGGGAAAGCCATTAGCAGCATTATTTTAGGCATATCTTGTCATGTTAGAAGATCACTCAACCCGAGTAGGCAGATGAACTTAGAGGAACTGAGACCAGGGGCCGTGAAACCACCCAGGAGTTTCTGCCATAGTCGGGGCAAAATGTAATGTGGATGAAGAAGCAAATTTAGGAGGAGGCCAAAATTTACAAGCTAGACCCACTGGATGAAAGTCAAAAAGAAAGTTCAGTGAAGGAATTCTGAAGAGAATGGGCTCTGCATTTTTCTTACAATCAATGTAAAATATTAGGCAAAATTAAGTACAGTGGCTTTTAAGGTCCCTTCCAGCTCTAACTTCTTTTGATTTCTAACTTATTACTCTGGTTAAGTCAAGTCCCTTCAGAGGTACAGAACAGTTCCTACACCTGAATGGGATGCAAAGAATAATCTGACTTCTCTTCACCAGGGAATGAGTTGAACTGTCCTTGCAGAAGAGGTAACACATGGTGAGAACCCCAGATCCTAGAAAAGGGCCAGGCACACGATAAGTATTCAGCTTTTTGAAAACAAATGAACAATCATTTCCTCTCCTAGATCTTCACACCCTTTCTCTGCTGGCTGCTTTCTTTCAGCTTATAAACTTCCTCAGTATACCCACTTAAAAAGCCCTCAGACCTATGATTCTTTGGATCTTCTTGTGGGTAACCTAAGTCTCTCCCATGCCTTCAAACACCTCTCCTCCCCAAAAGCCCAGATCTGAACCTTGGGCCCAGACCTGTCTACCAGGCCCCTCTAAAGCACTGAAGATGAAGTAAGATCCTCTCCCCACCCCCAATCCCTTCCTACTGTGCTCTGTATCTCTCAAAAAGATGCAGCTGTAAACTGTCACCCATGCTTGCTGCCCTCCCTTTTCTAACTGGTCACCAGGCCCCACCCATTCTCTCTCAGATCTGCAAAATCCAGTCCAACCTTTTATAACTTAAGTGGGAACCTTAGATTACAATTCACCCTGCACCCAATCAAGTGCCTTGCACATGGAGGTCCAAGTGAGTCTCTAAACCAGCAGTCCATCTCACTGTTCTTTAGGGTTTCCCACAGCCTTCAGGATAAACATCTAAACTTCTGACAGGACAAACAAGGCCCCGTTCTGTTGGGCCCCACTAGGTTTCCAGTATCAACTCTCATTTCTTTCCCAAACCCTGAGTTCGAGTCCTGTACATTAGTTTTGCCATATTTTCTTATATTTCTCAAACTCTGACACACACTGCCCCCTCCTGCCACCCCAGGAGCTTCTACATATCCTTAGAAAGGATGGCACCTCCTCCAAGAAGCCTACCCTGAACTTTCCCTTCCAAGATTCTGTACTCTGCAAAGGGGAAAGGTTGGGGGGGGGGATACATTAGGACTTTGGCGTTAACATAGACACACGACTCTATATCAAACAGATCATCAACAAGGACCTACTGCACAGCACAGGGAACTCTACACCATGGCCTGGAACAAACTGTACGGGAAAAGAATCTGAAAAGGAATGGATATATGTATAACGGAATCACTTTACTGTACGCCTGAAACTAACACAATGTTGTAAATCAACTATCCTCCAATATAAAATAATAATTAAATTAAAAAGAAAGATTCTGTGCTCTGTAGCACCAGAACTCACTTCTTCCAGAGCACTGACTACTGTGCTTGTGCTTACCTGTCGCCCAGTAGAAGGGGAGATTACCTAGGGCGGAAGCATCGTCTCCAGCAGCCCTTGGTTCTGACAACTCATTCAAGTGCCAGGATACTTTACACACATAACCTGCTTAATTAATTCTAAGAACCCACAGAAAGAGTGGTTTTTAATGTCATTTTACAAGTGTGGGGATTGCAGTTCAAAAGAAACCTGCCCAGGGCCTCCCTGGTGGCGCAGTGGTTGAGAGTCCGCCTGCCGATGCAGGGGATACGGGTTCGTGCCCCGGTCTGGGAGGATCCCATATGCCGCGGAGCGGCTGGGCCCGTGAGCCATGGCCGCTGGGCCTGCGCATCCGGAGCCTGTGCTCCGCAACGGGAGAGGCCACAACAGTGAGAGGCCCGCATACCACAAAAAAAAAAAAAAAAAAAAGTAACCTGCCCAGGCCACAGACAGCATAAGCCCTGGAATTCAAACCCTAGGCTGCCTTCACACCAGTGCTCTTTCCACTATATGATACGACTACTGAAAAACAGATTTTTTTTCCTGAGCCCTGTTTTAATGGAAAGGAAATGAAGCTGGGATATACCAATTTCCTAATCGCTTTGGCGTGTACCAGGCAAAGTCGTTCAACAGACCAGGTAATATCTGTGGAACAATTAACGATGCTCCAAGCTGTCCTAAGTGTTCTACATTGTAGGGTCTACAAGCATTAACACAGTTCGACCTTGTAACCTCCAGAGAGAGTGAGTCCTGTTCAGCCCATGCTACAGATGAGAATACTGAGACCTAGAAGCCTTAGAGCACTCGGCCGGGGTCACCGAGCCGGCAGGAGTCCTAGGCCGCACGCCCCATCTAGCGCACGCACACCCGGACACTGGGCACCGGTTCTAGTGCCCACCCTCCACCTTGCACCATCTAAAACCCCGCTTCGCAGCGCCCACACAAGAGCCCCTGGAAGCGGGAAGTACAAAGCTGTCTCAAACAGATGAACCAGTTTGCAGGGCAGAAGTTGAGACACGGATGTAGAGAACAAACGTATGGACACCAAGGGAGGAAAGCCGTGGGGGGTGGGGATGGTGGTGTGCTGAACTGGGCGACTCGGATTGACATGTATACACTGATTTGTATAAAATTGATGACTAATAAGAACATGCTGTATAAAAAATAAAATAAAATTCAAAAATCAAAAAAAAAAAAAAGAATACTGTCTACTGTCCTCCACGGCCCCTGGAACACTCACTGTAAATATCCAGGAGGTGCTTGCAGAATCAATGAATCAATGAACAAACAAGCTCACTCATTTCAAACGTGCAGTCACATGCGAAATGTGACCTTCTGAGAAGTTAAGCTTCTGGAAGGAGCCCATTTTCTTAATGTATTCAGCATCGAGTCATCACAAAATATGAACTCTTATAAAGTACTGCCCCTCACTTCCCATGAGAAAGCAAAATTCCTCAGCAGGGAAATGGGAGGGTAGCAGACATTACCCGCAAAGCTTTAGGAAGGCTGCGGCTCGCTGAGCACATCACTAGGGCCCCTGACCGCCTGCCTGGTAGTAGGACAGACACACCAGGAACGGCTGCTGACCGGCAGAAAGAGCGCCCGGCCAGGCAGGCAGCACACCCCGCACCCTGCCAAGCGAGGTCCGGCCAGCAAGGGAAAGACGCTCTCCACTGCAGAACCGCCCACCACTAGAAAGCCAGGTCCCGCCAGGGCCTGGACACACGAGGCCTTCCTTACAAGGGTTACACATCTGTGGCCTTGCTCTGCCTCGAAGAAAAGACAGTGACGGGGACAACGTGACCATCTCCAGATGAACTTTCAACTTCGTTTCAAGTGCCTGGGTGCTGGGTCACAGTGGATTTCTCAACTCTTCCAATATTCAAAAATACCAATTTCTAAGATGCAGAAGGATTGTTAAACATACACTTAGCACAGACCCCAGTCCCACTCCTGAGTATTTTCTCAAGTGAGGTAAAAACCCAAGTTCACATGGAAACCTGCCCTGGGATGTTTACAGCAGCTTTATTCCTGATCCCCTCAAAACTGGAAACATCCCACAAGTCCTGCCACCCGCAGGCGAATGGACAAACGGAAAATGGAATACAACACAGCCAGAAAAAGGAGTGGCTTCTCATACCCGCAACAACAGGGATGACGGACTTCCCTGGTGGTCCAGTGGCTAAGACTCCACACTCCCAATGCAAGGGGCCCGGGGTCCATCCCTGCTCAGGGAACTAGATCCCCCACGCCGCAACTAAAACATACTGCACACGGCAATGACGATCCCATGTGCCGCAACAAGACCCAGCACAGCCAAGTAAATAACTACCTAAATAAATATTTAAAACAACAACAACAAAAAAAACAAACCCGGGAGGAATCTCGCATAGGTTTTGCTGAGCCAAAGCAGCCAGAATCAAAAAGCTACATGCTGTTGTTCCGTTTATCTGACTTTCTGGAAAAGCCAAAACCTTAGGGACGGAGAGGAGATTAGTGGCCAAGAGGCTAGAGGCACCCTGGCGCCAAAGGGCAGCAAATAGGATGACAGGATTGCTCTGCCGCCTGATGGCGATCAAAACTCCTACAACTGTGCACTACAAGTGAACTATGCTTCACGGCTACTAAGGATACACAAGTTATTACATTTTGAAAAATGTGCCGACCAGCCATCCCCGGCATGACAAATGCAGTAAGAGGGGCGGGGAGGTGAGGCAAGTGGATCAGCTGGAGTTCTGAAGGTTCTCCCCACTTGCAGTTTCCCTCCCCTGGCATGTCTCCCCGTCCGGCCCGCTGCTGCTCAGGCCGCCCACCCGGGCCGCCTGGAGTTACCCAACCGGAAAAGCCAGAGCCCAGGCTCAGCCGCGCCTCCACGCACAGGAAGGGCAAAAATAGAAAGCGCCAGTGCGCAGTGGAGGGCTGGAAACCCTCGGACCTCAGATAACTGCGGAGAACCGGGACTCGGAGTCAACATCGGCTCCAGGCGGTCCCAGCGTCCCGACCCCGGCCGCGACACACTTTCCACAAAACTGACACACACGCGCGGGTCGCGCGGGCTTCCCCGCCGGGTCGCCTGGAGGCCGGTCCCCCGCAAGCTGAGCGCACGAAAGGGCGCCCCAAAGGCGCCGGCCCAAGCCGCCCGCTGCGCTTTCCCTCCGGAAGGTGGGCTGCGGGGCCCAAGCGTAAACCCTGAGACAAGGTACACGCGCACCACGCCGCCACAGGGGACGAGAGGCCGGGCGCCCACCTGGCCGGACACCCTGCATTTCTGGAATCACCGGACTTGTGTGTAAATTTCCCTTTGGCGTGTCATTTTCCAAAGGCCACTCAAGATCAGGGGACAGCACGCCTCCTCTCCAAGTGTCCTGCCAGCCCACCCACTCAAGATCAGAGGGACAAAATGCCTAACTAAAACAAAACAAAACAGAAACACAAAAAACTGGAGAGAGGGAGGAAAGGGTGCCCTCAAAAAAAAAAAAAAAAAAAAAACCTAAGCACGTTGACAGCGCTAAGAATAAACTACCAGGCAAAAGAAACCCTACATGTCAAATCCTAAAGTACAGAAGGGCAAGCCCGCCGGAAGTCCAGGCCCGGGGAGACCGGGGTCCCCAGCCCTGCAGAGCCAACCGAAGACCGGCTCGGGCGCCCCTCAGAAGCCCGGGGTCCCCGCGGCCGAGTCTGCGCCCCCGGCCGGCGCCGGCTCCCCTCTGCCCACCCTGCGCGCGGGGGCTGGAAAAGGCCGCGGAGAACCACGGCGGGGCGGGAAGGGGGGCTCCAAAGAAGGTCTGGCGACTCGAGTCGCTCCGTTTCTCGGTGGGCTCAGCGCGCGCCGTGGGGGAAGAGGGGCGGGGGTCCGGGAGGAGGGGACGGGTGGCACTTACGTAGACCGGCAGCGGCCACAGGCAGACGGCGGACTCGGCCCCCACGAGCGATTCCAGCCTCAGCTCCAGCTTCTCCCCCATGTCTTCGCGCGCCGCCCCCGCACCGTGCTAGTATGCCGGTTGGGGGAGGGGCGTGGCGCCGCCGGCGGGGGCGGAGCAAACAGGCAGCCGGGCAGTGAGGGGAGGGGGCCTGGCCTGGGCCTCAGCCGCCGCCGCCGCGCTCCTGTCCGGCCCGCGGCTCCCTCTTTGTGGTCACAGGCCCCGGGCCTCCAGCGCTGCTGCGAACTCAGGCCTGCGTGAGGCGAGCACAATGAGCCGGGGACCGGGCCGAACCACTCGCGGCGCGCGCGGCCCACCCTGTGGACACGCCCGCTCTCACGCACGCACGCACGCACGCACGCACGTCTTCGGCTGCCCCCAGCCACACCTACCGGCCCGAAGTGGGGACCTGAGGAGAGCCCTCGGGGCCTGGGGTGGCGGGTTCGACTCCCGCCCTTGACGTACCGTGACACCCCCCCCCAATAAGAAGACTATAATTCCTCATTAAATATGACAGCTGGAATCCCGGCTTCTGTTCACAAAAATGCCGTGTATTTAGCCTATGCTAGGCACCAGACCACGGATGCTCAGTACTGGCAAAAAAGGAAATGCCCTGCCCTCATGGCACTGCCATTTTAATTGGAATAGTAGGGACAATGGTCAAGGGAGAAAATAAAGTGTCATCATCGCCACGGGGATGGTTAATCTCATGTGCGCACTGCGTGGGGCCCCGGCAACCACAAACATTATTCCAGATGTGGCCAGGAAGGTATTTTTCAGAAGAGATTAACACTGAAATTGGTCCACTTTGCGTAAAGGAGACTGTCAATGCCGCGGCGTGGGTGGGCCTCGTCCATCAGTTGAAGGACTGGAGAGAAAAATGAGGTTCCCCAGAAAGAGGGAACTGTTCCTCCAGTGGCCTTGGGACATCAGCTCTTCCCTGTGTCTCCAGCCCAGAGTCCTGCCCGGACTTGCCTGCCTCACAGTCACATGAGTCAACTCCTTAAAACAAAACTATATATGTGAAAATACTGAATATATACAAGCCTATTAATTTGTATATGTGTGTATACATATTATATATATGTATACACGTTTATATGTGCGTGCGTTTGTATTATATGTGTAAGTACTATATACAGTATACATACAAGCCTATATATGTGTGTGTATATACTGTATACATGTATGTATGTGTATATATATAGTATACATATTATAAATGTGAACATGCTGTATATATACACACACCCATATATTGATATATGGCTGTGTGTATATATACAGTAGATGTATGCTGTACGTATGTATGTATACAGTGTATATTTATATATAGGTGTGTATATATGTTGTATACCTGTATGTGTATATGTTGCATAGGTATTATATGTATATATGTATATACTATATATAGACACACTTGCATATGTATTTATATGTGTATGTACATGTGCATATTTACATATAGGTGTGTATGTGTGTGTATACATTGTGTATATGTATGTGTATATATCTTATATATACGATATAAATGTATATATATGATGAATTTATATGTACAGTACATATATATTTTTATGCTACATGCTTTTATATGTAGGTGTATATATGTGTCTATATGTATGTACGTGTATTGCATATATTATATATGTATGTATACTGTATATATACACATCTAAATATCTTTGTATGTGTGTATATATGTATGATATATATGTACCTAGGTGTGTCTATTGCATATGCTATATGCATGTGTACATACTGTATATATACAAACTATGCATTTGATATGTGTGTATGTATAGTGTATATGTATACGTGTATTGTATGTGTGTATACATACTGTATATATACAAACGATGCATTTTATATATGTGTGTATATATGTATGTGTGTATTGCATATACTATATGTGTATATGTCTGTATGCATACTGCATATATACACAGCTGTATATTTTTGTATGCGTGTACATATGTACGTGTGTGTGTGTATATACACACACACACCCTATGGATTCTGTTTGTCTGGAGAAGCCTCACTGATACGGACACTTATGACAATTGAGCACCTGCCCTTTGCCAGCCAGGGAGCCAAACGCTTGTCTTTTCGGTGTCTCCCTTAAGTGTCACAAGTCCCGGGAGGGAAGGTGATGCCGCTCCTACCAGTTGAGGTGCCTCAGGGTCAGAGAGGTGCACAGGGCGGGGGGCTGGAGCCTGGTGGAGCCCAGGTGGAGTTCTAGCAGCAGTACAGCCTAGCAGTGCCACTTCCCCAGGTGCTTCTCACAAAGATGCCGAGGGAGAGACAGGGTCTGAAAGAGGGGATGAGGAAGCTTCCATGGGTCCGCAAGCCCAGACCAAGGCTGACTCGTCAAGGGTGTTAGAGGTCAGGACTGTGGTTTCCCTGGGGGTGGGGTTACACAGAGCCATTCCCATTCTGAAAAAGTATCCATTCTGCTCTTGTTTGTATGTTTACCCCCCTCCCCCAAATCTTTTAAAAACAGATTCTCTTGGCTGCTGGGAGCACACATGGGGAAGTTGTGTGTGAGGGGGTGTGATCCAGGGGACAGGGAGGATAAGCCCCCCACTCGTAGGGCCAGGAGTGGCTCAGCTTTGTGAGCTAAGGATGGCCTGCGAGGTCCCAGAGAGAAGGGTCCCTACTCTGTCCCTGCTCCGTGCATCCCATTCCCAGCCTGAGAAGCCCAGAGCTACCCCCACACACACACACCAGGGAGGAGAGCCCGTCACCCTGGCTCACAGGCTGCGGCTCCAAGGCTCCTGGCACTAGGAGCTATTTTCAGCTTTCATGCCCTTGGACATGGCCAGAGCTATTGTCTCCGGAAACTCTCTGTCTGTCTCTCGCCTGCCCTCCCTCCCTCCCTCCTCCGCCTCTTCCCCTCCCGCTCCAGCTGTCCTGCCCTCCACCCTGCATTTCTACACAGGATGGCTCACAGACAGCTGCTCCCCGAGTCCACCCGCCACCATTCGATGGATGTCAGAGCAAGCCCTGGGGACTTCCCTGGAGGTCCAGCGATTAAGACTCCGAGTTTCCACTGCAGGGGGCGCGGGTTCAATCCCTGGTCAGGGAAATAAAATCCCACATGCCGCACGGCACAGCCAAAAAAATAAATGAATAAAAAATAAAGTTAGAGTGATGAAACAGCCCTAGTGGTGCAAGGATGGGACGTAAAGCTCTATGGTATAGAATAAAGGTCCAGAAAGAGATATATGAGAACTTGATATGACAGAAAGTGGGGAAATTAAGGAGTTTTCAATAAATGGCATTTGGACAATTGCATACCCATGTGGGAAAAAGTAAACTAGAAAAAAAAAAAAGCAAGCCCTGGTCAGGTGTGACCTTGGGCCCAGGGCCATTGGCACACATTGTCGTGTGGGATGTTCTTCCTTAGACTCCTCCCTCCCTCCTGTGTCACTTTCCCCGCCAGGTAAAGAACTCTGCCTGGTCAGTAAGACCCTAGAGGTCCTTGGCCATTGCTATTGCAGTTGGAATTGTTACTGTTTACATAGGGTGACCAACACCCACCCCCAGTTTGCCCAGGACCGCTCAGGTTTGAGCGCTGGAACTGTGGGGAAACCCTCATTCCCGGGGAACCCCAGAAGGCTGGTCAGCCTATTTAGCACGGATCTCTCACTTGATCTCCCAACCCCCGAGAGCCAGAAAGGGAATCTCCCCCCTCCTTCCATGGTAACCTTCATTCATTCATCCACTCATCCCTTTATTCAACTCCTTTATTCAGCAAGTATTTATGAAGCATCTACTACACATCAGACACTCCTCTAGGTGCTGGGGACAGTAAACTGAGAAGGTGTGATGGATTACATGGGGATGATGTCTCGGAGACCACTGCAGGGCAGGGGAGGTGGGAGAGGGAAGGGGCAGTTCTAAATGCAGGCTCTGACGGGATTGGGGCAGACCTTGCCCTGGGCCAGGCTGGTTGCTTCAACACAGCTGTCCTCACCCAGGGCCATCCTGCCCCCGCCTCCCCCAGTTTTTTGGTGATGCCTGGGAAAATCTGTGGTGGTCACTACTGGGTGGGAGAGGACCCTGGAATCAAATGGGTGGGGCCAGGGATGCTGCTGAACCCCACACAGTGCCCAGGAGGGGCCCCCAGCAGAGGATGACCCGCCCCAAATAACCCCAGTGCCGTGGGGGAGACCCTGAACTAATATTATTCAGACCCGCTGGTGCCCCTAGATTCCTGCACAGGCAGGGACTCTAACCGGGTCACCTCTGTATCCCGAGGTGACCTAGAGTGGGGCAGCCAGGAGGGCTGAGTATCGGGGGTGAAATGACAAATCTCTGTGCCCACTCTCCCCGCCACACCCCAGGGTCGATGGCCTCTATCTCCTCCCTGTGCAGGTAGCTTTTCCCTGAGCCATTTCTTCTTGTCAAGGTCCCTGTCGCAGGTTGGGTTCCCTGAAGATGACGTTGAGAGCAAGGATTGGAGTGCAGGTGGTTGATGTGAGACGTGCAGAGAACAGATACAGCTGCCATAGGGTCCCGCAATTCCACTCCTGGGCATAGACCCGGAGAAAACTCTAATTCAAAAATATACATACAACCCTGGGATTTCCCTAGTGGTCCAGTGGTTAAGATTCCGTGCTTCCAGTGCAGGGAGCATGGGTTCCATCTCTGGCCAGGGAACTAATATCCCACATGCCTTGTGACAAGAAAAAAAGAAAGAGAGAAAGAAAGAAAAAGAAAGAAAGAAAAGATACATGCACCCCAATGTTCACTGCAGCACTATTTACAATAGCCAAGACATGGAAGCTACCTAAATGTCCACTGATGGATGAATGGATAAAGAAGATGTGGTACATATATACCATGGAATATTATTCAGCCATAAAAAGAATGAAATAACGCTATTTGCAGCAACGTCGTGGATGGACTAGAGATTATCATACTAAGTGAAGTAAGTCAGAAGAGAAAGACAAATATATGATCTCACTTATATGTGAAATCTAAAATATGGCACAAATGAACTTGTCTACGAAACAAAAACAGACTCACAGACACAGAGAACAGACTGATACGGGTTTGGGTCTCTCAGGGCCTTGGCTGTTTTACCAGTTTATCAAGCCTCTCATGAACCATGCTGAGTCTGAAGAGTTACTACGATACAATTTGATTTTACAGCACTATCCCCAAAATTTAAAAACAATCTCAGAAGCAAGCCAATCCCCCACTCCTAGAAGAGTGAAACTAGGCACATTTTTGTTCCCAGAATCCAGTACAGAATTTAACCAAAGAACATAGCAGAAACTCAATGGCATTTGAGAGAAAGAGAAAGTCTCTTTGGTTTTAGCCTCACTAGGATGTCCATTAGTCTATGCCATTTCTTTGAAATTTCTGACCTGCGAACTTCAAACCAGGAGGAATCTTTTAGCTTGACGTTGATTTGTCACTGTGAATTTGCCATGTGCAGTGCACAGCCCTGAGCATCTATCACACGTGGACTCTTGAGCTATCCTTCCTGTTTGATGACCTTGTGGTTCATACTGCAGTACTGAACGAATTATGGGTTCTGTCGAGTGACATTACACCTCCAGTTCTGAGGCGTAGATTCGACAGTCCTATGCCGCCATGGCCATTTTCACTGCCTTCTGCTATGGAACTGCCTAGACCAAAGGCAGCTGCCTTGAAGAGAACATTTCTTTCTCCAACATAATTGACAAATCCAGTGTCAGCTTGGGTCCACATGTAAGGGGAGTCACTTGAGCCTACGGTAGACCATATGTGTCAATGCCGACAAGTTCTATAAAACATGTTTTCCTTACAATTGAGTCTCTGTCTCAGTCAAGCCTGCTTGGGAAAAACTGTACCTGAAGGGTACAGTTGGCTGTGGCTGCTATTGCAGCAGCTGGCTGATGGACAGCTGCCTGAGACTTTTCTGCCCTGTAAACTCCTGCACACTCTCAAGTCAAGTGCCAGGTATACTAAAGACCCTCCAGGTGCCTTATTCATTCCACTCCAGGTATTGCTCAGTCACCTGCAACTCCCTAATGCCCCTTTTCTTTATGTTAGAACTTTACTTAAGTGGCTCGAAAGAAACAGCCACTTTCCCACACCATAAGCTGCAGCCATCAGCCAAAATCAAAGTATCTTACGGCTGGTAGAGTGGGTTGGATGGTGGCCCCCAAAAGGATATATCCATGTCCTCATCCTTGACGGTTACGTCATTTGAAAAAAAAATGTTTTTGCAAATGTCATTAAGGATCTTGACATGGGATTTCCATCCTATATTATCTGGATGGGTCCTAAATAGGATGACAATTGTCCTTATTATACAAGAAGGGCAGAGGGACATTTGAGACAGACAAAAAAGAAGATACAGACACAGAAAGGGGGTGATGTGAAGACAGAGACAAAAACTGAGTGATGTGGCCTCAAGCCAAGGAAGCTGGCAACAACCAGAAGATGAAAGAGGCAAGGGATAGAATCTCCCCTAACGCATCTGTAGGGAGAGCAGCCTTGCTGACACCTTGATATCAGACTTCTGGCCTCTACAACTGTGAGATAGTAAATTTCTATTGTGTTAAGCGTCCAAGTTTGTGGTAGTATGTTACAATAAGCACGGGAGAATAATACAGCATATCTTAAACCTTTTCTAGGCTTCAGCAGTTTACTGCACAAACTTAAATATTTTCAAACAGTCAAAGGTCCCAACATCCCACCATACATTAAAGACCAAGGCACTGGAATACCTTCCTTGGCAGTACCAAAGTATTTTTCACGTGGGCATTTTCCTCTCCAAAATGTCTGCTCCTTTCTTTTTATTTCTCAGTGTTCCCAGGTAATGCACCAAATGTTAGGGTCTTTTAATTACCTTTCAGCAGCTACAATGCCTTAATTCCATTTGGTTTGGCATAAATTAGAAAATAAGAGAAAAGATGGAGGGCCGAATATTCCTGTTACTGTTGATAACCCTGGCTTGAGAATCCAGTTTGAATGAAATGATCACATAACTGAACCCCAGAATGGGGCAGATTTACTAACTAGTAATACACAGAATGAGAGAAACAGAAGACACTCACTCACACTCTCAAGGGAGAGAACAGAATTAGTCAAGGCAAGCATGCATGCTTAATTCTTTTCAAGCTCTCTATATAAGTCACTTGATCAACCTGGGGCAGAGTCAGTAAATAAGCAGCGCTGATAGGACCCTACGAGCTCTCTTGACAGGACTAAAACATCAGGAGCAGGAAAGGAACATTCCCTCACTCCCCACCACCGCCACCCCCAGCAGTAAAAAATGATCATCCACATTGACAATGTAAAAGAAATCAGAAGTTAACTCTGATTTACTCTTAGTATACCAAAAGCTTATCAGGAGCCTTGTGCAAAAGCATCTTGATTGGGCTTCTCTGGTGGTGCAGTGGTCCGGGAAGATCCCACATGCCTCGGAGCGGCTGGGCCCGTGAGCCATGGTTGCTAAGCCTGCACGTCCGGAGCCTGTGCTCCGCAATGGGAGAGGCCACAACAGTGAGAGGCCCACGTACCACACACACACAAAAAAACCAAAATCCCTTCTTGATTAGTTGCTAATAAAAGTCTTTAGAAGCAGAACTTTCCACATGCAGCAAAGGGAAGATGCAGACCTGTATGCTTCAGGATTTTCTCACCAAAACCCCACACAATTTCTTTACTATTCCAGCCAAGTATGGCCTAGCCCTACCCTTATCCCTGTTTTTCTTGGTGTAGTAATAAAGAAACATAGATGGAAATAAAGAAGACATATCAGGTAGAAAGATATAAAACAGTGGGGAAAATAATATGTGAAGTCAAGTACCACCACCATTTACTAGCAGTGAACTTTCAGCACCAACATTAATATTTTTTCCTGTTATATCTGTAAATGATAATAACTAATATGTACATAACAATTTTCAATTTAATCAAATCTCATTTTTATAACTAACTACTTCACAACAAGTAACATGCTAAGGCAACATCAATAGATGAAAAAAGGTAGTCCCTGGCCCCAAGGAATGTTGCCCAGGAGAAGACAGAGATATGTAAAAAATACAATTATAATACAGTGTAGCGAGTGCAGCAATCAGGCATGCAGAAGTGCAAGGGTAGCAAAAAGGAGCGTGTGATCACAACACTCAAAAGAAGACTGCACAAAAGACAATAATATGCAAACTGAGGTTTGAAAACTGAAGTGGGTTTCCCAGGTGCCCCATAGGGAAAAAGGAATTCTTGGAGGAGGGAAAAGCATAAAAGAAGACAGTGAATTGTTCATATAATCCAGAAGTGAAGTAGGCAATGGCAGGAGAAATGATTGGACACAGGCGTCATGAATACTTGCAGGTCTGCATTTTAGCAAGTCCATTCTAAAGGAAACTTTGAGGATCAACTCGGGGGTGGGGGACAGTGGGGGGACAGAGCTAGTCATTCCTGCCAGAAACACTGGAACCAGTTTCTACCAACCCACCAATAGAATGACTTCAAAGGCAACATGGTATCACAGAAAGGGCTTGTTCTTTTGTTTGTTTGTTTGTAGTTCATTAGGCCTCACTTAAAATTCTGATTCCACAATGCACCTGCTTTGGGATCTTGAACAACGCTCATAACCTCTGCAAGTTTCAGTATAGTAAGTTTATGTGATTACATTCATCTGTAATATCCCTGCGTTGCAATCTTAATGGAAACTCAAGTTCAGGTCAAAGACAAGTTTCTCTGTGACTTCTCCTCTGAATTGATTCAAAAGCCATCTCTCCCATCCTCATATGGCTTCTCTTATGGAATCTCATAAAAACTTCTATGACCTCTTTGGGTTTTTGTTGTTGTTGTTGTCTGTTTGTTTGTTTTTCAATTTAAGTATAGTTGATTTACAATGTTGTGTTACTTTCAGGTGTACAGCACAGTGATTCCTTTTTCACATTCTTTTCCCTTATAAGTTATTACAAAATATTGAGTAGAGTTCCCTGTGCCATAGAGGAGATCCTTGTTGTATCTATTCTATGCCTTCTTTGAATGACCACAGCACTTGTTGTCTGTATCAGTTTTATGTCTCTGGTTGCTTTGTGACTGAAAATGAAAATTTTCTATTTGTTCATGTCCTGGCCCTTCCTTAAAAATGTGTTCATTTATGTATTTCATATTTATTGACTGCATCTTAGACACCGTGTTAACTGCTGGTTCTAGATGTTAGTAAAATATAGACCTTCCTGCTCAAAAGGTCGCAGTATTTGTGGGAAAACAAAAAAATGAACAACCTATGTCTCAAAGAGCTTTGTACTTCCCAAAGAGAACACACCTAGTAGGTACAATAAATACATGTATCATACATAAATGTATAAATAGTTAATGGGATTGAAAACTAGAGATAACAGCTTTTTTTTTTTTTTGCGGTACGCGGGCCTCTCACTGCTGTGGCCTCTCCCCGTTGCGGAGCACAGGCTCCGGACGCGCAGGCTCAGCGGCCATGGCTCACGGGCCCAGCCGCTCCGCGGCATGTGGGATCTTCCCGGACCAGGGCATGAACCCGTGTCCCCTGCATCGGCAGGCGGATTCTCAACCACTGCGCCACCAGGGAAGCCCAAGAGATAACTGCTTTTTGATTCTGAGGAAATGATGATTATATTTCACCAGGAGCTCAATACCACTCTGAGAATGAGGGCTTAACCCCCGTCCTCACTCACTGTATCGCTTTTCTGTAAAAAAAATACACAAGTCTGTATATACGCTCTAGAAAAAGGCTTATCTGGCATGAATTTCAGATAGCAAGAAGAAAACTTCAAGAGGTTCAGAGAAGCATCCAGAAGCTCAGATGATTGGCACTAATACAACTTGCTTGACAGGAAAATAGAGCTGTAAATCTCACAAAATTAGATCATCTTTGAAGAATTTCAAAACCTCCTGCTATTAATTGGAAATCCTAGAAGAACCACTTCTTTTAAAGCATACTGATAATATGCTTTACAGCTTAATATTCAGAAGCCTATGTTTTGGCTAAGTGAGCTTCAGGAAAGAAGGAAACTTGTGGTTCAGTTCCATCTACTCTGGAACCTCTGGTCAAAACATTTACTTCTGTGCTCAGCCATCTTATCATCTGTAAAATGGAGGCAACTCTAAGAAAACATAGTTACACAGATGTTGCACAGTTTCATGTGTCATTGTCCTCATTTGTTTCAGAAAACCAATAACATCTAAGCTACTACTGCAAAGAGTGCAATGTTACTTGGGGTCATCTAGTGCAGCTCTGTCAAAGGAAAGAAAAGGAAAGGGGCCTAGAATAACTATAATTTTCCCAAGAGGACACTATTATTTTATGGTAAATCTGAGTCAAGAACCCTGATCTCTTTGATGACATTCCATCGTTCTTTCGTTGGGTTGTGAACAACCCAGAAAAAGAAAGAGAAATAAAACTCCTATGTGCTGTGTCACTGGTACAGGATGTGGCAAGATTGGAATTGGAGAACTACATATTAACAGGTATTTGAGAAATTCTTCAAACTAATTAAGATATATACCAGGTCCATAAAAAACAGTATGTTTTCTCAAGATGATTCTGTGGAATGAACAGAACTGGTAACTGAAGGTGTCTGTGTGCTGCAGTTCCAAACAGGATGGGTGAATGCTTGTCTTCTGGCACCTTGAAGACTCCACCCCAACATACACATTAAAATAAAATTAACATTTCAACTGGGTCATAGTTAATTCTGCATGTTCTTGTAAGTCAGCAAAATATTCCATATATCATTTAAGTTGTCACTCACTTTTTTTTTTTTTTTTGCGGTACGCGGGCCTCTCACTGTTGTGGCCTCTCCCATTGCGGATCACAGGCTCCGGATGCGCAGGCTCAGTGGCCATGGCTCACGGGTCTAGCCACTCCACGGCATGTGGGATCTTCCCGGACCGGGGCACGAACCCGTGTCCCCTACATCGGAAGGCGAACTCTCAACCACTGCACCACCAGGGAAGCCCCATATCTGATTTTTGTATTAGGACTCGTCTAATTTTTTATATACATTGGAAAATAACTCATGTCTTTCTAAGGTGTATATCTTTGATTATATTTTCTATTTTCATAAAGCTTCTTGTATTCTCTACTCAAAACAGTTGTAAATAATGGCTGCATGTAACTAATCAATAATCAGCCATTTTGTCCAGATTTTCAAATGTGTTGGTATAAAGCTACCATAGTATTCTTTTGTAATTAAAAAAAAATTCACTCTGTTTTATAGCTAGTCCCATCTCTATCATATTTGCCAAATATTGCTTATTTTATTGGTCTTTCTAAAGAACAAGCTTTTGGATTTATTTGTCACGTTGACTGCTTTTCTTCTCTACTTTTGACTTTCCTCTTGACTGATTTTGTCCTTCCACTCTTCGGGATTTACCTTGTTCCTTTCCTATGTCTCCTGTCCATTTCCTGTAGCTTCAAGAGCCATTTTCAACAACTCAGCGAGCTCTGCCGGCTCTGTCAAGGCCACTTCATCATACGCCAGTAAAACTTAACCTCATACACGGGGTGAAGACTCAGCAGTCTTATTTTGCTTTCAAAATTGTTCTATGGCCTTGGATCCTTCTTCTTCTCCTAAACTAGCACTATCATCAGGGAAAATTCTAGTGGGCCTAGAATTCTAGGCTTGCCTCTCCTGTAGTTTCATAATCAAAGAAAAAACATTTCCACCCTTTTCTTGATGTTGATCGAAAATTTAGCAACACTTCTTTGCACTGTATTCAAATCCCCAAATATAAGCAAGCCTTCGTGCACACAGGCTCACTGAAATGTCATAATTTTAAACTATGTATGACCTGGAACAATGACCTTTCCACATACTCCACACTCTTCCTAGGTGTTCAGACTTTTTCATTCCTACAACATCTTTTACACATGGTCGATTTGTGTCAGAAGTTCCTCTTCACTCCCACTTCTGAGTATATATCCAAAGGAAACATCATCATGATTTGAAGAGATATCTGTACTCCCATGTTCATTGTAGCATTATGCACAAGAGCCAAGGTATGGAAACAACCTAAGTGTCCATAGTAGATTAATGGATAAAGGAAATATGGTATATATATACAATAGAATATTATTCAACCTTAGAAAAGAAGAAAATCCTATCATTTAAGTCAACATGGATAAAACTGGAGGACACTAGGCTAAGTGAAATAAGACAAAGACAAATAGTGCATGATGTCACTTATATGTGGACTCTAAAAAAATAATGAAATAAATCAACTCTTCCCTCCCTGGACGTTTTCCTCAGCAGAATCTAGCAGCCTCTACTATGAGTCTTATCTTTTTTTTTTATTGTTGTACCAGATCACAACCCCAGGGAACCTATGTATTTACCGATGTATATCTACATTATAGTTTACCATTGTTCTTTTTCTTTGTAATTCATTCCTTCCACTTCTGGCATCAGAACCTCATTTTTACTTTGGAGAAGTCCTTGTGATTCAGGTAGGCTGTGTGTCTCCTCCCTAGGCTGTGTGACTTGGGGCTGGCTAGACACAGTGTTTTACATATACTCTATATGTCTTAAGTACTTATTTCTCTGTTTTCCATCATTTTCCCTCCAAATTTTTGTGTAGTTATTTTTTAATTGACATTTGGATTCCTTTCTTTTGTTTGATTAAGGTACTCTTCAACCGATCTTCTGAGTGCTTAATTTCAGCTTTTTTAATTCTAGAAGTTTCTTTTGGTTGCATTTCACAGATCATTTTTGCTTAAATTGTACATGTTGTCCTTTTCTTAATACATAAATCATAATTTTAAATAATAGTTTCATTGAGATATAATTTACTTTCCACATTATTTAAAGTGTACAATTTAATGTGTTATGCATCTACCACCACAATCAATTTTAGAACTTTCATCCACCCCCCAAAAGAAAAAGAATCTATTATAGGTCACTCACTCCCCCATTTTTCCAAACCCTAGGCAGCCACTAATATACTTTGTCTCTACAGATTTGTCTAGACTGGACATTGCATACAAATGGAATCATACAATTACTTAGCATGTTTTCAAGGTTCATGCATGTTGTAGCATGCATCAGTACTTGATGTCTTTTTAAGTCTGAATAATATTCCATGGTGTGGATATTACTATGTTTCATTTATCCATTCACAGTAAATGGCCATTTGGGTTATTTCCACTTTGGGGCTCTTATGAATAATGCTGCTGTGGTTGGATTTACATGCAAGTTTTATATGCAGGTCTAGATTTGTTTTTTCAATTAACAGACTATTTCGGAGCCGTTTCTGGTTTACAGAAAAATTAAGCAGAAAGGACAGAGTTCTCATACCTCCTTACCTCTCTACCCACTTTCCCCAATTATTAACATCTTACATTAGCGTAATACATTTGTTATAGTTAATGAACCCATATTGATACATTATTACTAACTAATGTCCATGGTTTACTTAAACTTCATTCTTTGTTTTGTACATTATATGATTTTTTTGACAAATGTGCAATAACCTGTATCCACCATTACAGAACCATACACAGGAGTTTCTTTGCCTTTAAAATTCCACGCTTCACCCATCCTTTTCTCCCTCCCCACAACCTCTGGCAACCACTGATCTTTTGACTGTCTCAACACTTTGGCCTTTTCCTAAAGTTCATATAGCTGCAATCATATAATATGCATGTAGCCTTTGCAGATTGGCTTTTTTTCACTTATCAATATGCATTTAAGCTTCTTCCATGTCTTTTCATGGCTTCATAGCCTTTTCTCTTTATTGCTCAATGCTATTCCTTTGTACCGATATACCATAGTTTGTTTAACCATTCCCCTATTGAAAAACATTTGGTTGATTTCAAGTTTTGGCAATTATGGAAGAAACTGTTATAAATATCCATGTGCAGGTTTTATGCGGACATAACTTTTCAGTTCCTATGGGTAAATACCAAAGAGCATGATTACTAGATCACTGTATGGTAAAAGTATGTTTCGTTTTGTAAGAAACTGCCAAGTATCCTGCTAGCAGCAAATGAGAATTTCAGTTGTTCTGCATTGTCAACAACTTTGGTATTTCAGTATTTGGATTTTAGCCATTTGAATAGGTGTGTAGTGGTATCTCATTATTGTTCTAATTTAAATTTCCCTGATGACATGGAATGTGTAGCATCTTTTCATATGCATATTTGCCATGTGTCTATTTTCTTTGTTTAATCATAGTTGTTTTGTTTTTTAACCAAAGCCTACTAACTCTTGTCCTCCTTGTCCATTTATATTGTCTTTTTTCTTCCTTTCTTTTATTTTTTTTGAGCTTTTGATCATTTAGTCTTTTTCCTGGTATGTCCAATTATTTTGTATATTAAAATTGGGCTTAACTTATTTTAGGAAACTATAAAGATACCTCCACATTCTGGATGTTGTTATTGTTCTCTTGAAAAGATTTCCTTTTGCCCATGGCACACAGTTATTATAGGGACTGGAAACCTTAGTCCATTCTCAGTTTGAGCTCATTCAAAGCTGTTTTTCAGTCTGTGTGAAGGGTGTTCTATTTCTGTCTTGTCCTTCCTCTATGGGTGTTGCCCTTTGGGATTACCATGTGAAAGTTTGTATTCTCCCTATTCCCAACTACCCTTGTATTTGTTAGGCTTTAAATGTAATGGTTCCCCCAGCCCCGTGAAACTAAGGATATGTGTAGCTTGTCATTCCATTAGTTGTTGCTTTTAGCTTGAGCTCTTGCCGTTTGGCTTCTGTGGTTACAGTCTTTTGAACTCCTTGGCTTTTCAGCTCCTAGGCTGTATGAGTTGAATCAGCAAATGCCCCAAGGAGAAAAGCTGCACCAAATCTCAAGCTTGCATCTGTGTTTCCCTTCTCTCCAGAACTTGGCCCACATGTCTTGGTGTCTCTCAAACATTCGGATGCTGGTGAACAGATGTTTTCTTACTTTATCCAAGTTTTCTAAAATTTCTTTAGACTTCCCCTGATCTTATGTTATTATTGAAGTATCATCTCAATTATCCTTAGGAAGAAAATTTACAATTTTATATTTTATTATTTTATTTTCTATATTACCTCAGTTTCTGTAGAGACCTTTTACCTGATAGTTCAGTCTAGTTCCTGTGTTACCAGTAAGATGGAGATAGGTGGAGGCTAAGAATATTGGGGGGAAAATCACTGATGAATGATATGTCTCGTTCTTTTTGTTTTTCCTCTCCTTATTTACTCTGGCAGCCTACATTTGTCCTTCTTGATTGGACCCAGTTGCCAAAATAAGCCACCCACTCTGGCAAAGACCTGACTTTACTCTCATAAATGTCTGCATGTTAGGATAAGCTAGATGATGAACACCATGCCAATGTTCTTTGTGTGACCAGTCAGAATGGCCATCATCAAAAAATCTACAAACAATAAATGTTGGAGAGGCTGCGGAGAAAAGGGAACCCTCTTGCACTGTTGGTGGGAATGTACGTTGATACAGCCACTATGGAGTACAGTATGGAGGTTCCCTAAAAAACTAAAAATAGAACTACTGTCTAACCCAGCAATCCCACTACTGGGCATATACACTTAAAAAAACGTAATTAGAAGAGACATGTACCACCATGTTCATTGCGGCAGTATTTACAATTGCCAGGACATGGAAACAACCTAAGTGTCCATCGACAGATGAATGATAAAGATGTGGCACATATATACAATGGAATATTACTCAGCCATAAAAAGAAACGAAATTGAGTTATTTGCAGTGAGGTGGATGGACCTAGAGACTGTCATACAGAGTGAAGTAAGTCAGAAGGAGAAAAACAAATATCGTATGTTAACACAGATATATGGAATCTAAAAAAAAAAAATTGTTCTGAAGAACCTACGGGCAGGACCGGAATAAAGACGCAGACATAGACAATGGACTTGAGGACACGGGGAGGGGAAAGGGTAAGCTGGGATGAAGTAACAGAGTGGCTTGGACATATATACACTCCCAAATGTAAAATAGATACCAGTGGGAAGCAGCCGCATAGCACAGGGAGATCAGCTTGGTGCTTTGTGACCACCTAGAGGGGTGGGGTAGGGAGGGTGGGAGGGAGACACAAGAGGGAGGAGATATGGGGATATATGTATATGTATAGCTGATTCACTTTGTTATAAAGCAGAAACTAACGCAGCATTGTAAAGCAATTATACTCCAATGAAGATGTTAAAAAAAACCCAAAAAGTTAGAGAGTAAAACAATTCAAAAGAATTGGCCACACTCCTCCAACAGATTCTCTAACCTTTAGCAGAACAGAATTCACACTGAATCTGGTTTATGAGTAAAAGACAAGTCAACTTTAAAGTGGATCAGAGATGACAACATTTCTTTTCCATGTGCTTGTTTTGGAGCCATATTTATGCTGACCACTCAAAACCTTCCTCTTGAGTATTCTGTGATATATTAGAACCAGGAATAAGGGGTGTTAGTGCTGCAAGGGTCAGCCAGTGGTCTGCGATTTAATTCACATATCCTTTCTGCACCAGACTCTTTAAGATCATTGAGTTAGCCTAAGAATTTTGAAGCTGTAGAATTCAAGACAGTACATTACAATAGGCCAATATTACTATTCTCCTGCTCTGACATTCTCCACTGATGGACAGATGAAGGAGAAGGAAGGGCAGTCACCAGTAACTGAGAGTAAATGAAACTGGAATATTGTAATTCAGTATCATTTGAGTGACTGAATTGGCTGGCAGAGTGTTCTCCAGTTAAGGGTGAGGGAAGATTAATTCTGCACATGACACCACTACTGTATTTATACATGTCTACTGGGACAGTTGTTTGCCTTGAATTGTTTTCTTCATTCATTTCAGTCAGACAGTTGTGTTGACTGATTTTCCTTTTTGATGTATGAAATGACTGTTTGACTGAATTTACCATTTAATTTACACTAATGCACTGTAAAAACGATACATTAGTCAAATTGGATTGGCAGGTATGAAAATGTTTACCCCAGAACTAGACAGAAATATAATATTGCCTTCTACAGAAATGTAAGTCATATGCCCTGGATTCTGGGGAAATGTTCCAATTTTAATGATTTTACCACGTTTCAAAAATGTAGGGTCACTGATCCCATAGTAAAAATAAGAAGATCTGTGAAGTCCAGAAAAACACAGTTTTGTGTGACTCTGACAATCACATAACACAAAAGAAAAAACTATGATGAAATAAATTTTACTGAGTTTCATACTTATCAAGAGGTGTTTCTATGTTAAACTTCTGAGTCTTATTCTAGAAGTTCTTTAGGAACAAACACTTCAAATATATTCATAGAAAACCCTCTTTATTTGTAATTTCATTCTTCCAATATTTATAGTTACTAAGACAGGCCATTTCTCCACGTCCCATCCCATGATCCCCTGCTCCTATTGAACATTTGGAAATTCGTGGCATGAGCAGGAAAGTGAAGAAGTTTTTGAGATTATTGAATAATGCTGATTTTATAAAGACTGCTTTGTTCCATAGTTGACAAACTTATAATGGTACTGATGGTTGGATACTACTCTTAGAGATGAGAAAGCTCTTAAGGAACCTTCCGTATTCCATTCACCAATCTGTGTTCTTGTTCAAAGCAAAATTAATTCCTTTCAAAATTATCATATTACCTTAATTTTTAATCTTAAAATAAGATTAAAAATTAAAATAATTAAAAATAAAATTAAAAATCTTAATTTTTAATCTTAAAATAATCTATCTGTGAGAATGGGAATTTTGGGTAGGAAAAAGTGACAGAAGATGGGACAAAAAGAGAATTCATAGAAAGACAAAACAGAATTGTTTAAATGGTGGGTACAAACTTCTGTTTCCAACTATATCAGTTTACCTTAGGAAAACATACTAGAAAGGCCAAATAAATCATAAGCAACATTGGACTGTGAGCGTTAGAAAGCTACTGAGGTAGCCATGACCTAGAAAAGTAAAATAGAGAAAGAAACTCACTGAAGTGAGAACAATATTCTGCACATGCTTTTCTAGCCCAGTCATTTAGAAACTACTGATGAAGAGCAAAAGTCTGAGAAACCAAATGTGGCTCCTAAGAGGTAGAAAAGCCAGTAGATCTTAGGACAATGTCATAGGACTAAGGAAACCAGAGTTGGAATTGAGAAATAACAAGGCAGCTAGAATTTTAAGGACCAAACTCACAGAGAGAGTAAAGATTCAGAGAACAGAGCTGGATTCAGCAACAGTGTTCCCTTGCAGTATTTTCCATGTATAATAGGTAGATAAGGCAAGATGCTAAGAAGGCAAACAAAAGCTAACTGAAGTCAAAGCAAAGACTTAGTTGGCTCATAATGCTGAAGAGACAAAATTGGGGTTCAGAACCTATGAAAGATTTGTGGCCCAATGGAAAACGAATGATATGAATTAGGACATTGAAAGTCTCTACACATGTGTGTGTGTCTCTCTCTGTGTGTGTGTGTGTGTCTCTGTGTCAGGAAGGTTGATGCAACATCTACACTGAACCTTATAAAGAAGGAAAATGAGTATGAAGTTGGTCCAGTGACTGAGGTGATCTTCCCCTCTGCTCCCTACCTAAGAATAGGAAATTCTCTCCTCAAGAAAATACAGTTGACCCTTGAACAAGGTAGGGGTTAGAGACACCGACTCCCCGTACAGTCAAAAATCCACATATAACTTTATGGTCGGCCCTTCTTATCTGTGGTTCTGAATCTGAGGATTCAACCAACCACAGATCATGTAGTACTGTATTACTTATTGAAAAAAAATCCATGTATAAGTGGATCTGTGCAGTTCAAATCCAGGTTGTTCAAAGGGCAACTGTAACGTCATTCAGGTTCCCTACAACTTGTCATATCCCAAGTCTGGTATTCACTGAAGAACCACCAAGACTACCAAGAAAAGGAGAATTAGAATAAAAAACAAAACAGAATCAGAATCATAGATGACCTAAACATTAAAGTTCATACATATTTTGGTAAATCTTATCAAGATCAAGAAAATAGATGACAAGGTGGAGAACTTAACTTGACAACTAGAAACTATAAACTGATTGAAGTTGAACTGATAGAATTAAAAATTATACGAAATTTAAAATTCGGTAGTGGATTGGACACAGGTAAAGAGAGGTAAGTGAACTGGAAGATAGCGTAGTAACAATATTAAGACTAAAACATGGGAAATGAAAAGAATAAAAAGTACACAAAAGCACATTTGAGACATATGGGCCACAGTAAACATTTTTATCATATGTGTAAACTGGAGTCCAAAGAAAAAAGGAGAGAGAGATTGGGATGAAAACAATATTTCAGAAATGTTAACAGCTGAGAGTTCTCTAAAACTAAAAAGAATATGTGGAGCCATAAATTCAATAAGTACTAAAGAATGCAACAAGAATAAATACAAAGAAAAGCACACCTAAGATCACCACAGTACAATTCATGAATAGTAAAGAAAATCATGACATCTTAAAAGCAGCCCAAGGAAAGAGAGATTACTTTCAAAGGTACAATAGGATTAAGATTACAGCTCTCTTCTCAATGAAACTGGATACTAGAAAATAATGGAATAACATTTTTAAGTGCTAAAGAAAAGAATTGCCCATTGGGAATTCTAGAGGCAGAGAAAATGTTGTTTGGAAGGAAAGATGAAATAAGGAAATTTGCAGACAAACAAAATTTAGAAAATATGTTCTCATCAGAACTGACTGAATTAAATTATAAAGGGAGACCCGCAGGTAGAAGGAAGATTATCACAGACGAAAATAAGGACTTTATAAAGAATTATGTATAACAGAAAGGATAGATAAGTGGATAAACCTAAATAAAATCTAACTGCACAAAAGAGTAATAATAAAATATATCAAAAATTAGAATGCATTAAAACAAATGGAAGAGGAAAAGTAGTAAAAGAAATTTAAGATCTCAGCATTGCTTGAGAAGCAGTAAAAGAGCTAATAAGTCATGGTACATGTGTAACTGCTACTTATGTAAAAATAACAAGCTAATACAAGGGAAAATGGAATTTGAAGAAATCTAAAAGGAAGAAAGAAGAGCAAAAAGAACATAACAAGGTGGGACAAATAGTAAATGAGGAGTAAACGGTCTATAAGAAAATACATTAACCGTAAATACTCAAATTAAAGGACAAGAATTATTGAAACAAACAAAAAACCTAATTCTATGCCACCTACAAGAGACAAGAGTCAGATTGAAAATTAAAGGATTCAAAACTTATGTCCTAACAACAATAAGTAAAATTGAAGAAGATTTTTTAATGTTAACATAGATTTGAAAGCAAAAAGTATCACTGGTGATAAGGCAGGATAATAAAACCCACTGTTACTTTACAAGGGATATATTATAAATCTAAACTTCAATGCAATCGATGAAGGGAAATTCCAAAAATCTAAGTAGAAATAGAAAAATCTAAATTACCTAGATCAGTAACGTAGAACCACAAGAACAAATCAGCAGATTAGAGATCTGAATACCATCATTAAAAACTTTGGCCTACATCTACATAAAACACTGCACCAACAATGATGGAATATATATATTATGCAGAAATTTTTAGGTGCACATGGCACATTTATAAAATTGACTATATTCCAGTTATAAAACAAGACTCCGAATAAGCAAGAAATTTAAAAATATATAACCAATATTTTACCAAATAGTTGGATATTAAAAACATACTTCTGATCATTATGTAGGTCAAAGATAAAGTCGCAATGGGAATTAGAATTTTATTAATTGAATGATAATGAAAATATGCCATCACAAAACCTGTGGGTTGCAAATAAAGCTGTGGTCACAGAGAAGTTTATGTATTCAAATTAGATTCTCTAAATGTAAAAGGGACAGGAATAAAGCAACTAGAAGATAACCTATCACCCTGAGGTAGGCAGCTCCTGAACTGTACCTGGTGGGGAAGGCAGGGCAGAACTTCAGGAGGCCAGCTGAGAGCACGGTGAACGCCACGTCAGGAGCAGTCTCCAAGAAAGAGCACTTCATGTACAAAGGGATGACTAAAATATATTTAAGAGCTGGCACCTGACTCCTCTTAAGGATGACTTAACATTGCTGGGGAAAAAATAAGAAGTGCTCGGTGTAGTAGGTGAATAGCTTTATAATTCCCAGGAGAATCTTGGTACCAGGACCACACAATGAAGAACTTGGAGTCCCCGTGGCTAATCCAGCAGAGAGAAAAGGAGAAACAGAGATGCGAGAGAAACTAAAGGGAACTCTTGGTGCAATTTGGTGCTGCTGCAGGCCCAAGTCCAGGTATGTGCTCTCTAGCTCCCCATCTTAAATAAAAGCCACCATGTTCCTCAGTCCTTCAGGTACTTAGAATTTCTCTTTACAACCTGAAAATGGGGTCAGGTTTCCTGTCTGCATTGCTACAGTCCAAAATAGAGGCAGGATGGTTGAAATAGTTCTCCATCTGGCAGAGGAGGCCTTGAAGCTGTGAGCCACTCACTGCAAACCAGCAGGACATGAAGGATTCTTGAGCAGATCTGAAGCTACTGGGAGGCCTTTCAGGAGTTAAATCCCATAGTAAATACTGTACCTTCATTGGCCCCTTCTCCCTCTCTGTCCAGTCTTCCTCCACTCCCATGGGGGCCCAAAGGGGTTAAATGAGCACTATTTGACTTGTACTTGGTGGTCCCAGAACTTGACTTGGGCCTGGAGACTTCCATGAAAAGTCTACCTTCCACCTACTGGCTTGGGTTTCTTGGTCTCTGTGCTCCAGGCTAATCCCTTCAAACTGCTTTTTCCATTTATGCCAATAATCCCCCTCTCCAGACCTTCCTAATGCTCTTCTGGGGTGGGAGGAGACTGACTGAGGGCAATGTTTATTTCTAGAGGGAGAGGTGACCACATGACTTCTCAGTGGTCGTCCCCTTGATTCCTCAGTTTCTGTCTAGATTAGTCGTGGGTGTCTGTGCACCCCAGCCTCACCCCAGGAGGCTGTAGAACACTGTCCTTATGTCAGCCCTGAGCCGCTCTCTATCCTCCTTCCCTCTCTCTCCTTACCCTTCTTTACCCACAGACTCGCAGGCTTTCTGGACCCCTGAGGAAGATAAGCACGTCACAGAACCTCTGCTACAGAACAAAACATACTGAAACAAAGTTATTGAAACAACAGAAAAAGAATACATGAGGATTGTTTCTCCTGAGCGTTCAATTACCTAGGGGGCCTTTAGCAAACTTTGATTGATAAATCTAACCTTTCTTTCCTTGGCAATAGTTGATCACACTGTGAGGAAAACAAGTTAGAGAATGGAAAAATACTATTTGGATTTCAATGAAATAATAAAGATGCAGGGACTATCTTTGACTTTTGCAAGGTGAGAAGAGAGTTTACATTTTTTTTTTTTTTTTTTTTTTTGCGGTATGCGGGCCTCTCACTGCCGTGGCCTCCCCCGCTGCGGAGCACAGGCTCCGGACGCGCAGGCTCAGCGGCCATGGCCCACGGGCCCAGCCGCCCCGCGGCATATGGGATCCTCCCAGACCGGGGCACGAACCCGTATCCCCTGCATCGGCAGGCGGACTCCCAACCACTTGCGCCACCAGGGAGGCCCGAGAGTTTACATTTTGATTATTGATGGCAGGAATCCCTTTTAAAACAGGGCCAGTCTGCATGATGCATTTAAAAATCAACCTTTTCAAATACAGCCATAGCCCCCACAAGATCTCTTGATTTCTCTGGGATCAGATAAACCATCAGATTTCACAGTGGTGCCCTGTATATGAAAGTGATAAACATAATCTGGAAGCATGGCAGTGGCTAAAAATATGGAGCTGGCAGCCACACGTTGAAAGGATTTTTTGCTTTTAATTCATTGCATAAAATGCTAATGTCCAAATTCAGGCAGGTAGATCTTACCAACCATCAAGAGCTTCAACCCTGCTAACAGCTAAGTATGCACTTTTAAACCCTACTTTGACTGCTCCAGAAACTTACTGGGTTTCTTTAATGCCTCTGTTACTATTTCCTTTGTGTCATTTTGTTTTTCTTTAAAAACATAGCTGTGTGACCTTGGGGAAGTTAGATTATTTCCTTGAGACTTGGTTGCCTTCTCTGTGAATATCTGGGTATAATTTTAGTATTGCTCAATAGAATTTTGGGTGATAATGAAAATATTCTATATCTGTACTATGCAAAGCAGTATTCAATAGCTACATGGAGCTAATAAACATCTTTGAAATATGGCAAATGCAACTGAGGAACTGAATTTTTAATCTTAGTTTTAAATTTGTTTACATATAAATAATGCCACATAGCTAGCATCTGTTGACAGTACAGATCTACATAATATTTTAAGGACACTCTCCACTCAAAAACTCTACCATTCATTAACTCAATCTAAATATTTTTGCCCTCTGACAAACAGAAAATAATTTATGCTTCCCTTGAAATTATCTGTCAAGACCTTTATCAGTTTGGGGACATTATATTCTTAAAATTGACTTTGCTTTATGAAACTTTAATAATGTTGGAGTTCCCTGCCCTTGCTATCACCTTTGTGATGATGGGAAATATTGTGGATGATCAAGGGCCATTTCAAGAGATCATGGAGAGAAACCTCCTTCTGGATTTAATTTCATTATGACGATGTCAAAATGCTTAATTACTTAAAATAAAACCCATACCGTTTTTATGCTGTTATATTCTACATGTAGCTGGAAAAATGTTAAAAATATTTTTAAAGAACTGCACATCTATTTTTGAAGCTGATTTGGCTGTTCAAGGCTTGCTAGCACTTTATCCATCTCAGTACTATTTCACTTAGTAAACAAATGCAGTTGCCATAATTGTTGCACATGTGTCTGTGTTCCCTTCTAGATTATATGTTTTTGAAGTTAGAAACTATATTTATATCACAGCCCCTATGTATAGCACAATATCCATTGCTAATTCAGATTGTGTTTTAAGATATGAGACAAAATTTAAGACTTTTATTATAGTCATAAACATCTAGCAAACCAACGAGAAAATAAAAGCTAATTTTCAATTGGATGGCCAAGAACAAAAAAGAGAGGAATACCTAGTGCAAAACCATATCTCTAATAACTACTGTTGGATTTAGAGCATGCAGATGCTAAACTTCTTTTAAAATATCTTCTTATCAAAGATTTGAGGTTGGACCTGAAAAAATTATATCAAAAGTGAAAATAATCCTGTGGTCTGACCAGCCTGGATCACACAAAGTAAGTGTATACTATATATATAAAGCAGATAAACTACAAGGTCCTACTGTATAGCACAGGCAACCATATTCAATGCCTTGTAATAACCTATAATGGAAAAGGATCTGAAAAAGAAATATATATATCTGAATCACTTGGCTGTACACCTGAAACACAACATTGTCAATCAACTATACTTCTAGTAAAACAAAACAAAACAAAACAAAACAAAGTAAGTGGAAAGGGAAGTATAGTTTTATAAATTCACCTCTGATATCCAATGGACCAACTTAAAGACAACAGAAACTACAACTTTCTAGGAGACAGGACATGGCCAGCAAACCAGGCCGTTACCCTCGGCCATACCTGCCCAAAAATATACAGACTAGCCTGCATTCATGAATACATAGGAATTCTTCATTTATCTGGCATTATTAGGCAATGAGGTATTGTATGTTAGGAGAAGTTTTTTTTAAATGACAAATTTAAGAGGAGTTATTTTAACCTTCACTCGGTAATTTTTTTCTAAAATTAAGAAATGTATCCACTGGTGTATCTAATGTTTCCGTGATAACTCGGGGCCATCAGTTCAATCAACGTTTGCATGAATAATGCAAATGGAAACAAGAGAGGCATGCTTACTGAAACTGAAAATGACGTATCACTGGCTGGAATAACTGATGAGAGAGCAAGAAAACAAAAATGAAAACAAACCGTGATCAAAAAACAATCAGTCAAGTTCTGACTTTCTGTACTTACTTTCAAAAAGAGATACCACATGGGCCTCCCTGGTGGCGCAGTGGTTAAGAGTCCGCCTGCCGATGCAGGGGATACGGGTTCGTGCCCCGGTCTGGGAGGATCCCATATGCCGCAGAGCGGCTGGGCCCGTGAGCCATGGCCGCTGGGCCTGCGCATCCGGAGCCTGTGCTCCGCAACGGGAGAGGCCACAACAGTGAGAGGCCCGCATACCGCAAAAAGAAAAAAAAAAAAGAAAAAAAAAAAAAAAAAAAGAGATACCACAAATCCCAGCGAGAGACTCCAGCAGCCTTAGCTGTCTTTCTCCTTTGTTTCCACTTCCTTTCCTTTTCCTTCTACCCTAGATTGTTCCAGGAAATGGTTATAGCTGCTTCCAAGACAAATTCTAATACTTTCTCTCACACAAACTTCACAATATTTCCATGGGATAAGTAGTGTGGAGGTAAAAGACAATTCATCACAGGGACATCTCCTATGAAAATAAAATCAGAAACTAGCTTCTAAACATGCAGAGAGAAGGGCGTGGTGTCAGGCACTAATTTCCTTGAGAATTCCTCTCCATTTCTAATAGACCTTCTTATTTACCAAGATCCCTTTTTATTGGTGTCCTATTCCAGACTGTTCCACTCTGCCCATCCTCATCCTGTCAAATACATTCACACTCTTTTGTGACCCTACTTATTTGCCCATTAAATAATCAATCATAGAACTGTCGGAATTAAATATAGAGTGAAATTAAAATACTGGAGTCACTTGGAGGGTTTAAGCAGCTCCACCAGAAAATACTGGGCATGGATTTAAAGAAGCTGTGCGGGACTTGCTCTTGTCCAAGTTCTTTCTCAAGAAGTATCTGAAATAAGCCTAAATTCAGAGTTAATCACATTGGCCTGCTTTCTCAGGTGGACTGGAATTCACTGCTCTTTCCCCTCAACTCCCTGATGTCAGTGGCACTTTCCGGAGATGAGGTGGACTTCTCTGCCTACTGCAGAAGCTCAGTTCCCCCCGGGCCCACTCCCTGTCTGAATCCCACACTTGAGGCCAGATGCCTTCCCAGAACATTCGTGGTCTCATTTCAGTTTTTGACCTGCTCAGATTGAGTCCCTGTAGACTCTTTCTCAGCTTGAAACCTGATCTTCAACCCCTTTCCCTGACCTCGATGGTTACCTTCCTACATTAGGCCTCAGGTGCTTTAGCTATAAAATGATATAGTTGCCCTTAATTCTAAAGTCTTCTTCCTAAAGCTCCACAATGTGCTGGCTCCTTGAAAATGTTTCTCTTTGCTGGTTTTAATTTTGTAGAGAATTAAAACCACAGCTACTCTAAAAGACAGTAAGTTACACTGGATAAGGAAAGTGTGCTTTTGTAGTTAGATTAACAGGGATGGAAGATGACTTAGTATGTTTTAAGATACTCATGATCCATTCTCGTGAGAGTCAGGGGAAGAAGGGCAAGAGAGTTAATAAAATACCAAACGACTGTGACAAATTAAGTTAACAAAGATGTAGCTGATTAGTTACTACTTGAATAAGCCACACATATCCAATTCAAGTTTTCCTTTATTTTTCTAAGAAGGGATCCCAGTGAACTGAGTTCCATGTTCAGGAACTCCACGTTCAATGGCTTAGTCTTTAAAAACTGTTCTGTTGATGGAAGGTGAAATATTGCCCATCAGTCCTAATTGATGTTTAGCTATCACGCACATTTGAAATAAATTTATTACTTTGCCTGATCTCAGCGTAATACATTCCAAAGGGGCAAAGAGCACACGAAAATTTATGGAGTCTCCATCTTCTACAATAAAGTGTGCCATAAATTACATATTATTTGGCCATGAAATTCACAAGCCATAGAAACCACGCCATTAGCAATGTATACAGTGGTAAACAGCAGGTAATGATAATGATATAAAACAAAATAGACTGTGTATGTTGGCACTGCTGCCAATAAAGCAATCATTAAATACATTCATATGCATCTACGCTAGGTAAGCTCTTTGAGGGCAATTGCTATGAATTCTACATACCTGTCAGGATATTATATATAGCCCAGTTTCTATGGCCTTTATTCAGAGACGCTGAGAAAGGGTTACTGTGGGTAAATTCAGACCTTTTCTCAATATAGAATTTGGTCAACATGCATTCTGAACAGCAAAATTTCACACTGCTTTCAATTTTCCTACAGTAATTGCCACCACAACAAATGCAGGATTAAGTAAAATGGATTGTAAGAAGTTAGAAAGGAAAGATGGAAGAAAAGAAGGAAGGTAGAAAAAAGGTGGGTATGGAGTACTTCAACATTTACATAAAGAGTGGACCTAAAACTAACCTGAGGTTACCCTAAACTATTAGCATATGCTATAGAAACTTAAATGAAAAAATTAAAAAAACCCAGCAAGGGAAACTCAAAGATTCTTTGTTTTTTTCACTCTATTGCATATACACGTCCAACTTAAACAATCTATATGCTCATGTCCAATGAGAGAGCATTGTTTTGCAAGGCTATTTGGGTTCTATCAGCATGTAAAGGTCGGACAACTCAACTTTAGCAGAGCTAGCCTTCAGGTGAATAACTGCTTCTTTCAGGTTGTGAGCATCTGAATTTTCCGGAAATATTTCCCAAAAAATGAAAACTAAAAGACTCCTAGGACAGCGTCCTTTAGAAGTTTTATAGTATCAAAGGTTTTGGAGGAAGAGTATCTTTGTCGATTATCAACACGATGATTCCAAGCAGGTCAATTGATGCTGAGAATATTATATAACAGAACCCACTTCACCTCCATTATACTGACAATGGTCTTCCTTACTTCAACCTTGTGCTTCTTAGTAAAGTTGAAAATACTAAGCCAAGAACAGACAGTGACAATGCCAGAGACTCAGATGTACCTATAGGTGCCTTCAGACAACATCGCCACCCAGGCTAAAGTCCTGGTTTAAAACATCCCAACATGAATGACTCTCAAAAACCGTAGGCTGAGCAAGTGAAGCCAGATCAAAAGGGCACCTACTGTATTATTCAACTTACATGAAATTCTAAACTGGGCAAAATTCATCTCTAATGATAAAAAACAGATCTGTGGTTGCCTTGGGTTGGGAGATGGGGATACTTTTGCAAAGCCTAGGAGGAAACTTTCTAGGGTTTTAGAATTGTTATCGATCTTTATGGGGGTGGTAGTTATACAAATGTATACATTAATTAAAAGTCACTGAACCGTTGACTAAAAATGTCTGCATTTTATTGTATGTAAATGATACCTTAATAAGGTTGATTACAAAATGAACCAAAACCAAAACAAAGCAGAAGAAAAACCTCTCAAGACCTCAAAGGAAATACACTGCTTTCTTCCAGGGTACCAGATTGGAAATGAGGCATTGGTCTGTTCGACCTCAGATTATTCCTAGGATTATCTAGTCTATTTTAAAGCACTAGAGTCCCGTATCAGAAAAACTCACCCCATGTTTTATTACTTTGATTTCTTCTCTGCCTCTTCTCCCAACATGATGAAGTCATTTACGGAAGAAAAACCAGCTTTTTCCAACTTTGCATCATCACATATTCTTTCCAAAGCTATTATTTATGGAATAAAATTTGGCTACACTTTGTAAAAATCTAGCTTTTTGAGCCTTACAAATCTTAACAGTTAACCTATTGCCTCCATTGGAATTTGGAAAAAAAATATTTCGAAAATGAATAGCTGAGATTTGACATTTTTGTTTTTTGTGATTTTCTCTTCCCCTAAGTGAGAAGTGAGTATGAATGAGAAACACATACATAAAGAAAAAAAATTATCTTGCTGCCTTTGCATGGTTATAATTTATAGGAGGCCCTTTTCAACAATAATCTATTATCAGAATCAATAAAATATAATCTCCATGAAGCCCAGGCCAGGATATTTGTCTCTTTTTCAGCAGATTGCAATACAAACCACATTCATGGATTTGCTTCTTGATGATCTTTGTAATACTGTAACAGCTGACCATTTCCTCATGCCTCTTCACCTTAACTTAAACCTGGTTTTTCACTAATGACCTCACATTTCCTTCTCTATCACTTGGTTGTCGGCCTCTTTTCCAACTCCAACTCCAACTCACATTTCACTCTGGAACCAAAGGAAGACTCCCACCTTCCTGCTTTTTAGTGATACCTCAAGGTCATTACCATATTGTGATCACCCTGAAGAATAGCCAGACAATTGCTATTGCAGAGCCATCTGACAGTTTGTAGCTCTAAAAATTAACCAAGGACCACATTTGTCCAAAATATCCTAGTTTAAGATTTTGGTAATACAGCAACAGTAATTCCGAAGTCGTTTATGACAATCAGTGTGGGAAGCACCCTCCTTCAGGAAGATCCTTTGCCATACAATACTCTTTCCCTGTCAGGTAATAAGGAAGCACGGCCGTGGAAAGTAACCTCCTGTGGAAAGAAATACTTGGCTTTGAGAGGGCTTGAAGTTCATACATTTTTCTTGAATTAGATTCCCCATTAATTACTTTATCCACAAAGAGGTAATTATCAGAATTCTGTAAGCAATTAAGGAGATGCTACTGCACATTCTTTCAGCTTGTTGACCTTTCTCACTTTATTTCATGTGGCTATCTGAAACATCAGTGATTTACATGTCTTTCTTTTTTTTTTTTTAGCAGATTTCTGTGTGTGTGTGTCCCCATGATGAAAACATCACTAAAATAAGATATCACGAATAGACTCTTAAGAAGCAGAGTCTACTTAAAGTCCCGGAAAATGTGAAAGCACTAATATTCATGGACAAATCTACATTCTGAAAGTTACTCCAAATTTTATTGATCTCTATTTTCTCTAGGAGTTTTTCAAATTTTCTACCATGATCATTTGTTAGTTTTATAATTACATAATAAAGGCATTACATCATACAATCTTTTGTAATCCATTGCCGTTTTAAAACTATTTGTTTCCTTGTCGTCAGCAGATATGTCATAGATTATTAGTACACAAGCAAAGACTTTCAACATAACAGTACTTTATAGTGAGAAGAACTATACTGAGCTATCTCTATCCTAAGACAATGCACTAGGAAAGCACTAGGAATTCTTAAGCACTAGGAATACAGACACGATCAAGGGGCAAGTTCCTTGCCTTCGAGTATACATAATCATTATAGCAAATGCTTAAATAGCACTTAGTATATAACTCACCACAGCAGTCTTATTATACTCCTTTTTAATAGGTGAGCAGAGGAAGCCACAGGGAAGTCATAGGGTAAAGCCAGAATTTGAACCTAGGTAGACTATAGTACACTCTCCACTGCTTTAACTACTACGTTAAAATATGTATATATAAAAGTTATATATATATATAACTCCAAGTATTTGAAAGTTACAAAACACTTATCTACCAAAACTCAAAAAGGAGCACACAAACTTGCATAGAAAATAAACATGAAAAAGTTCATGAATAAACCACAATATAACCTGCTCCACATAATATACTGACTGCAGTGTCCTGGGCCTCTCCCATCCTTAGGTAGCCGGAAATTACAACAAAATAATACTTTTCACCTTTGGAAGCCACACCATCTCTCATACCAACCAACCAATTACTTCCTTAGAGAGAATAGGAAATTAAACTGAATATCATAAATATATATATATATATATATATATATATATATATATATATATATATATGGCATTACTGATGTAGAATCTTTGTTTAAAGACAATAACTTCAATAGCAGAGGGAACTTTACCATTGCAGGCTTCAGATAACCTCTATATTTCTCAGGTTTTACGCTAAATCATAAAATGCCATATTGTGTCTGAAGCTATTTTTTCAATAGTCCATTTCCTTAAATGGACTAGCAAAGCAGTAAATACTGAGGAACATTTTGGCTCCCAAATCCTAACAAACAATAGAGCAGGGGTCAGTAAATTATGGCTAGTGGGCCAAATCTAGTCCTCTACCAGCTTTTATAAATGAAGTTTTATTGGAACACAGCTATGTTCTTCAGTATATGTATTGTTTGTGTCTGTTTTCACATCACAGCAGCAGAGCTAAGTAGTTGCAAAAGAGATTGCATGGCTTGTAAAGCCTAAAATATTGACTGTCTGACACTTTATGGAAAAAGGTCTCCAACGCCTGCAATAGTATTTAATGAAAGTGATGCCATGTAACATCTAAGACTAGGTCATAAAAGGTCATGCAGCTTTTGCATGATTCTCATGGAATGCTTGAACCCTGGACACTCATTCTTGGGATACTCTATCTTGAATCCTAACTACCACATTATGAGAAGTCCAAGCCACATGGGCAGCCACCTATAGGCACTCCAGTCAACAGTCCTTGTTGGGCCCAGTCTTCACGACATCCCATCTCAAGGGCCAGAAATGGGAATTAAAATTATCTAGATGATTCCAGCCCCAGCCATTTCAATCCTCATGAGCTGAGGTTTCAGACATCAGTCATGGAGTAGAGACAAGCCATCTCCTCTGTGTACTGTTTGAATTGCTGACCCACAGAATCTGGGCACATATTAACATTTTTTTTTTGTTTCAACACTAAGTTTGGACTTCTTAATTATGTAGCAGTACATAACTGTGTTATCTATTAGATAACACAGTTAGATATCTATTATCTAATACATAATATAGCACTGTGTCTGTACACAGGAGATCTACATTTCACAGAACACATACTTTTAGATGTGAATGTTGACTGCTCAATTTCTAAGAAGAATGTATACACACATATAGGTACAAAATGTTTATGTATATGTAAATATTAGACCTATATAAACTAATCTATATTATCCATAAAATGAGGGGCCCTTGATAATGGCTAACATTTCTTTCTGGTATTTATTGTGTTCCAAGAACTGATAAATTCTTTCATTGTATGAATTTTCTCTTTTAACCCTCATAGTAACGAGCTGAGAGAAGTAATGTTATCTCTATTTTATAGATGAGAAAACTGAGGCAAAAACAGATAACATGCTCAAGAGTACTCAACAAGTAAATTTGAGAGTCAAGATTTGAACCCAAGTTCTCAAGTTTTAGATCCCTTACTCATAGTCACTAAGCTATATACTGAGGAAGGGGATGAAAGCTGAAGCCATTACCTCATGCTCAAGAAGTTAGACAGAAACTTAGCAGGTATGGTTGAAAGAAGACAGGACTTGGAGTCGTAAGTCCAGAGCCTGAGTGATGAAATGACTTCTCCTCTCATCTAGATATAGGTTTGTGTTTAGAAAATGAAGAAGAGCACTGCACATTTTGATAGTTGATTTCTGGACTTAATGATGACCAGAGTGTGGAAGTTTACCGGGAGCTATTCTGCAATGACATAAATTATTGATTCAAAATCAAACCTTTAGTATAAAGTACTGATTCAAAATCAAATCTTTATCATGTCTCCCTTGCATCAGAAGTCTTTCCCACTCTTCATTTCTTTTTAAACCCTTTCCTGTCTACTCTTGGCCAAAGCTTGAAGCCTGATTTAACATTTGGAAAGAAAATAATGAAATAGTCATAACACAGCAATTCCAATGCCTACTGAAACAGAAGCTCTAAATAATTTTTCAGATAATTTAGGAAATTAAAAATATTTACATCCTAGATGCAAAGACAGAAGTTACTTGTGTAATAAAATAAATGGTGAGACAAAAGGTTTCTGGTCAAGTAGATTTGTTTAAATAGGAACACTAATCTGAGTTCTACGCCTGTGCTAAAACCCAGTGACAGGTTGCATACAGCTTCTAAAGGGATAGTTCAGTGCATTGGGTCAAATTCATGCCCTAAAAGGTGATATTATTAGTAGTACTAGAAGACAGTGTGACTGTCTTCTTTGGGACATAGATGAAGACCCCAAGATAGACAATATCAAGGACAAGTTATGTAGAATAAGATATTATCTCAGTCCTTGGGACAGGTCATCCAGGATAGAACAAGAAGTAGATTTATTATCAAGTACATGAAGCCAGAGACAGTAAGCAATGAGTGGTAGTTGGTTCAAATAGACAGGTTTTAGAAGTAGAGGCACGGATGTAGAAAACAAACTTAGGGTTACCAGGGGATTGTGGAGGGGAGGTTAAAATGGGAGATTGGGACTGAAATATACACACTACTCTACATAAAATAGATAACTAATAAGAACCTGCTCTTCTTATTAGCACAGGGAACTCGATTCAATACTCTGTAATGGGCTATTTGGAAACGACTCTAAAAAAAATACAAGTGGGGCTTCCCTGGTGGCACAGTGGTTGAGAGTCCACCTGCCGATGCAGGGGACACGGGTTTGTGCCCCAGTCCGGGAAGATCTCACATGCCGCGGAGCGGCTGGGCCCGTGAGCCATGGCCACCGAGCCTGCGCATCCGGAGCCTGTGCTCCACAGCGGGAGAGGCCACAACAGTGAGAGGCCCGCGTGCCACAAAAAAAAAAAAAAAAGTGGGTATATATATATGTATAACTGTTTCACTTTTCTGTACACCTGAAACTAACACAACACTGTAAATCAACTATACTCCAATAAAATTGTTTTCAAAAATAGGTTTTAAGAACCATAGTCAGGGAGCAGTTTGGATTGGAAAGACCTGACAAGAAATATTTCTGCATCCTCAGACAGTGCTCCCCAAGCTGGCTATTGCAAGGGTGAGCATTTAAGAGATCTTTGACATAAGGAGGACATGAGATTAACAATCTATCCCAATGTGCATGAATTATTCTCCTCGGGGCTATCAGAAATCAGATGGCATCCTAGAGCAAGGGTCAGCAGATCTTTTCTGTAAAGGGTCAGATAGTAAATATTTTGGATTTTGTGTACCATACGTATCCGTTGCAATTGCCTATCTGCTGCTGTAGCACAGAAACAGCCATGCACAATACCTTAAGGAATGGGTGTGGCTGTGTTCAAGCAAAACGTTATGCACAAAACCAGGAGTCAAGCGAGATCTCATCAGTGGGCCAGAGTTTGCGGACCCCAGTTCTGGGTCAGTGTTCACAGCTGAATGAGTCATGAGGCCTTAAGTTACAGTTCTCATTGTACTACTTTCTACCTGGGTGAACTTGGGTTCATCCTTTTACTTATATGGGCCACTATGTTAGACAAGTTTCTCCAGAAAAACAGAACCAACAGCAGGTCTATACAATGTGCCCATATATAGATCTAGATATCAATATTGATACCTAGATGTATATCCATATCTATATAAAGATAGAGAAAGAGAGAGAGACATTTTAAACAATTGGTTCACACAATAATAGAGGCTTGGTAAATTCATAATCTGCAGGTTAGGCTGTCTAGAGACTCTAGGAAGAGTTGCAGTTCAATTTCTGTAAGTCTTCTGGCAGAATTCCTTTTTGCCACAGGGAAGTCAGTCTTTGTTTTATTAGAACTTTAACTGATTGGATGAGGCCCACCCATATTATGGAGGATAATCTGCTTTACTCAAAGTCCACCACCAATTTAAATATGAATTTCATCCAAAAACACCATCACAGGGACTACCCTGGTGGCACAGTGGTTAAGGATCTGCCTGCAAATGCAGGGGACATGGGTTTGAGCCCTGGTCTGGGAAGATCCCACATGCCGTGGACCAACTAAGCCCATACACCACAGCTACTGAGCCCGTGCACCTAGAGCCCATGCTCTGCAACAAGAGAAGGCACCGCAATGAGAAGACCGTGCACCACAACGAAGAGTAGCCCTCGCTTGCTGCAAATAGAGAAAGCCCACAGGCAGCAACAAACACCCAACGCAGCCAAAAATATAAAGAAAGAAAGAAAGAATTTAAAAAACACAAAAACGCCATCACAGAAATATCCAGAATAATATTTGACCAAATAACTGGGCATGGTGGCCCAGACAAATTGACATGGAAAATTTACCACCTAAGCCATAGTTTTGGCATCTTTTACTGAGAAATTTGACTTATCTGAACTATTTTCATACCTAGAAGATACCTTCTACAGGTAACATGATTTGGCGCCCAAAGCCATAAGCTAGAGCATTTCATTCCAGGTCCCTCCTCAAATATCCATGATAGGTAGAAATTTGACATCAGTAGTTCTTGAAATCTCCCCAGTGAATATAATATGCAACCAGGGCTGAGAATCTGGAGATGTAGAGAGAATTTAAATTGAACTTTAGTTAAACAGTAAAACAAGCTCTGACTCCACTGGCTGGAGCTAGACAAGGGATATGCATTTAGTGGGATGAGAAGATAAAGAACACTAGGGAGTAAATCAAATGCTTTACACCTGTGCTTAGCTAATTGTTACTCAGATAATTCAGACAATCTTACAGCATCTGAACCCTGAAATTCCTTAGTTCTCTTTACAAAAAAGTAACTCTTCAAGTAACTGAACTCTGAGAATCATGTAAATCATAAAGAAAAAGAAGAAATCTTATTTTCTGAATTAGTTGATTTCATATATACTGTTTCACTTTCAGGATATTAACTAGTTATCTTTCTTTCCATTTTATGTTTGAGGAAAGTAAGGCTTTAAAAATCTCAGTCATTTTCTCAAGGTCACTTGTTAAGGGTGTGGTAGGCAGCATAATGGCTCCTAAAAATGCCCTCACCCTAATCCCTGGAACCTATTAATATGTTACCTTACATGGTGAAGAGGACTGTGCAGATATGACTGAAGTTATAGACCTTGAGATAGAAAGATTATCCTGGATTACCTCATGGAACAAATCTAATTGCATGAGTCCTTAAAAGCAGAAAACCATTCCCAACTGTAGAAAGAGAAAGATAGAGATGACTTAATAGAAGCAGAATCACAGCGATGCAACATTTTGGGTTTTGTAGGTGGAGAAAGGGGACTCTGAGTCAAAGACTATAAGTGACCGCTGGCAGCAGATAAAGTCCAGGGAACAGAAACACCCCTAAGAGCCTCCAGAAAAGAATGTAGCTCTGCCAACATTTTTTTTTTCTTTTTTAACCATCTATATTGGAGTATAATTGCTTTACAATGGTGTGTTAGTTTCTGCTTCATAACAAAGTCAATCAGCTATACATATACACATATCTCCACATCCTCTCCCTCTTGCGTCTCCCTACCACCCTCCCTTCCCTATCCCACCCCTCTAGGTGGACACAAAGTATAGAGCTGATCTCCCTGTGCTTTGTGGCTGCTTCCCACTAGCTATCTATTTTACATTTGGTAGTGTATATATGTCCATGCCACTCTCTCACTTCATCCCAGATAACCCTTCCCCCTCCCTGTGTCCTCAAGTCCACTCTCTATGGCTGCATCTTTATTCCTGCCCTGCCCCTAGGTTCTTCATAACCAGTTTTTCTTTTTTTTTATATTCCATATATATGTGTTAGCATATCGTATTTGTTTTTCCCTTTCTGACTTACTTCACTCTGTATGACAGTCTCTAGGTCAATCCACCTCACTACAAAAAACTCAATTTCATTTCTCTTTATGGCTGAGTAATATTCCATTGTATATATGGGCCACTTTTTTTTTTTTTTTTTTTTGTGGTACGTCGGCTTCTCACTGTTGCAGCCTCTCCCGTTGCGGAGCACAGGCTCCGGACGCGCCGGCTCAGCAGCCGTGGATTATGGGCTCAGCCACTCCGCAGCATGTGGTATCTTCCTGGAGCGGGGCATGACCCGTGTCCCCTGCATCAGCAGGCGGACTCCCAACCACTGCGCCACCAGGGAATCCCTGTGCCACATCTTTATCCATTCGTCTGTCGATCCTGCCAACACTTTTACTTTACTCAATTGAGACCAATGTCAGACTTGTAAGGTAATAAATTTACCTTGTTTTGAGTCATTCAGTTTTTGGTAATTTGTATGAAAGCAATAAAAAACAAATACAGAGGTTCTACAAGAGCCAGGCTATATATTTATACTTAAGTATTTCTGAAATGAATTTAACATTGTGACTGACAGCAACAGCAGCAGCTTCCATGGGATCCCATAACACATCTGAGGAAAAGCAGCCTAATACAAAGCAGTGACAGCAGCAGGTCATTGCCCCACACTTGGAGTAGAGGGGCACCTGTTCTACTGTAGCAGCAGCATAGCCTGAATGGGAACCCATCCTCCTGTGGCACTAGTCCCATCAACATTAGTGTAATCTGCTAGCATCTGCTGAGTCAAGAGGCCCCACATATACAAACCCTCCAACTCAGCAGCATTAAGTGAGCCAGGCTCAGCGTTTCCTGAAACTCATATTCAATGGCACTGGAAAGACCAGATATCACCTACAGTTATGAAAACATAAAAAAACAAAAACAGAACACTGGGAACTTCAGAAAGAAAAGGGGAACAATGGAATGGGTGAAAACAAATGGGGTAAATAGAAGAGACTATCATTAGTCTCATGAGTTTCTTAAATACTATATGATGGTCAAAGCAAAAATTAGGACACCATCTGATGTGGTTCTCAATGTAGAGAAAGGAAATACTACAGAAAATCATACTTTAAAACTGGGGAATATTAAGAGACCTAAATGGAAGTAAAATTTTGAAACTTCACTTGAAGTCATAAAACACTGATTCCAGTAGACTATGATAAGTTACATATGTATACTGTAATGCCAAAAGCAACCACTAAGAAAACTATACACACAGTATACACAAATGATTATAAATAAAGAAATTTAAATGGGCTTATTAAAAAATGTTTAAGTAACCCACAAGAAGGCAAAATAAGAGAAACACAAGATTGAGAAACTAAGGTAAAAGACAAAACAAAAAATAAAATGGTAGACCTAATCTTTAACATAGCAATAATTACATTCACTGTAAATGACCTAAGTAACCAAGTCAAAGACAGAGATTGGAAGAGTAGATTAAAAAATCACAAGCATGATCCAAGTATATACTGTCTATAAGAAGCTTACTTTAAACATCATGATATAGGTAGTTCAGAGTAAAAGGATGAAAATGATATATCATGTGAACATTAATCAGAAAAAGCAGGAATGGATAAATTAATATCAGATAAAGTAGATTTCAGAGCAAAGGAAATTATTAGGGGCAAACAGGGTCATTACATAAAGATAACAGGAATAATCCACCTAGATGACCTAGTGATACGAAATGTGTGTGCACCAAACAACAGAACTTCAAAATACATGAAGCAAACACTGAAAAAGGTAGTAAAAGGAGAAAATTTTAAATCCACAATTATTATTGGAGACTTCAACACAGCAATTTTTAGAACTACCAGACAGAAAAATCATCAAGGATATGGAAGAGCTAAAAACATCATCAATCAACAGGACATAACTGACATTTAAAGAACACACTCAATAAGAGCAGAATACATATTCAAGTGTCCGTGGAACATTCACTCATATACCATATACTGGGTGATAAAAAAACATTAGCAGATTAAAAAGAATTAAAGTCATACAGAGTATGTTCTCTAGCCATAATGGAATCAGACTAGAAATCAATAACAGAAAGACAACAGGAGAATCTTCAATCACATGAAAACTAAACATCACAATTCCAAAGAACTCATGGGTAAAAAAGACAGCGTCAAGGAAAAAATTTTTAATGCATAGAATAAAAGAAAATGGAGATATAACAGATCAAAGTTTGTGGAATGAAGTGAAAGTAATGCTAAAAGGGAAGTTTATAGAACTAAATTGGGAAATAAAATATTTCAAAGCAATAATCTCATTTTCTATATTACGATAGTAAAAAAGGAAGAGGAAAAAACACTAAACAAGCAGAAAGAAGGAAATAATAAAGATGAAACAGAAATCCATGAAACTGAAAACAGGAAAATGGGGGGGAAAATCAATGAAACAAAAGGCTGGTTCTTGGAAATAAACAATTTAATCAATAAAGATCTAGCAAGACTGATAAAGGTAAAAACAGAGATGGCACAAATCACAGATATCAGATATGCAACCAGGGATACCATGACATATCCTGCAGGTTAATAAGGGACAAGTTATTATGAACAAGTCTACACTATAAATTCAAAAATGTAGATGAAATGGGCCAATTCTTCTACACCCAAAACTACCCAAACTCAGCCAAGATGAAATAGATAATCTCAATTTTCCTGTAACCATTAGAAACACTGATTTTTCATATAAAAACTCCCAAAAGAAATATTCAGGCTTAGATGTTTCACTTTTACCCAAGACTTAAAGAATTAAAACCAATTTTACATGATTTGATAAGAAATAGAAATAGAGGGAACCGTTCCTAATTAATTTTATGAAGCCAGTATTACCTTGATACCAAAACCAGACAGGAATAGTATAAAAAGAAGAAGACTATAGACCAATATGTTTTATGAAATTGCCTGTAAAAATCTTCAGCCAGATATTAGCAAATTAAATCCAGAAATATATAAAAAGAATAATATATCATGACCAAGTGGTATTTATTCCAGTTATGCAAAGTTGGTTAAATATTTGAAAATCAAACACTGTAATCTACCATATCCAATAGATTAAGGGGGGAAAGTCATGTGATCCTATCCATTAATGCAGAGAAAGCATTTGACAAAATCCAATCCCATTCATGATTTGGCACATATATACAATGACATATTACTCAGCCATAAAAAGAACAAAATTGAGCTATTTGTAATGAGGTGGATAGACCTAGAGTCTGTCATACAGAGTGAAGTAAGTCAGAAAGAGAAAGACAAATACCGTATGCTAACACATATATATGGAATCTAAGAAAAAAAATGTCATGAAGAACCTAGGGGTAAAACAGGAATAAAGACACAGACCTACTTGAGAACGGACTTGAGAATATGGGGAGGGGAAAGGGTAAGCTGTGACAAAGCGAGAGAGAGGCATGAACATATATACACTACCAAACGTAAGGTACATAGCTAGTGGGAAGCAGCCGCATAGCACAGGGAGATCAGATCGGTGCTTTGTGACCACCTGGAGGGGTGGGATAGGGAGGGTGGGAGGGAGGGAGACGCAAGAGGGAAGACATATGGGAACATATGTATATGTATAACTGATTCACTTTGTTATAAAACAGAAACTAACACACCATTGTGAAGCAATTATACTCCAATAAAGTTGTAAAAAATAATAATAAAGTTAAAAAATTTAAAAAAAGAAGAAAAAAACCCCCAAGCAAACTAGGAATAGAAAAGGAACATACTGAAACTCATCAAGAGCATCTACAAACAACCGATACCGACATTATATTTAACTGTGAAAGACTGAATGCTTTCTCTGTAAGATCAGAAACAAGGCACCGATATCTGCCCTCACCACTTTTATTAAATATATTAATGGAGGTTCTAGTAAGAAAATAAAGCAAAAATAAATAAATACATAAATTTAAAAGTTAAATTTTTAAAACATTTATTTAAAAGATAAAAGGACTATTCCTACTACGTTGAATAGGAAGGAATATATCCTACTGAATGTTGAACAGTAATATATACTATTATATTAAATAAGGAAAAGTAAAACGGTATCTGAAGAGGAGATGATAATCTAAATGGAGAAAATACCAAGGAATCCACAAAAAGCTTGAGAAATAATATTAGTTTGTAAATGTTTTAGAGTACAAATCAACACAGTTTTATCAAATTATATATTAATAACAAATGTGTAGAAGCTTAAATAAAAATATGTGATGCCATTTACAACTGACCTAAATAAATACTTAAATATAAGCCCAATAAGACATTTATAGGTCCTCTATACTGAAAATTACAAAATGCTGATGAAGAAAAATGTAAAAGTCCCAAACAAATAGTGAGACATACCTTGTTCATGGATTAGAAAACACAACATAATAAAGATGTCAATTCTCCCCAAGTTAAGAGGCTTAACAGAGTTACTCTTAAAAGGCCCTCAAGGTTTTTGTGGATACAGACAAGCTTATTCTAAGATTTATATGGTAAGAAGAGGCTGAAGCATAGCTGAAACAATTTGTAAAGGAAGATTAAAATGGGAGGAATTCATCTACCCAATTTCAAGATTTTGCAGTAATGATGGAGGGTAGATACACAGATCAATGGAATGGAATAGAGAACCCAGAAATAGACTGACATAAATACATTTAACTTGTTTTTGACAGCAGTGTGAAAGCTATCAAGGAAGAATAGACTTTTCAAAAAATGGTACTGAAACAGTTGGACATCCCTCCACAAAAACAAACAAACAAAAAATGAACCTTAACCTAAACCTCCACACCTTACACAAAAATTAAATCAAAGTGGATCATAATCTTCAATGTAAAAGCAGGACACTTTTAGAAAAAAAAATAGGAGAAAATCTTTGGCATCTAGAACTACGTGAATAATTCTTAGACTTGACACCGAAAGTATGATCAATAAAAGCAAACATTGATAAATTGGATCTCATCAAAATGAGTTAAAAATGCTTCATAGAAGATCATTTTAAGTGGATGAAAACTCAAATTACACAGTGGGAAAACATATTTGAAAATCCCACATGAGACAAATGACTTGTATCTATAATATACAAAGAACTCTCCAAACAACTTAAAAAAACCCAACTAGAAAATAGGCAGAAGACAGGAACAGACATTTCATGGAAGAGAATATACACATGGCAAAGAAGCACATGAAAAGATGCTCAACATCATTAGCCATTAGGGAAATGCAAATTAAGACCATAATGAGATATCAGAGAATAACGAAAATTGAAGTATAGTGACAACATCAAATGCTGGTGAGTACATAGAAAAATGATATCACATCACTGGTGGGAAAATAAAATGGTTTAGCCACTCTGAGAAACAGCTTGACAGTCTCTTTTAATCCTAAAAGTAGATTCACCCTACAACACAGTAATCGTACTCTTGAGCATTTATCCAAAAGAAACAAAAACTTAATTAAGTTCCCACAGAAACTTACACATAAATGTTCATAGCAGTTTTATATATAACAGCCCCAAACTGGCCACTACCCAAATGTCTTTCAATGGATGAATGTTGAAACAAATTGTGATAAAATCTTATGATAGAATACTACCGAGCAACAAAAAGGAACAAATTATTAATATATGCAAAAATTGAAATGAACTTCAAGGGAATGATGCCGAGGGAAAAATTTTAAAAAGCCAATCTCCGAAGATGAAGTAATTCATGATGATATTTACATATTATTCTTAAAATAACAAAACTGTGGAGATGGAGCACAGATTAGAAGTTGCCAAGGGTTAGAGATGGGGGTAGAAAGTACAGCGGGGGATCTTTGTGAGGTTTTTGTGGTCCCAGTACAAATAATACAGCAATCTTGGTTTTAACCCCGAAAGATGTTTAAAAGCAATTCCTAATAAGAGGTGTCCAGATATTTAGCAATGGCAGCAGATTAGAGGTATAGCTACCCAACATGACAGCTTCAAAACAGATGGTACTAATTCAATGCATAAGTTAATTTTAAAAAGGCCAATCACAATACTTAAATGGTATATATCTTAACGATATTATTCTAAGGATCCAGCTATACCAGATGGACTAGTAGGATTTTCTGTACATTCAATCTTATTTTAGACAGTAAATCTTATAATAAGACAGTTAAAAAAAGAAAAAGAAAAAAAAAACCAACTACAGTTGGATATTCTCATAGGAAGATGAGGTGAAAATATGTAGCAGCGGTTCAAAAGCTTAAGCAGTGGCACCTAAATTTGGCTGCACCTTAGAATCATCTGAAGCACTTTTTAAAAACCCTCACACCAACAGTTGGTCATCCTAAACTAATAAAATCATTTTAAATCTCCTCAGACGATGCCATTGTCTAGCCAGAAGTGAGAACCAGCGGACTAAGCAGAAGGGGATGTTTCTACAAAGATTTCTTAACAATAAGTTCTTTCACCTAATCAGATTTACCTTCCTGCAAAGGGGTAAAGAAGGCTAGATGTTGTCCATACTTGCTTAGCTTTAATTAGCACTTGTGACTTGCCCAAAACCTAGATCAGGTTTCCCCTAAATTTCATGTGATTTCCTAAGTTCTTCAAATCCAGGGGTTTGCCAGGATGAGATCTTAAGTGCTCACACAGGGGAAGTCCCTGGCAAACCAGGACAGAGGTCACTCTACATTGAAATGTAAAGCATCCTAAATAACCCTGCCACTGCCCCCAGATACTAGTCTGGGCCAACCAGTGGAGAAAAGGCATTCTCCATTACTACCACGGCAAATGCTGCTCTACTTGCCTTGGCTACTCCCTATCTTTTCCAGGCGTCTCTCCCCTTCACCTGCTGGTGGACGCTTTGGCAGCTGACAATGCAGATATTTTCAAACTTTAAGGTGAATAAAAATCATCTGGAGGGCCAGTTATAACAGAGATCACTGAGCCCCACTAGAGTTGCTGATTCCATAGGGCTGGGACAGGGCCCTAAAACTTGAATATCTGACACATTATCAGGGGACGCTGGTAAAGCTGGTCAGGTTGTTACTGAATGCACGTTCGTGTGTCTGAAGCACAGTGAGGCCAAACAAACCGAAAGGTTGGAGTCTGGAGTAGAGAAAGGTTTATTGCAGGATCGAGCAAGGAGAGGGGTGGCCCGTGTTCCAAAAACCCTGAAATCTCCAAAGGATTTCAGCAAAGCATTTTTAAAGGCCACGTGAGGGAGGGACGTCCCAAGGAATGTGATCAGCTCGTGCACAATCATCTGACTGGCTGATGTTGAGGCCACAGGGCAGGTAACTTTATCCATCCTTAGGTGCCAGAAGGTCTGGGGACTGTGTGCTCATGATCATCAAAGAGTTAATTTCTTCCATTGGGTGGCGGTTTTTAGCATCTGAAAACTCAAGAAATATGCCTGAGATACTATTATCTGAGGACTTCAGAGAGGAACTACAGCAGAGGCTATGGGGGATGGGTCTGTCCTAGGAAGGCCCCATAGGGTACTGCTTGGTTACAAGGTGACCATACTTTGAGAACCACTGCTCTAGTGGCTTGGAATGTTAAAGTAATGGAAGAATCCCTTCCCAGATCTAGATTCTAGTATCACCAGCTATTTTGGTCGGGGGAAGGGTAAGTTTTGTCCTTGCTTGGACTTCTTATTCATTTATATCAAAGCCTATTTGAGGCAGTGCACTCGGCAGTCCTGCAGATCTGTCTTTGGCTTCAACAGTGTTTGGAATGAACAGACCCAGGGACGCTCCTTGCTCCAGCCCCCGACCACCCTCCAACATTTCTTCCTGCCGCAACCTTTGGAATCAGCCACTCAGCTATCCTCAGCCTCCAGGACAGGCCAACACCGTTTTTGGAGCTTAGCTCCTTATCACTGATCAACCATGAGTTCCCAGGTTCGTCAGAATTATTCCATCGAGGTGGAGGCCGCCATCCACCGCCTGTTCAACATGCATCTGTGGACACTTACCTCTCTCTAAGCTTCTATTTCCACAGCAACAGTGGGACTCTGGACAATGGGGGCCACATTTTTCGCCAACTGGCTGAAGAGAAGTGTGAGGGCGCCCAGCGACTCTTGAAAATGCAAAACAAGTGCTGCGGCCGCGCCCTCTTCCAGGATGCGCGGAAGCCTTCTCAAGATGAGTGGGGTAAAACCCAGGACACTGTGCAAGCCGCCATTCTTAGGGAGAAGAACCTGAACCAGGCACTATCGGATCTGCGCGCCCTGGGTCCTGCCCGCGCAGACTCCCACCTCTGTGACTTCCTGGAGAGCCGCTTCCTGGAGGAGCAGCTGAAGCTCATCAAGAAGATGGGCAACCACCTGACCAACCTCTGCAGGCTGGCTGGTCCGCAGGCTGTGCTGGGCGAGTATCTTTTCGAAAGGCTCACGCTCGAGCACAAACAGGAGTCTCTGAAGTCCAGCGGCCTCTGAGGAGCCCCTCTGGCGTCAGAGCTTCTGCCTGAAGCCCAGCTCTGCAGCCACTAGGCAGCTTTGTAACCGCCCTGGAGCCCTCTCCCAAGCCTTGGACCAAATGGAAACAATAACGCTTTTTGCAGAAGGAAAAAAAAAAGCCTATTTGAAACACAAACAGAATAAAGAGAAAAAAAGAAATATATATATATATATATATATATTCATGTTCTTTTAACATATGAATTGCCCCACTTTATCTGTGTGAAATACGTTTGTTCCCGTTATTGGGCTGGTTTTCAAGCTTTGCTGCTCGTATGAATTACCTAAAGAGCTCTTTTTTTTTTTTTAGTATTAAATATATTTTTAAATTAGTTTCTGCTTTATAACAAACTGAATCAGTTATACATATACATCTGTTCCCATATCCCTTCCCCTAAAGAGCTTTTAAGAGAAACTTTGGTGTCTGGGTCCCAGCCCCAGAGATTTTGATTCAGTAGGTCTAGGGAGGAGCCTGGGCACGGGGAGGTCTCAGAGTTCCCCAGGTGATTCTAATATGCAGCAACTTTGTGAACCACCTCTTGGCTTCAATCCAGCTAGTGATCAGATATTAAATCTAAGACACATGGGCTAGTGTGTGAGCTCTGCTGCTAGGCGTGTTCCATTTTCTTCCTCCTGGAAGATTCGTGCCAGGGAAAATGATGGATAGTTGTGTTACTTCTCTGAAATGGATAGAAATTTCCAATTAGCGTGAACAGGGGAGGGTGAATGGGTGAATGCAATAAGGTGTATCATTTATGTATTTCCCTATGTGTATGGCTAGAAGCTTTTGCAACTGACGTCTGCCCTACTTTTCATGCGAATGGTAATGCTGGTCCTCCTAATGAAGCTGTAAACTTTATAAGCCCATAGGTAGACAGCATCACAAAATATTTACCCCTCCCCACTGGCCCACTCTCAAGCTTCACTCCCCTTCCCCAATACACAAATGTACATCAATGTGCTTGAGACCAACATCAACATACTGACCTTCAATTCTTCTACTTTGCAGCTTCCCTCTTATCAGGAGGTGTCAGCATTTAGTGCCCAGAGGAGGCATTTCCAGTCATCTCAGCTTAGAGGTCAAATATCCAAATATCCAAAGTAAAAAAGGTTAAAGAAAAGAAGAAGAAGAAGAAAGCAAGGAAGAAAAGAAGGAAACAATTTTCTTATCTCATAGTAATAAGGCAGTTTTCCTCAAAAAAAAATAAAGACTTAAGCCTTAAATTCTCTTTCCTAATCAAAATGTGCTTTTCCGTCTTTAGACTATTCCTCTTATATCCTGTATTATTCATGATGTTTAATTCTTGAAATAGCACATGGCTGAAAACAGAAGCTAACCTCTTGTCCACTATGAATTAAATCTTCTTTTCCTAGGACCCGTCTACAATGTACAGTTTGGGGTTTGCCAACATAATTATTTTCTCTGAAATAAGGTACAGCATTTTGCCTTTTCAATATATAGTTATACAATACATTGTTAACACAACATAGTTAATATAGTCAATACAACTATAACACGCATGATATGATGCCACTTTGGTGATTTTCTTCATCCATGTAATTCTGAAATTTGACAGTATAGTTTTCATATTCTAATGAGCTGAGTATTACCTTTGCAAGGATAGAAAAATAAAATAAATTCATAATATTCTTGTGTGGTTTGCCCTTGGGGTGGATTACCATAATGGGGGCATATTTGAGCCTTTCTCCAAGTCATTAAAAAACCTCCAGCGAGTAGCCCCTTGTCCTCTCCAGGAAACTGCGGGAAGGTATCTTTAATCACAATAATCCTGGGGGGAGAAATCTCGGAAATAAGACATCTGCTTCTGTGCCTTGTTGTTTTGCACAATAGCAATGATTGCTTTAGCAGCTTCTATTGCCATATGTGTATAGTAAGTAAATGAACATAAAATTGAATGAACGCATAAAAGAAGGATAAACCCACCCAGTTTAACAAATCCACTCTCTCACCTGCTGTGCCCTGAAACGTGAAAGAAAGAATCATGGGATCATAAGGATTCATAAAGTAACAGTCTCTGTTAACAATATTGACAGGAAGTATAAGGATGATTTGTCTGATGTAGGACCAACAGCTTAACTGCTTAATTCTTTTTTTTAAGGGCAAATTATTCATTTATTGTTTAAAGATTGCAAGACAACATCTGAATTTTTGTAGCCCAGTTTAAATGTTTTACTTTTTTGATAAAGCAGAGTATAATAGAAAAACAATTAGTTTCCAGTAATATCTATATCTCTATTCAGAATTAAGTCTTCCACAGACATGTAACCTGGAAACAAAAGCCTGTTCCAATAAGCAAAGCTTCAACAGAGCGGCTACTTTTCAGGCCAGGGAAAGGTTCATCCCTATAGGATGATGATGTGCTGTGTAAAATGGCTGCAAGGTCACAGCCTTGAGGGCGTTGGAAGTCTGTTATCCTATTCCACATTAAGTAGTTTGGTGAACTTCAAATGACCGTTCATCTGCAACCAAGCTGCCAACCTTTAACTGATATTTCAAACAGGTAAAAAATAAATGAAAAGAAATCCCTACACTGATGTTCCTCGATTCACACTGTTAAATGGTTCATTAACATGTAATTCTGGCTAAGAATTACATTTGAGACTCCTTGCTCAGATTTTGGTTAACAGTACTAATCTTTAGAAATTCAAGTTCTTATTAATCAATAATTTGTCAGCTAGGATACATTCAGGCATCAGCTGCAACTACAGAATAGGTGCACTGCCTCAGCGCTTTGGAAAGACATAATCTACAACACTACTAGCAGACAAAATATCTGTTACTAGACAGCATATGTGCAGTACAGCAAGACAAAAACATATATTCATATGTGCCACGGACCAGCCGGAGAAAGAGGATTTCACCGCCCAGGGTCAGAAGGGATGGGGTAAGGAACTGAAGTAGCACCAACGAATGGGGTCAGAAGGACCAAGACAACTGATGGTTGCAAGGCAAGTTTTATTATGCTACAGGTGCAGATTATATAGACTAGAAATGGAAGGTTGCCAGGTGGTGGTTTACATTATCTATAGACTGTCTCGGCTCAAGGTTAACTTCCCTGGGAGAAAACCCATAAGCCCAGAATCTTCCAAAATAACCTGCATGTGCAGGGGGGAGACAGCTTTGCTTGTCTCATTTTACATTCTTTCTGATTTCTGGGCCCTGGTGATTTATCTCCCATGGAATGGAACAAGGAGGGGAACAAGTAGGGACAGTCCCTTCGAGCAGCGGTGGCATGCCTGGCATGTCCGTAGCCTGATCTCAAGGCTGACTGTTTCCCTCAGTTCCCCCTTTTTTATTTTTTAATTTTTGCTGCAAAATAATTCCATGAAGCGTAGTGCCGAGAGTAGTATATTGTTGCATGAGGATACGAAACAGACATGAGAAGATTATTATCAATAATAGGCAAATTATGGCCAGGGTAATAAATCCTGACAACCCTCCAGTAATCCACGACTGAGGGTTTAACCACTTTAAATGGTCCAGTAAAGTTTTAATTACATCTTCTTGCCAAATATCATCAAGATGTGCATTTTGCATATCCTGAATTTCAGCATTTAATTTCTTAAGGTCAAGACTAATATTATTATCTGACCAAACACTCAGCAGATGCATTTTTACTTTTTCCCATTCCCAAATACAGTCATTGTACTTGTAAGGAGTAACACAAATCCATGTATACTTTTCATGACAAGCTACACGCATCCTCAATTTTAATGCTGCCATCTGATCTCCAATCCCCCAAATTGCGTTTTTAAATTCATCTAACTTGTTATTCATCTGTAAATCTATGTGACTTTGTAAAGATAAAGCAAGACTGGTATTTTGAGATAATTGATTAGCAAAGTGAGCATGATTAATACTCTGTGAAAGAGCAAGACGGGCAGTAGCCGCGGTAGCAGACAGAGCAGCCAAGGCAAGTCAACTTACTATTAGCCACCCAATAAAGCGTCTCCTTCTCTGCAAGGCTTTAGAGAGTTCCACCCATGCCTGTACTCCAGTATCTTCCTACCAAGGTTCTCTCAGATGTACAGGCACCATAACATATATGGGTTACTTTAGTATAAGCACAGATTGTGTTCCTGCAGAAGGGAACATACAACTGTAAAAATACAATGAACACAGCTAATATTATATCCTCCTTTGGAAGAATTACCAATGTTAATAGAACCAATCAAAAGTGTATATGGAGGAGCAACACAAGTTATAACAGGTGTATTGGAATAAGTTAGAGCTAGTTTCCATATACCCCAGTTCTTTTGAAATGCGATAAACCTATCTATGACGGGATTACAAGAGATAAGAATTTACCCCTTGGTATAATCTATAGTACACCATATTTGGTTATTATTCCAAGATGCATTGCAACATTCAAAATTGGATCCAGGAAAGTTAATGGTCATAAAAGGAGGAAATTGATTTTTTGATTTTCTCTTAAGAATAGTAACCATATGTCCAGCCATAAGTATCCCTTGTCCTCCAAGTAAACGCTTCATACACAAATAATTACCTGAATCTTCACCTGTAACCTTGGCTATAGTAATAGCGGAATCCCTAAGTGGTGAGGTGTATGAGATTTGACCTCTAATATTAATAGGTTGCCCATTTTTATAGCAAATGATGGTATCCTTAAGTTCCTCTCGTCGGCTGGTAGCCGGGCATGTAAGAGTAATGTTGGTTCCTGTAAAATGAAGGATGCATGGAGAGCCTGACAAACTAATCGATTGATCCGTTCCCTCATAAACATCTGTATGCTCATAACTAATAGCCTTTCCACATCCAGTTTCCAGATTCAATGGGCTAAGACAGACAGAATAGGTACTAAACCAGTTAGTATAATTTATAGACATATCGATTTGTTTTATATTCCCAATAAGAGGCCCATAAACAGTATCATTGTAAAATACAGGAAACTCTGCTTCAGACCAAGATATGGGTTTTAATAGTGGAGGATCAGGTACATAGGCCCAGTAAGTTGCTGCATTAACAGAGGGAACACATGAAATGGTTGCCAACATAGCCAAAAATAAAGTCACAGGTGTAACAGGATTATTCTGTTGTTTCACTAACTCTTGAGCTCGTGAAACCAATTGTTTAATTTGTCCCCAAGTTGGAACATCACTCCTTTGAGTCGTCCTGGCAAGTGGTCTCCTCTTCTTCTTCTTTTTCTGAATCAACACTGTCAAATTTTCGGGAGAGATGCAGAGCTTCTTCATCTTCTGAACTAGTTGTGAGCTGTGGCGAGCCATCTATTTGCTTGACTAAGCAAGCGCTCAGGAAGCCAGAGAGGTCCAGGAGCTGATCTGGGAAATATACACACGTGACCATGTCCCCAAATCAACACAGGATCAGGACCACGCCAAGGGCTGGTTAGCAGATCTTTCCCGAGGACCTCCAGAGATTGAAAGGCCAATCTTGGCTCAGCCACCAACCTTTCCCCTGTCAACAGTGAGAAAATTTAAAATAAACAGAGCATGATTTATAAGGTTATGTAGTGTTGTTCTATATAATTCCCCCATTTTTATTTTTTCAATAGTTAGCTTTAAAGATCTATTTGCACGTTGTATAATACCTTGTCCTTGAGGGTTACATGGAATGCCTGTAATATTGGTAATTTGTAATGAATTACAACATGTTGCAAAAGCAACACTAGTGTAAGTGGGCCCATTGTCTGTTTTAATAATTTTGGGAAGGTTCATGAAAGCAAAACAGTGTAATAAATGAGTGATAACATGTTTAGTAGCTTCTCGGGTCTGTGCTGTAGCACAGAGGAAACCAGAATAAGTATCAATAGTGACATGAACAAACTGTAATTTCCCAAAAGACGGGATATGAGTAACATCCATTTGCCATAAATGACTAGGTAATAATCCACGAGGATTAACACCATAATGTGGAACAGGAAGGTGAGGTAAGCACTGTGGGCATTGCTTAGCAATTTGTCAGGGCAGCTTCACGAGTAAGGGAAAATTGTTTGCGTAATGTAGCCGCCGACTGATGGTGTAAAGCACGGGATTGTTGTGCTGCTTGTGAAGCAGTTTGATCATAACTTACCATAATATGAGGGTGTCCAGGACATGGACCATGAGTATCAACAGTATGAAGATAATGAATGGAATACCTTAGCCATTCTTGACAGTATGACGAACGGAAAGGAGGAGGACGGTAAATTGGGATATGTCCTGCTTTAGGGAAAAGAGATTGAGGAGGAAGAGTAACTTTAACTTTATTTTTGGGAGGAAAATGCACAGGATAAAGATCACGTTTAGATCGAGTTAAAACATCTGCAGTCACATTCATTTTAGACAATGGACCAGACAAGTTAGAATGAGCACGGATATGCAGAGCTGCAACAGGACCATCGTGGGAACGAATAAGCTGTTGAAGCAAACGAAAAGACGGTGATAATTCAGGGTCATTAGTATATCCTCTGGTCGCAGTCTCCAGAAGAAATAATAAGCTAATAAGATATTTACTATCAGAAAACAAATTAAAAGATATAGAAGGCAAGTGTTTAAAAGCCATAATGACAGCATACAGTTCAACACGTTGAGCTGAAGTCAAGGAAGTTTGTTTAATGAGTTTTGTTCCATCGTCAATGATTACAGTAGCCACTCCTGAAGAAGAACCGTCTGTAAAAAACCAAAGGTACATGAAGAATAGGCTGTTGCCTAATTATAGAAGGAAAGATATAAGAGTTAAGTTTGCTGAATTGGATCAATTTATCAGCAGGCTAATGGCATTCCAAGGTACCTGAAAATCCTGCAAGAACAAGACCCCATTCATTACTATGTTGAAAAAGCCAATTTTGTTGACTAACTGAATAAGGGATAATAATTTGAGAAGGTTCTATACCTATAAGTTGAAAGCATCTAGTTCTACCTTGCATTATTAACTTAATAATAAGTTCATAATAAGGGTTAATAACTTTAGAGGATGGAGTTTTCATATGAATCCATTCAATAATTCCAACAGTTTGCCATAAGATGGCAGTAGGCACATGAGGTGTTGGACAAACAACTGAAGAAATTGGCAGGTGAGTATGTATTCGAGTTAATTGTGCAGAGCTGATAGCTCTATTAACTATTTGGAAAGCTTGAAATCCTCTGGAGTCATAGATCGTGAAGTAGAAGGATCTGAGTCACCTTTAAGAATATCAAATAGGGCTTCCCTGGTGGCGCAGTGGTTGAGGGTCCGCCTGCCGATGCAGGGGACACGGGTTCGTGCCCCGATCCCGGAAGATCCCACATGCCGCGGAGCGGCTGGGCCCGCGAGCCATGGCCGCGGAGCCTGTGTGTCCGGAGCCTGTGCTCCGCAACGGGAGAGGCCATAGCAGTGAGAGGCCCGCGTACAGCAAAAAAAAAAAAAAAAAAGAATATCAAATAAAGGCTCTAACTGAGCAGTAGTAAGTTCTAAGGAAGGCCTTAGCCAAGTAATATCTCCAAGTAATTTTTGAAAATCATTTAATGTTTTTCAATTATCAACTCTAATTTGCAGTTTTTGAGGCCTAATGGTAGAGTTATCAATATATTTTCCCAAATAGAAAAATGGAGATTGTCTTTGAATTTTTTCTGAGGCAATGACCAAGCTAAATGATTGTAAGGATTGTTGTAAAAATTGAGAAGCAGTCTCTAATCAAGAAATATTATCAGTGGCTAAAAGTATATCATCCATATAATGTATGAGATATAACGCTGGAAACCTTTTTCTCACAGGAGTTAAGGCCTGAGCCACATATATTTGGCATAATGTAGGACTATTTGCCATGCCCTGAGGCAATACTTTCCCTTGAAATCTCCTCATGGGTTCCTTAAAATTTAAGGAAGGCAAGCTAAAAGCAAAATGTTTTCTATCTTCAGGAAACAAAGGAATAGTGAAAAAACAATCTTTAAATCTATAACTAAAAGATGATAATTGTGTGGTATGGCTGTTGGAGAGGGTAGGCCTAGTTGAAGAGCTCCCATTATTAGCATAGTTTTATTAACAGCTCTTAGACCCTGTAATAACCTCTATTTTCCAGACTTTTTCTTGATAATAAAAATAGGAGTATTCCAAGGACTATTGGAAATTTCTAAATGCCCGAATTGTTCCAGTACTAATTGTTCTGCAGCTTCTAATTTCTCCTTTGTGAGGGGCCATTGGTCCACCCATACAGGGTCATCACTCAGCCAAGTAATTGGACCAGCAGTGAGTGGAGGAGAATCCAAGGCTCCTAAGAAAAACCCAAACCTTGTCTATCACTTTTTATTTTCACATCAATAGGATAGACAGTTCCTTTTTGATTTGTTCCCAGCCCTTTTGTGGGAAGAAATCCTTGATCCAACACCATATTAGAGATGTGAGAATTTGGACTATAAAGTAATACTCCCATTTCTTTTAATATATCTTGGCCCAAGAGGTTTAAAGGCAGCCCAGGCAAAACATAAGGCTGGAAGTATCCTGAATGGCCCTCACTAACTTGCCATAATAATAACTGACTACTTTGCATAGGAGAACTCTGTCCTATTCCTTGAAGTTCTGTAATAATAGGACTAACGGGCCAATGTTTAGGCCAGTGCATCTGCGTCATAACAGAGACATCAGATCCAGTGTCTAACAAACCTGAACAAACCTTTCCATTCATGGTTCATTTCATTTCTGGACGTTCTTTCCCTATCTTCTGAATCCAGTAGGTAGCACTAGATGATCCAAAAGCCTTTGTTTCTCTCTTTTGATGTTGTAAAATTTGTCCATGAGGTACAAAGGGCAAAAGTAGCAATTGTGGAATTTTATCACCAGGAGAAATCGTTATTATATTTTTAATAGTTTGTGCCATGATTTTTATTTCTCCTTCGTACTCAGAGTCTATGAGTCCTGGCATAATAGTTAAACCCTTCATGGCGACACTACTTCTTCCCAATAATAGTCCAATCAAACCCTTGGGTAAAGGTCCATAGATGCCCATAGAGAGGGCCTGAGGACCCATTGCAGGAGTTAATACATATCGGGCGGAGGTACTGAGGTCCAGTCCTGTGCTTCCTGCTGTTGCTCTGGAGAGCGAAGATATTGTATGTTTTTGGTTTTGGTTAATGTCTGATTGATAGTTTGAGGAGGATACACAGACGTTGCCCCTATTATTTGTTGGGGCCGGGAAGGCCCCGGGAGGAGTTTCCCGACAGTGGTGTCCCATCCCTGTGGGCCACTGAGCGACAATCTCGTGCCCAACGTTTTCCCCTATTGCATTTAGGGCATAAACCAGGGATTTTCGGACCATCTGGAGGTTTTTGAGTAGGGAAGGAAGGAGCAGGGTTACAATGAAAAAATCCACATTCTCCAGCAAAATGACCTGACTTTCTGCATTGAAAACTAGTCTTTGCTCTCTTTTGATTGTTTTTAAACCCCACTTTAGTTAATGCTGCAGCCCTAGCAGCACCCTGTATATAAGCAGGCCCAATGTCTGCACAAAGGCGAATATAATCCTCCAGTGTTCCCCGTTTTCTCCAAGGTCGAATCGCAGCCTGACATGCATTATTAGCGTTTTCAAAAGCAAGTTGCTTAACTACAATTGTACCAGTGAGTCCATCCACAATGAGTCTCCCCACCACCTGTAACAATCTATCTACAAAATCAGCATATGGTTTATCAGGTCCCTGTCTCATTTTTGAAAGATCCTCAGTTTTGTGTGTAGAAGGTAATTTCCTCCAGCCTTGTAATGCCAAATGATTTATTTGAGGATAAGCAACAAAGGTATAAGTTAGTTGATCTTGTAAAGAAATATATGGTCCTTCCCCAATCAGCATATGATAATCCACTGGAATATCATGGGTAGCATTCTTTTCTGCTTGTTCAGCAGCCCGTTCATAAAAATCAAACTTCCATATTAAATAATCTCCACCATTTAAACAAGCTCGTGCAATAGACTTCCAGTCAGCGGGGGAAAGAGCTTCTCCTGCAACAGTGTCAACCATAGCAGTAGTAAAAGGAGCAGTGGGCCCATATTGAGCACAAGCAGATTTTAAATCTTTCAAAACTTTAAAAGGAAGAGCCTGATGCTCTCTAATAGCCTGTTGAGGATGATTAGGATCAGGTCTTTCTATGACAGGACAACAGAAAATAGGATCTTCTCCTCGTTTTATTGCTGCTTATACAGCACGTTGCAAGAGACTGACCATTTTTACAGATGTAGATTTTTGAGGAAGACAGTCCTTACTAATTTGCAGCTTTTTCACTGACTTATCTATCATAGCCATTAGAAAATCATCCTCAGGATGATTCTCTCTTTTATGTTTTTTTTTCCTCTCTCTTTTATGTTTAAAAGCCTCATCGGTTAAGTCAAAATGTTCCTCTTCATCTGAAATATTTAAATTAATTAGCTCTTTCGGTTTAGGAAGTGGCGACACAGTAGCTGATAATACAGTCTTGTCTTCTGTCAGAGGCTTATGTTTTTCTGACTTTACATTCAAATCAACACTATCATGAGAAGAACCTAAACATATTTTTATCAGATTCCACAAACAAATGTAACAACAGCAGTATGAGTAGGCCCTCGAGACTCATAATAATTTTTTAAATCTTCTCCAACTTTCTGCCAGATTTCTGTGTCACAGAGCCGCCATGAGGAAACCAGGGAGATACATCATGGATATGCTGCCAAAATTCAGTCAACTGTGAGGTAGAAACTTTATTACCCCGAGCTATAAGCATGGAAAGTAAAACCTGAGCAAATAATTCACGCTCCTTTGAGCCCTTTTGCCCCATCTTCTTTTACTTCTGACTGTTGCCTTATGCCTCTATTAGTTTCACTTTTACTCGTGGCCACACATATTTTGCATAAGGGTTCTCTTACCTGCCCTTTCTTTTCCTTTTAATTGCCTTCACGCTTCAGGTCCCTGTTCGGGCGCCACTTGCCATGGACCAGCCGGAGAAAGAGGATTTCACCGCCCAGGGTCAGAAGGGACGGGGTAAGGAACTGAAGTAGCACCAACGAGTGGGGTCAGAAGGACCAAGACAACTGATGGTTGCAAGGTAAGTTTTATTATACTACAGGTGCAGATTATATAGACTAGAAAAGGGAAGGTTGCCAGACGGTGGTTTACATTATCTAATGACTGTCTCGGCTCAAGGTTAACTTCCCTGGGAGAAAACCCATAAGCCCAGAATCATCCAAAATAACCTGCATGTGCAGGGGGGAGACAGCTTTGCTTGTCTCATTTTACTTTCTTTCTGATTTCTGGGCCCTGGTGATTTATCTCCCATGGAATGGAACAAGGAGGGGAACAAGTAGGGACGGTCCCTTCGAGCAGCAGCGGCATGCCTGGAATGTCCGAAGTTGCTCTCAAGGCTGACTGCTTCCCACACATATGTTGGCTTGTTTAAGCCTCAAGCCCTCGATCCTTTGTTGAAATACAATAATTTCATTCCTATGGTTTTCAATACCAAAAACTCAACCTCCAGGAGGGTTAAAGTCTAATTTGTACTCCAAACCAAGTAGCAGTGCAGTTCGCTACTACTGAGGCTGAATCCATAAAGACTTCAAGACCACGACCAGAAGACAAGTTGTTATATATAATACCCCAGAAGGCCTGAAACATAATTATCATATACATAGCTGGTCCTTCAGAGCTTTTTACCTATAACATGTTTTTTGATGAAAGTTATTTAATGTACTGGAGATAACTGTGAACTACTGATCAAATATTTGAATACTTATACTTACCTGGAATTTCATTTCTGCTGAAAGAAAAATGAAGAACAGGACTCACCTAAAACAAAACAAACTTTAGAAATGAAAGTAAACATCTTATCACACACTATCACTTTTGGAAGCAGCATAGAGGGGCAGTCAACAGTAAAACACTGGTGAAATAGGACAAAACTCTAGGCCAAAAATCCATTATTATTATCATCAGTGACAGTACCACAACTGTGCCCTTCATAATTAATAAGCACTCCTAAGAGTCTTCATTTGGCACCAGATGATGTGTTTAAGAGAAACACTCTGGGAGGTTTTGAATCAGACTTGGTTTTTTGTTAGCCAAGTTACAGGAGAATTTTTAAAGTGGGGGGAAGGGAAGAAGGAAACAGACCAGAAAAAGAATTGAAGCCATCATCTACGAACCAACAAAGCACTGAGAGTTCCAAACGTTATGTCAGACACTAAAATGACTGATACAGGCTCAAGCGGTTTATAAAACCTAGAAAAAGACTACACCAGCAAAGTCCCCATTTATCTGTAGAGTTCAGAAACTAAAACAAGGAATATTTCAGCTTAACACCTGATCTCAAGAGAATCATATACACTTCACATGAATAAAAATACCTGAAACCAAACATTTTTAAAAGCTCCAATACCCAAAATAGAAAGAAAAAAATTAATTCAGAAGACTCAATCCATCCATGATAATCACAAAACGGCTGGGCAATCTCTATCTCCCTTCCACACTAACCATCCATCCCCTGGAAGACCAAGGGAGATCAGACCTTCCAGACTTACCTTCCAGACCTTCCAGACACCTGGCTGCGGCAAAATTCGATGGAATCTCCTTGTGGAACAGCAGTTTCCCATCTCTTGTGTCTCTCCCTGTCATGATCATGCAGGAAGCAAGTCTGGCTGTGCTATTTCTTATCATTGTGTGTCACCCATCTGCAACACGATATTGAAAAAGTAGTTCCCTTTCCCCCAGAAGGCTGAGGCTCAGCTACAGGGGTAATTCTCCTGGGCACACAGTCATTATTTAGGCCGACTCAGTGACTTCAACAGGCTTAATCATGTGATCAGGTTTGTTGCCAGCTGCATAATGCTCCCACATCTGTAGATAGAGCCGCTCTAGTTCCATCGTGTATTGTTTGGTGTTGAACAGAGGGCTAGATGTTCTCTGCTTCCAGACTTTGCCACGAATTTTCTTCAGGTATTCTACATCAGTTCCCAGTTTCACAGCTATCTCTTCATATTCTTGTCTATTTTTAGCAATCAGCTCAAGACAGCCTAAACAAGTGAGCTGGGAAGCTGCAACTCGGGAAGCAAGAGTCTCTCCTGGCATAGTCACCATGGGGGTCCCTGCCCAAAGGACGTCCATCCCTGTGGTGTGTCCATTACAGAGTGGAGTGTCCAAGCAGACATCAGCCAGCTGGCCTCTCCGAACATGTTCCTCTTTAGGAGCAACAGGGGAAAAAATGATACGGTTCGGGGGAAGGCCCATATTTTGTGCGTACTGTTGAATATTAGCTTCTCCTGCTGCTGGAAAACGCAACAGCCACAGTACACTATTGGGAACACGCTTCAGAATATTTGCCCACATCTGCAAAGTAGATGGGTCAAGTTTGTACAACTGATTAAAGTTACAGTACACAATGGCATCTTCCGGTAACCCGTACTGAGAACGTGTGGTTACAATAATGGTACGGGGAACCTCCTCTCCAGTGGCAGCCTTAGTGTTGATCAGGGTAGTTGCCTGCCCATTGCTAATACTGAATCCATTAATTGTAATCTGAATTTGTCCTCTGTTAATCATTTCAATAACTGCTTCTGCAACAGTATTCATAGGAATGACAGGCATATTAAGAGTTGTAGGGCCTCCCTGGTGGCGCAAGTGGTTGGGAGTCCGCCTGCCGATGCAGGGGATGCGGGTTCGTGCCCCGGTCTGGGAGGATCCCATATGCCGCGGAGCGGCTGGGCCCGTGAGCCATGGCCGCTGAGCCTGCGCGTCCGGAGCCTGCGCGTCCGGAGCCTGTGCTCCGCGACGGGGGAGGCCACAGCAGTGAGAGGCCCGCATACCGCAAAAAAAAAAAAAAAAAAAAAAGAGTTGTATTACTGCTGTCTGCGTTGTCTTCTCCATCGGGACATTTCATCTTGACTATTTGCACATCTGATAGACTATCAAGAAATGCTTGGAGGTCGATGCCATTCAGCACAATCCGATTGTCATAAATGTGCCCATTGGACTTAAAATCGATGACGGCTTTTTTCTTCAGGTGAGGGAACATATTAGCATGATCACCAATAAAGAAAGTATGGGGCATATAAGCCAGTTTCTCAGAATACAGCTCAGCAACTTCAGCAGGTGAAGTTTCCTGATCAGTGATGATATAATCCATGAAAAGTGCACCACTAGTCCCAGGGTACACCAGCCACATTGCCTGAATAGTAGCTGGCCTGAGAGCAAAGAGTTCATTTCGAGCACCCCTGGTATAACCATTCAGATTTACAAGGATGTGTATACCATCTTGATGGATGCGATCAGCTGCTTTCCCATTGCATGGAATCTGAGAAAGATCAATGAAATGATTGGCTTCTGCCATCACCTTCACTCGGAAGTTTGTGCCATCATGTGGGCTCAGGCCATAACAGAATATCTCAAATTTATCAGGATTGTGCATGCCTGGAATAGACTGCATAAGATGAGAAGTAGGATGATTCCCAAAGTCAGAACTCACGTATCCTACACGCAGTCGACCATCACTGAGCTTCAGGTCTTTTGGATGTTCATACGGTGGTTTATGAAGGACACTTATATTAGCCAAGCAGAGGTTCCCATGCCTCTCAGCAATAGCCTTCCTGAAGCCATGAGAAAGAGGATAGAGCATACTATGATGAGGCTGCACAGAAGGCAACCTATTCTTCTCCAACTGGTCAGCCACAATGCTGACCAACTTCTTCATTCGCTCATCATAGTCTGTCCAAGCAATGAGCCAAATTACAATAAGCGTCAGGAAAGTCAGGTTGAAGCTTCAGAACAGTGCGATAAGAAGCAATTGCTTCTGGAATATTCCCTGAATCGTGGTGAATGGAAGCCAGATTGCTGTGGGCATCCGCAAATGCAGGGCTGATCTGAACGGCACGAGTATAACACTGCAAGGCTCCCTGAACATCCTGCATCTCCCGTAGGGTGTTTCCCATATTACAGTAGGCATCAGCAAAGGTAGGACTGATTCGAATAGCCTCCTTATAATGCATCAGAGCTTCGTGCAGTTTTCCCTGCTGCTTCAGCACACTTGCTAAATTTGAATGGGCATCAGCAAAGTCTGGGCAGAGCTCTAATGCTTTACGATACAAGCGAACTGCCTCTTCACGGTTTCCCTGTTCTCCTTTGATATTGGCTAGGTTATTCAGAGAGTCTGCATGGGTGGGACACAGCCGGAGAGCTGTATGATAACAATCTTCTGCTTCAGCAACACTGCCCTTCTCTTTGAGAGCGTTTCCTAGGTTGCAGTAAGCATCAGGGAAATGTGGTTGCAATTCAATAGCTCGCCTGTAGGTGTCTATTGCCAGATCCATCAGGCCTTGCTCATAGTATACACAAGCCAGGTTGCCATGTACTACTGCATGATTTGGACTCAAGCTTAGGGCACGAAGGTAAGCTGCCACAGCTCTGTCAAAAATCCGTGCCTCATTGAAAACATTTCCTAAATTGATATAAGCATCCAGAAAATTGGGGTCAAGGGTGACAGCCTTTTCAAAGTGATGAATTGCAAGCCAAATCTCCCCTTGCGCATTGAAAACACAGCCAAGATTACTCCAAGCTACTGCAAAGTTCGGTTGCGTCTCAACTGCTTTCAAATAACATGCCTTGGCTTCTTCTAAGCCACCCAGGGCTTTGAGCAGGTTCCCCAGGTCACTGCGAACACAGTACAAATAAGGATTGTACTGAAGAGCAGAGACGTAAGCTTGTACTGCCCCTTCCATGTCACCTGCTGCTACCAATGCGGCTGCCAGGTTAATATAACCATCGATGAAATCTGGTTTGAGACGCAATGCATGCCGGTAATGCTCAGTTGCTTCCTGCAACTGCCCTCTTTCCTTGTACACATTCCCCAAATTCGAATAGGCTTCTGCCAGAAGAGGGTTCTGTTTAATTGCCAGAGTACTAAAGTGGGCAGATCTGTCCAGCCTTCGACACTGGAAGTGTAGAGATGAAAGTAATAAAAGTACACCAGTATTGCCTGGCTCTTGTCTCCAGAGCTGCATGCAGTGTCTCTCAGCTGTCTCAAAATCTCCTGCCTGATATTCTCGATGTGCCAACTCAGCTAACCCTTGGAAGGAAAGCATACGTTTCATTGGTTCTGTGCTGTCGGCCACGTTGCCCACAGAAGACGCCATCTGGAGCTTCTGGAGAGAGTGAAAAAAGGGGGTAATTGAGTCCCGCTGCCGCCACTACTGGCAAGAATGTTTCTAGAGGGAGCAAACACGAGCGCAGCAGCCGTACCACTGCTTTGGCAGGCTTAAGCGGCGGCAACAGTTACAGGCACCGAACCTTAGGAACTCTGGTTGGCCATCTACCTCTCATGCTCTTGAAATCTTAATTCTTAACCCTGCCCTCTTCCACCATTTTTCTCCTAATCAGGGAATAAAAATTACCTATCCATTTGCCTTACAAGAAATCAAAAGTCAGTAGTCCAAACACTTTTTAAAATATTGTTTTCTGTCCAGTTGGAAATGAAATACATGATTGACTTTTCTTCATCATTCATATAGTCAACGTGGAAAACATTAGGCCCATGAATTTCAATACAGTAAGATGAGAAAATTTTAAATTGGCCTTCCGAAACCACTAATAAGTAACCGATGTTGTATATGATGCTAAGATCTTAGAGACTGAGTTTGATATTTTAAAAGTTCTGAAAACATTAGCTAATTTCTCCTCATCAAATTTCTCATGACTCAAACCTGAGTATTACTTTTTAAAAGATAAATTTATTTATTTTTATTTATTTATTTTTATTTTGGCTGCATTGGGCCTTCAGTGCTGCGTGCAGGCTTTCTCTATTTGTGGTGAGCGGGGGCTACTGTTTGTTGTGGTGCCGGGGCTTCTCATCACAGTAGCTTCTATTGCTGTTCCACAACTCTATGGGTTCCTTTTTAGGTCCTATGAAGAACCCTAGAAATTAGTTCATGTAATTATAGGTTTTTGCAAAATTGTCAAAAGTGAGATATTTTAACTTCCATCAGGTAAGACCAGCGTCTATTTCTTTGCCAATTTTCCTTCTATCATAGTCCGCTATGTTGGATCATATTGGATTGGTCACAGGCTTTTTTGAAATCTGGCTAAGGAGATGTTTTAAGTGAGGCTATTATGTGATTTTCAGACACCACCATATGTAATTGACTATATAATATCCCATTACAGGAATAACTTCCAGTACTCTTACTGACTACTCTACTGACTTAACTAGCACAAGACACAGAAGCGTAAGGACAAAAACCACCTTACAATACAGCCATGTCTTGCACTTCACAGCTCTCAAAGCATGTGCATTTGAAGAAGAAAAAAAGAACTGAAAAGTATAAAACCAGAAGTTATTCTGTGGAAAATTATTTCAATCATCAGGCATGTGAAAGATAAGTCAAAGATTCAGTTTTCTTCAATGCTTAGTCAAAACGGAAATTTCCTTCTGTCAAGAATATACTCCAGGGCTTCCCTGGTGGTGTAGTCGTTGAGAGTCTGCCTGCCGATGCAGGGGACACGGGTTCGTGCCCCGGTCCGGGAAGATCCCAAATGCCACGTAGCGGCTAGGCCCGTGAGCCATGGCCACTGATCCTGCATGTCCGGAGCCTGTGCCCCGCAATGGGGAGAGGCCACAACAGTGAGAGGCCAGCATACCGCAAAAACAAAAAAACCCAAAAAACCAAAAAAACAATATACTCCAGGTGCTTCCCTGATGGCACAGTGGTTAGGAAGCCACCTGCCAATGCAGGGGACATGGGTTTGAGCCCTGGTCTGGGAAGATCCCACATGCCGCGGAGCAACTAAGACCGTGTGCCACAACTATGGAGCCTGCGCTCTAGAGCCCGTGAGCCACAACTACTGAGCCTGCGAGCCACAACTACTGAAGCTTGAGTGCCTAGAGCCCGTGCTCTGCAACAAGAGAAGCCACCACAGTAAGAAGCCTGCACACCGCAACAAAGAGTATCCCCCAGTCGCTGCAACTAGAGAAAGCCTGCGCACAGCAACGAAGACACAACACAGTCATAAATAAATAAATAAATAAATAAATAAATAAATAAATAAATAAATGAATAAAAGAATAGACCCCATCAATAATGTGTGTAATGGAATGGTGTGAATGAGTATTTTATCAGAATTCCTGTAATGCACAATCCTATAGCAGTACTGAAATCAGTAATGCATTTATAATAGTAAATATTTATGAGGAAGTAATCCATAGAGGTTTTCTCAAAGTTAACAATGAAAATTAATGTGACATTATCAATAATAAATTGTGACGCTGAAATAAACTTTTCTAAACTATTAATAACTAAAAGCAAACTCTAATCAACCATGTTAAAAGAAATCTATGTCTATAAACGACAAAGTTTATTTCTGAAAATTTTATTTCTAAAACACATAAACTGTCATATGAGGAGGCAGTTAAAGAATATATAGCTACAAGAGTGGGGAAAAAGTTTTATAGAGACACATCTGGCAGTAGTGAATTTTCAAATGTCATTTTTCTAGATTTTGTGACACCTATAGTATTGATATTTGAAAGCATTTAATAAATTGTAATTTGAAGATTTGCTACTTCCAGGTAGAGTAAAATATTTGGAAGCAAAACAACATTTCCACTGAGAAAAATTTAAAAAGCCAAATAAAATAGTCAGCATTCAATCAAAAAGTTCTAGACATACCAAGAGATAGAATCATATGACTAAAATTCTAAGAAAGGAACAGATAATACAAAAATAGTTATATAAGATATTGTGTATCTTTATCAGGAAAAGTCTTTATCAAGAAAAGACTTTAGGGCTTCCCTGGTGGCGCAGTGGTTGAGAGTCTGCCTGCCGATGCAGAGGACACGGGTTCGTGCCCCGGTCTGGGAGGATCCCACATGCCGCGGAGCGGCTGGGCCTGTGAGCCATGGCCGCTGAGCCTGGCGCGTACAGAGCCTGTGCTCCACAACGGGAGAGGCCACAACAGTGAGGCCCACGTACCGCAAAAAAAAAAAAAAAAAAAAAAAAAAAAGAAAAGACTTTAAAATCATCAGAATTAATATTATATGTTATTTATTTGTATATTTTATTTATATATTTATATAAAGGACTTAAAGATAAAGCCCTAGTTAAGGCAGTGACAAAAGCAGTAGCAGTGGGAGTGAAAAGAAATGGTTATATTCAAGGATATTTTGTCAGTAAAAGTCCAAGATCAAATGTCTGACTGCAAACATGGGATGGATAGACGGAGTGGGAAAAATCAAAGTTAACTATAGAGGTTCTAGTGAAGATGGGGTTGCCAACACCCAACCCAAGGGGTTATGATCATCCCCAAGGTCTAGGAGACTCAAAGGGAAGGTCATGGTCGAGAAAAAGTTAATTGCTGGGAAAATAAGACTCCCAGTCTCTCCATCTCCTTATACTAGTTTTTTTTTTTAACATCTTTATTGGAGTATAATTGCTTTACAATGGTGTGTTAGTTTCTGCTTTATAACAAAGTAAATCAGTTATACATATACATATGTCCCCATATCTCTTCCCTCTTGCATTTCCCTCCCTCCCACCCTCCCTATCTCACCCCTCTAGGTGGTCACAAAGCACAGAGCTGATCTCCCTGTGCTATGTGGCTGCTTCCCAGTAGTTATCTATTCCTTACACCAGTTTTGTTTTTCCGCTCATGTACGTAGCAGCATTTCATTCAAGGGGAAAGCCATTGATCTGACTGGTCAAATTAAACACCATAGTTCAAGGCACATTTACAGTGGTTAGTTCCTCCACAATTTAGAAAGGAACATTCACAATTTCCCTCTTCCTACACCGTGGAACACATTGGCCATTCCTCCAAAGTTTCCACTCCATAGAGTGGACCAGAGATGACGTTAGCCCAGAACTGAGAGCTTGGCATGAGATGGTGTCAACCCCACCTAGAGCTCTGGCATAAGTTATGACCCAACCCAGCTCCACAGAGAGCTCTGTATGGAATCTTGTCTCAGCCATAATAATGTGATTCTGTTTTTCATTTGGTTTTCTTCTTTACTTAACTTTCCCTGGCCACTCTGACAAACAAAATTTCAGGCATTCCTGGGCCACTCACTAACTTTATTCCATCTAATGTTATCCAGATTCCCAAGAAAATTACTAACAATAAAGGGGGAAATTTGGAACATGGTGAGTTTTAGGTGCCTGAAAATACAGGTAACTGAATCCAGTTAAGTAGCAAATTATTTGGATATCAAATATGCCAGTAGAAGAGCAGACTAAGCTCAATTTAATGTACTCTTACTGGAGACACATGTAAATTCTGGGTCAATTTTGAAAAAGTTAAAAGCACATAGCTGAGATTAAAAGAAAGAAAGGAACACCTGCATGTTTCAGAAAGTAACAGAGAAATTAAATCCAGAGAAATAAGAGCAGACTGATGTGTATGGGTTCCGTTCCTTAGTATAGGCCTTATGTAAATAGGGGCTGGAGCTAGAAAGCTAACATTACCTTGAGGCCAGGAATTTAGACTCAGTATGGAACAATATTGAGAAGTTAGTACAGATATCCTACAGAAATTTCATGAGGAACTGCTTAGTCCATTAAGAGGGCCAAGGGAGGTGGTGAGGAAGATTGATATCTCTTGAAAACCTTCAGGTACAGAAAACATCAACACCTCTGAAAAGTAGGCCTGTCCTTCCCAGAGTTGTGATGGCCAGGTTGTCACTAACCTGGAAGGCCCTGTAGGAATCAGAAACTGCAAGGAGAGTAATTCAGAGAAAAACAGATGCAGGATGGGTGTGGCAATAAATCCTAGGACCCTACCAGAAACAAAATTAAAACCACTCTAGAGGGAAATTTTAACAAACCAGGGCAGGGAGTATCCTAACCAGAATAGAATAATAATTCTGAGGAAGTTACTTTACTTATTTAAGCAATATTCAATGCATTTCCATGGCCAGGCCCTTTTGAAGAGTTCTAAAACATATACAAACAATTCATTTACATCTTATATATCCCACCATCCAGAGCAAAATTCACTTAAGAACTGTACTGGTGGAAATTGGGCGGCACTATGGAGAAAATAAAACGGTGTTTGACGTCAAAAAACATGAAGGTAAGAAAGATAATGTCTAAATTTTTAATTATCCTGTGGTTTCTTGAAATCTTTTGGAAACCCAAAATAGAGAAACTTAGGAGGAAATGAAGATTTAAATATTTAGAGATTTATCAACTCATCTATAAAAGCTTTATTAATCTCTTCTTTTAATAACATTCCTGAGAGGTATAAATGTGTCCAGTGATAGGGTTGAATAAGCCTGAGAGAATTTCAATTGTTTACTATTCTTGGTCAGCTCTTAAGACCTTTCAGGAGCATCTTGATTTTCATGGCCTCATCCAACAAAAAGCAGGATATTTTACAGAAAGTCCTGGTCCACTTTTTGGCTTGCTTTTGTGTTTATGTTTTTGGTTTTTTCACATTGGGCGGTACATTAGGCTACCTATTGCATACTCCCTCATTCATGCATGCATTTATTCAAACAATATTTACTGAGTTGAGACATTTAATTAACACTCAATAAATGATGTTTAGATGAATGAATGCGCTTTTTATCAAAGTAAGTGTAAGTACTGAGAAAAATTACAGAATGTATGATCCCAGCCCCACAAAAGCTTATAACTGTGTTGAGGATATAACAGATGCTGATGAAATAACTAATATATCATATTGGACACTTTCTAAGTTCAAATATGAGGTTTTATAGATAATCAGAGCATAAGGAGGACAAAGAAGGGACAGTTCATTATGGGTTGAATCTATCAATAAATGTACATTTCAGATGAGATTTGAGATTGACCTCAAAGAAGAGGACTTAGATATATGAACAGAGAACAAAAAAGGCATGGTGATAGCATGTGCATAGATAGTGTGGCCAATATTTATGTTCTTCATTAAAGATAGTCAGAGATAACCCAAATGTAACTGTTTCCATGGGTCCATTCTCAGTATCCAAACAAAACGGCAAATCCTATCTTAGTAAAACTAATGAAAAACACAGTCTTTAACAAAGAGATTGTGAAGGAAAGGGGGAGAGAAAGGCTTGCATCCCACACCACACAACAAAACTTATTGAATTCTTTGTTTAATTTTCTCCCTCTGAAAATTTCCTCTCCCTCTCTCTGTAAGTCTCTCTTCTCCCACATCTGGCCACACTCTACCAGCCATCTTTCCAGATCTTTCCAGAACTCTCCTTCCTAGTTTCATTAGGCCACAATTTAAACATCTCACAGGTCTCCAGGATGCATCCCCATCACTTATTCCACAAAGACAAACAAAGGACACTTCTCAGGATCACGTTTCTTTGAAGGAAGACGTCATGAGGAGTGATTATAAATAATATAAGGTGGAGAGCAGTGACTTAAAATACCATTTTTCAGCTTAGAATGTGAATGCAGGGAACTCTGGGAAACTAGAAAATCTAGAAAGGATTCATTGATAATTATTTATTTTCAATGAATAAAATAAAATGTAATAATACAGCTAAACTCTGACAGATTAACTTTTTCAAAAGTTGCTTTCACACACCTTCACTATTGGGATGACTGATAAACACACCTTTCCTTCTTTACTTTCTTCTTTCTTTGCAGATACTGGCACCAAACTTTCAAACAATAAGAACATTCCCATAAGTCCCTTGCCAGGCAAGATTAAGGTATAACAATCCAAACAAAATTTGAAGAAGATAACTGGTTGAAAGCATACGAAAAGAGCTGGGTTTCTCTTATTCAACAGTCACATAATGAGTAATGTGGGAATTGGTTTAAAAAGTCTCTCTGCATGAGGGGCTAAGGTTAAGATTAGAACTTCTGAGGCCAGAAGAGCAAAATGACTACAACAATCCACATATTTTCAAGAGCCGCCCTTTGGATATGAGGGATTGATTTTTCCCACTACTTTTTCAGCAACCCAACTGGTGTCTTTATTAAACGACATAAGAGAATACAGTGTGGCCAAGAAGGCTTAGATTTCCTTAGCCCCAAGTCAGATATTCTCCAGTGACTGTCCACTCAAATGAAAAAGAGATTTACAAAAGGAAACTGGATACAACTGAGTGTACCTTAATTTCAACCCTTTACCTGAGTTATTTGTTTTGCTCTCAATTCTCCACTGAAGTGCCTACATTAATATATTGTTAAGAACATTTCCTTAAGTTGAAGTATTCATTCAGTATATTCATTTACTATAATTTAGAAAAGCCAAATGATTTAGGCAAATTCATTTCTATATTGCCACAGCAGTGTATTGTGAACTAAATGACACCTGGCAGTTCTTTACTCAGATACTAACTCAATTAGAAGGCAGAACAAGGATACCTACCCATTCAGGGAAGGAAAGGTCACTTAGCCTCTGTAGCTGTCTTAGGTCTCTCATCATCACAGTAACAAATTGAACACTAAAAACCATATGATCATCTCAATAGATGAAGAAAAAGCTTTTGAAAAAAATTCAATATCCATTCATGGTAAAAACTCTCCAGAAAGTGGGCATAGAGGGAACATACCTCAACATAATAAAGGCCATATATGACAAGCCCATAGCTAACATACTCAATGGTGAAAAGCTGAAAGCATTTCCCCTAAGATCCAGAACAAGAGAAGGATGCCCACTCTCACCACTTTTATTGAAGGTAGTTTTGGAAGTCCTAGACACAGCAATCAGACAAGTAAAAGTAAATAAATAAAAGGACTCCAAAGTGGAAAGGAAAAAGTAAAACTGTCACTGTTTGCAGATGACATGATACATAGAAAATCTGAAAGACACCATCAAAAAATTATTAGAGCTCAAAAATGAACTTGGTAAATTTGAAGGATAGAAAATTTATATATAGAAATCTATTGTATTTCTATACACTAACAGTGAACTATCAGAAAGAGAAATTAAGGAAACAATCCCATTTACAATCGTGTAAAAAAGAATAAAATACATAAGAATAAATCTGCCTAAGGAGGTAAAAGACCTGTACCCAAGGAACTATACGACACTGATACAAGAAATTAAAGATGACACAAACAGCTGGAAAGATATACCATGGTCATGGATTGGAAGAATTAATATTGTTAAAATGACCATCATACCCAAGGAAATCTACGGATTCAATGCAGTCTGTATCAACATATCAAGGGCATTTTCCACAGACCTAGAACAAATAATTTTAAACTTTGTATGGAAACACAAAAGATCCTGAATAGTTAAAACAGTCTTGAGAAAGAAGAACACAACTGGAGGAATCATGCTCCCTGGCTACAGACTGTGCTGCAAACCTACAGTAATCAAAAGAGTATGGTACTGGCACAAAACATAGATTACTGGAACAGAATAGAGAGCCCAGAAAGAAACCCATGCACTTATGGTCAATGAATGTATGACAAAGGAGGCAAGAATATGCAATGGAGAAATGTCTGGGCTTCCTTAGGGATGGTTTCATCAATTAATTTGCTTTCTTAAATGGACCATACTTTTCCATGTCTTTGTATACCTTGTGATTTTTTTGGTTGAAAATTTGTCTTTCAAATATTATAATGTGGTATCTACAGAAATCAGATTCTCCCACTTTCCCAGGGTTTTCTGGGCTTTTGACTGTTGAAGGCTGTAGTAGTCTGTTTGTTTAGGGACCTTTCCAAACTATTTTTGCAATGACTGTTTTCCTTATTGTATGTATGCACTGAAGTCTCTGTTCCTTAAGTTCATGTTTAGCTAATGTTTTGACAGAGATTTCCTTGAATTCCTGCAACTAAAACAAACAAAAATAAATATACACAAGCACATCCACATGCACACTCAAAACCACACACCTCTGCCCATTGTGCAGATTGCTGGATCACTCCTTCAACATTTAGCTGACCTGCATTGAGTTCAGGGCTCAGCCCATGGTCAAAGCTTAGAGACTCCTCTGGTGTTTTCAGAACATGCATCTTATCTTGAGTATGCATGTGGCTTTCTTAATTTCTCTGGGCAGATGTGTACTTTTTGTAGGTTCTAATTTCCCAAAGAATCTCCCCCAACTTTGGCTCCTGCATCTTCTGTGGTCTATTGTATTTCAATGCACAGTCTTCTGCCCCAGCCATCTGTGCTTTGTTAGTTCACCTTGCACTTTTTTTGAGCAATGACCGCTGCTTTTCCAGACTGTGTTCCAAGTTAGCTAAGGCAGAGATAAGCATCTTGTGTCAGTCCTTCAGGTAGCTCCCAGACAGGTTAGAACAGATACACATGATAATCTGACAGTACGGTCTCTTCTGCTCCCTCCTGAAGCAGGATTGAGGGTCCCATACTAGGAATGGTCTGCTGCTACTTTAAGACTATCACTGCATTAAGACTCCACCACTTTTTTTTTTTTTTTTTTTCTTTTTGCGGTATGCGGGCCTCTCACTGTTGTGGCTTCTCCCGTTGCGGAGCACAGGCTCCGGATGCGCAGGCCCAGCGGCCATGGCTCACGGGCCCAGCCGCTCCGCGGCATATGGGATCCTCCCAGACCGGGGCACGAACCCGTATCCCCTGCATCGGCAGGCGGACTCTTAACCACTGCGCCACCAGGGAGGCCCAAGACTCCACCACTTTAAGACCATCACTACACTAACAGTGGATGGGGCAAGGGCAAGTAAAAATTCCACAAAGCTTTCCTGCCATTTTCAAATTGCCTCTTCCCTGGTTCAGTATGTGTTTGGTTGCTATAAATCTTTGGCTGATTTCAGGACTAAGAGAAACTCAAAGAACCCCACAGCAAAAAACAGTATAATCAAACTCTCAGAAGCCAAAGGACACAGAAAGAATCTTTTCTCCCAAAGGAGAAAGAAAAAAGAAATTTGTTACAGAGCAGGGATCCTCAAAAAGATTAGAGCTAATTTCCTATATGAAACCACGGAAGCAAGAGGCCAGACATATTTAAAGTGCTGAAAGAAAAAAAATTGTCCACCAAGAATTCTACATTTGCCCAAACTGGTTTCAAAACATAGGGAGAAATTAACGCATTCCCAGATGAACGAAGGCTGAGGGCGTTTATTTTACAACTTCCTACCACTGCCCTATGAGAAATGCTAAATTGAACCTTCAGGTTGAAATGAAAGGACACTAGACAGCAACTCGAAGCTGTAGAAAGAAATAGAAATCTCCAGTAAAGATAAATACATGGGCAAATACTAAAGCCAGTATTGTGTTATTGGCTTGTAACTCTACTTTTTATTTCTTACATGATTGAAAAAACAAATGCATAAAATAATCATAAATCCATGTTATTGGGCTCACAAAGTATCAAAGGTGTAATTTGTGACAACAATAATGTAAAGAGGAGGAATGGAACTGTAGAGGAACAGAGTTTCTGTGTGCTACTGAAGTTGGTTTCAATTGAAATTATATTGTTTTAACTTTAGAATGGTAAATGTAATCTTCTTGAGAACCACAAAGAAAATATCAATAGACTATATGCAAAAAGAAATGAAAAGGGAATCAAGAGTTCACCACAAGAAAATCGGCTAAGCACAGAAGTCAGTAATGGAGTAAATCAGGGGCAAAAAATGCATAAGACATACAGAAAACAAGCAGGAAACAGACAGAATTAAGTTCTTCCTCATCAGTAAGTTTTGAAATAGTAAGTGGATTAAGCTCTCCAATAAAAAGATAAACATTGGCAGAATGGACTTTAAAAACAACCATAATCCAAGTATATGCTGTCCGCAAAAAACTCACTTGATTTCAAAAGACACAAGTTGCTTGAAAGTTAAAGCATAGAATAAAATATCCCATGCAAATAGTAACAAAAAAGAAGGAAAGAGAGACAGAAAAAGAAAGGCAGGAAGGAAGGAAGATAGATCTGGGATGGCTATGTTACTATCACACAAAATAAACTTTAAATCAAAAACTATCACAAGAGGAAAAGGAGGCCACTATATGTTGATAACAAGTTCAATCTATCAAGAAGATATAACAACTATAAACATATATGTACCAAACAACCCCCAAATATGTGAAGCAAACATTGACAGAATTGAAGGAAGAAATAGATAGTTCTAAAATAATAGGTGGAGATCAATACCTTGCTTTCAATAATGGAAAACACATCTAGACAGAAGATCAGTAGAGAGGTAGGGGGACTGAATGACACATTTCACCAACTAAACCTAACAGCCGTATATAGATCACTCCACTCAACAACAGCAGAATACACATTTTTCTCAAGTACACATGGAACACTCTCCGGGAAAGACCATATTTTAGGCCACAATACAAGTACCAATACATTTTTAAGAAATTGAAATCATACAAAGTATCTTCTTTAGCCACAGTGAAATGAAGGTAGAAATCAATAACAGAACCATTGATAGCCATTTCCCATCATGCCTGCCACACATGATATAAAGCAATGAAGGGAAAAACATAATTTACCACTTAGAAAAGTGGGAAAGAGGACACACCATTGACACAGAGTGTGTGCTGTTTCCCGTTGTCAGGGATAGAAATAAATTAGCATCATTTATTCATTAGTGTGTTAATTTCTTGGTCAATCATTGGGCAGCCAGTGTTTCTGCCTGATGGGAAGATTTCCTATACTCAGTGTTGAGTGGAGCCAACCTTGAAAGGGACATTTTAAAGGATTATACTGTGATGGGCTTCGCAGTACCCTTCCTCCTATGCCAGTATTTAGGCTGGGGTATTTCCCTGGAGTGTGTACAATCGTAGGCCCCACTTCACCAGAATTTAGTTTGACTCGTTTTGTTAATACATTCCCTCAGTACTTTGTCTTTTGTGTCCTTTTGCATTTACTTCATTCTTTATTATCACTGCGAAACAACTTTGCTTCCTGTTCAGATGCCAAAAAGTGGGTATCAATACCTCCTGAGTTTTACACATCACAGATCAGTTTTGGATATCAGGGACAGAGACAACAGCTATTTCCAATGACTTTGAGACATACTTTGAACATGTGATTAACATGTTGAGTGTTGAAATGTGTGTCGAGCTCATTATACGTGCTCTAAAAGGTTTCAAACTGCAAATATTTAAAACTATCTTTGAATAGTTTTCCTGTGCTGTCCCTTTGTGTCAGACTGTTAATGTGCAGTCTGGCACCTTCAAATAATGTGGCTTTGTAACCAATTATTTACATGTTGTTTTATCCACAGAGAATCTTTTTTAAAAAAATTAATTTATTTATTATTTATTTTTGGCCGTGTTGGGTCTTTGTTGCTGCACAAAGGCTGTCTCTAGTTGGGGCGAGCGGGGGCTACTCTTCGTTGTGGTGTGCGGGCTCCTCATTGCTGTGGCTTCTCTTGTTGCGGAGCACGGGCTCTAGGCTCTGGGGCTTCAGTAGTTGTGGCACGTGGGCTTCAGTAGTTGTGGCTCATGGGCCCAAGAGCACAGGCTCAGTAGTTGTGGCACACGGGCTTATTTGCTCCACGGCATGTGGGATCTTCCCGGACTAGGGCTCGAACCCATGTCCCCTGCACTGGCAGGCGGATTCCCAACCACTGTGCCACCAGGGAAGTCCCCACACAGAGAATCTTAAGGTCAAAACATACAACTCGATTAACTACACTTCCTCCTCTTCACATTTCCCTCATCTTTTCTTCATCTTCTGTCTATGTTTCCTTGGCCCTGTTTATATTAAGTGCTTTTGCCATTATATTTGATTGTATGTATTCCGGTGAGTTACCACAATGCTTTATGAGACACACTAGGATATAAATGCATTTAAGTAATATGTATATATATATATATATATATATATATATATATATATATATATATATACACACACACACATATATATGTAGTTTGCTTGAGTGCAGTGTTTTTTGTTTTCTGTACTGAATTCATTAGCATGGGTTGGTATAATATTTAGCATAGGTCGATATGTAATTTGTAAACTAATAAAGTCTTAAAAGTGAGGAAATAAGTCTTTCAAATTTAATTATTTATTTTAAAGAGCAGAATAGCATACATAAACAGGTGCCTAATGAAAACTTGTATCCTAATTTGGAACTCTCATGAACACCTATTTTTTTGTTCTTCTAATGGTATGATAGTAGGCCATTTGATTATTTTTATTTTTATGGCTTTAACTTTAGAACAATGAAATATTCGTAAATTTTAAAACGTATTTTTCTTTATTTGATGGGGGTGGGATACTGGAGAAATGAAAGGTCAAACACCTATTGAGGAATCCATACTTGTCTATATAGTGTGTACTTTTATTTCAATAACTGATTTAAAATTCCTAAAAGGATGCTATAATAAGTTATTGTGCCATTTTACAGACTGAATTAAGTGAATTTCAGGGAGGTATGAAACTTGCCTAAGGCTATCCAGCTGCCAAGTGGTAGAAGTGAGAATTAAATCCAGGTATACCTATCACCAAAGTTTCTCCTCATGTCTTTACATCATCCACTTTTAATAGTCAATGCTTTTCTGCTTACAAATATGACTGAGGTTTCCAGACAGTCAACATTGCTTTTTTTTTTCTTTTTGCGGTATGCGGGCCTCTCACTGTCGTGGCCTCTCCCGTTGCGGAGCACAGGCTCCGGACGCGCAGGCCCAGCGGCCATGGCTCACGGGCCCAGCCGCTCCGCGGCATATGGGATCCTCCCAGATCGGGGCACGAACCCGTATCCCCTGCATCGGCAGGCAGACTCTCAACCACTGCGCCACCAGGGAGGCCCCAACATTGCTTTTTAATCAGATAGAAAAATTATTGTTGCTTCTCTAAAGACATATTCCTTTTCCATTAAGTGACTTTAGTTGTTCAGATAATACTTCCAGACAGTAGTCATCATACAGTTGGAGACTAAGAACAGAACTCAGGGATGTGTCTAGCAGTCAGTAAAGACCAACTGGGCTCACTGATGGTACTTACGGTCATTTCCTCTAGACTAACATAATCTTATTAATAAGACCCTAATAATTCACAGTACTGCCCTTGCCTGATTGTTTGTTCTTCTCCCTCTATCACTCTCTCCTTCCCCATATTATTATTATTTTTGACAATTTTTGGTGAATTAAATTCAGGGATTAGTATTCAGGAGCACTAGTCACAAAAGCAGAGAATCTTAGCTCACACCAAAGGATGAAAATAGAGAAAAAGTATAAATTATATGAATACACACATATCACACATGTACCAACTATATGTTGCACTTCTCCCAAATCTATTCGGTATCTGCACATTTATTGTATATTAGCAGTAAGACAAGAAATGAGCGTAACGCTCTGTTTACAAGATACAGAAAACAGACCCAAATATGGAAATTACTAGCGATGAGAATGGGGAAGAAAGACTACAACAAGGAATGTAGATGATATTTTTGTTTCTTAGCTATGATGCCAAATATTGAACTTTCAACTTGAGACAAGGAGGCCATAAAAAGTTGTATTAGTTTCCTAGAGCTGCCATGACAAAGTACCAGAGACTGAGGAGGTTAAACAACAGAAATTTACTCACTCACAGGTGTAGAGGCTAGAAATCTGAGATAAGGTGTCAACAGGATTGATTTCTTCTGAGGTACCTCTTCTTGGTTTGTAGATGCCATGTTTTCCTTTTGTCTTCACATGGTCTTCTCTCTGTGCATGTCTGTGTCCTAATATTTTCTTTTTATAAGGACACCAGTCATATTGAATTAGAGCCCACCCATTTGACCTCATTTGACCTCAGTTACCTATTTAAGGGCCTTATCTCCAAATACAGTCAATTACAAGGTATTGGGGGTTAAGACTTCCACATATTAACTTGAGCAGGACACAGTTCAGGTGATAATAGAAGATAAGAGTAATTTAAGCAAGTAAGTAACTATTGTTTACAGTGAGCGGCTTAAGGATATGAATTTACTCAAGAAAAACAAGAAGAAATTACATAACACTGTGTGTTATACAAAGATATTAAATTAATCATCATAACATCCTGTGAGATGGGCATTAAATTAGACTAAGCAAGAGTAAGCAACTTATCCAGAATTGTATAGTTGGTACTTTCCAGAATTTAAACCAGGTATTTTCCCAGTTCCATTCTACGTTATATATTCATTTCATTATTTGAAATGAATTTTGAGTCTTCATTTTGCTTAGTTCCTGAAGTTATATGGGGATAGAATGGAGTTGGATATTTTCAGTGACATTCACACATGGGGAAGGAAATTGAGTCCAGGAGCTTCAGCAATGTTTCCATGGAGAACGCTAACAACAGAACCAGAAACACCGTTATCCTTTTGGTTCAGTGATCTTTCCTAAAGCACTACAAGAATCAATTTTAAGAAGCCCAATGTTTTCCAAACTTTCACCAATGGGCTCTGTAGGGTCCTCTAACAATATCTAAGAGACTAACTAGTTTCACATTCCAAGCCACTTAAGACAAGGAGTTCTGATTGTTCTCTGTGAGGAAATCAAGTGACAATCATAGCTGGTAATTTAGGATAGTTTCTTCAGGGCCCAGGCAAAACCTAATACACAAGTAATAATCATTGTTAAGTGCATCTTTGACAAGGCTTCATCAAGTATCAAAGAGGTCTATAAATTGGGAGAAATTATGATCAAAGTCAAACATAGACCACAGATATTTAATTAATGCTCAATTATTTATGAGTTTAACTTTGGTTAACCTCATTTTCCTTCTTCTAGACAATTTCCAATTCATCTCCACAAAGAGACCAGAATACTTACCTTCCAAAACAAGATTTATTGTGTTCCTTTAATTCAAAGCATACAGTGACTTCTACATTCACTCCACCAAGTTTTGCTAGGAGAGAAAAGGACACATTATATTTTGTCTTGAATTACATATGCCACCATACTTGACTTAGCTCATCCTACTGGAAGCACTTTTTTTTTTTTTTTTTTTTTGCGGTATGCGGGCAGCCTCTCACTGCTGTGGCCTCTCCCGTTGCGGAGCACAGGCTCCGGACACGCAGGCCCAGCGGCCATGGCTCACGGGCCCAACCGCTCGGCGGCATGCGGGATCCTCCCGGACCGGGATCCTCCCGGACCGGGGCACGAACCCGTGTCCCCTGCATCGGCAGGCGGACTCTCAACCACTGCGCCGCCAGGGAAGCCCCTGGAAGCACTTTGACGGCAGATTCTACACTGTTGTCTTACATCCTCTACGGAATCAAGCCAAGGGAATCACACATAGTTACAGCTGGAGAAACGTTTGTTCTGGGTTGATACTTTTAGCCTTTACCACCAAGACTTTATCACCAAGATCTATCTTTACAGTCTCTAAACAGGAGACCTTCTTGCCTTCCGTTTTCATATTGACAAGGAAGGTAAAGGGAAGAACTGAGAAGTACCCAAAGTCAGCTAGCAGCCAGCACAGATAAATCATCTGTGGAGATATTGTTTCTTTCAAAAGATATAAACATGAGAGGAAGTCCTAGTGTTTGAAACAATTGTGCATCATAAAATTCCATGAAAACCTAGAAATCCAGATGCAGATCAGTAATATATTGGCTAAATAAGCTGTTATGTTCCTGCAATGGACAAGTGTACAGACATTAAGAAGAACGAGATACTCATTTCTATGAGATTCTCTTTTCAGTGAACTCATCAGTGCTGCAAAAACAATGTTACATAATACTTTTTCTTTAACATTATATCAGGCATCCTCATCTTGTCCTGCATTTATTGCCAGTGTTACTAAAGTTTATCATTTACCTCTTTCTCTTTTAGACATATAATTTCTTCTTATTTTGGAAGCATTCATCAATCCCTATTTTACTCTTTCTTTTAAATTACAAATGAATATTGAATTTTATAAACTATCTTTTGGGGGCTATTTCAAGTGATTGTATAGTTTGGCTCTCCTTGGACCTTGTTATATGGTAAATTATATTTTGTTATTTTATATATGCTATTTATTATATTTTGTATTATGTTTACTAATTACATTTATTACATTATAATTACATTATAATTAAGGTAGCATTTTGTTTTAGATAGACAAAACAACCAGTGGAACAGGAAGCATCTTAAAATTAAATGCAAGAGCATAAGGGAATTGAGATTAAACTAAAATTCACATTTTGGATCAGTAGCAAAAATTATTCAACAAAAGTGGGAAAATATGGCTATCATTACTAAATTCTAGATACAGCAAGTAGTTAAAAGTTAAAAAATAATGAAACTGTAAAAGTATCAGAAACCTGGGAGACATGAAATAAAGTATTCATGAGGAATACCTTTCTAAGATACAAAGAAAAAAGGATACATTTAATTATATAAGAAATAAAATTTGCCTCATGGCAAAATGCACTACAAAGGTCAGAAAACAAGCACAAGAAATTGGGAAATATATTAAGAAATGGATATGCTTTCTTTACAACTTTTGAGAGAAGCACATGCCTCTTTTTCCTTTAACCTGTTATGGGGGTATTAATCTATAATGTAAGTGCATGGTTCCTTTCCTTTAACCTGTAATGTGAGATTTAATCCATATGGTAAGTGCATGGTTCCTTTCCCTTCATCTGTAATGTGAGTGTCAACATGGGGCAGTGTTTCCAAGCACAGACTTTGGATGTTCCTGTACTGGTCCCATCACTGACCATCCACAAAAACTTACAAATATCGCTTCACTTTCCTGGGGTTTAGAGTCTTAGCTAAGAAATGGAAGCAAAATAGAACTTTCCCGCAGGGATGATAGAAGGTTTAAAGGAGTAAATATGTAAGTGACTTAGCACAGTGCCTAGTACAAGAGAGATCAATATAAGTACTTATCAATTTTTTAAAGAGACAGATGAAAGAAATAAAATGTGGTGTTTTCAATCTATTGATATATATATTCTTGACATTAAACTACCTTTTCATTCATTGGATGACCTAACTTGCTCATGCTTTTTCTTACTCTAGTGAACTTGGGTAGCTAATATCATAGTTTAAAATTTTTGCTTTTATATTTACAAGTAAATTTGACCTGTAAGTTTCTTTTTCCTTACAGTCCTAATCTATTTTCAGTATTAGGATTATATAGACTTCATAAGATGAATAAAGGAGCATTCTTCCTTCGCTATCTCTAGAAGTTTTTCTTTGTTAATATTGATGTGATCTGTTTAATAGAAGTTCGATAGAATTCACCTCCCAAATGATCTGGCTGGGTCTGGCATTTTCTTGGTGAAAGATTGTAAACTAATGACTTCATTCCTTTACTGGTGAAAGAACTCCAGCTATAGATTTCCTCTTGTGTCAGTTTTGGTAAACTTTAGGAGCTAGGAAATTGTCCACTTTACAGAAATGTTCAAATTTACTGGCATTTTATACATTCTCTGTTTGTACTCTCTGCTATAACATTGTCCTGATTCTTTCTGTATATTATTTACTTATGTTTTTGTTTTGCTTAATCAAAGTGTGTTTTTTAAATCTTTTCAAAGAATATTCTTTTGACTTACTAAATCACCTCAATTTTATACTTTTTTCTGTTTTATTAAGTTCTGCTCATATCTTTATTTTCTATTTTTTCTATGCTCTCAGGGTTTATTGTTTTACTCTTCTGATGTCAATTAAAACACTTGGTTATTAATTTTAAGAAATCTTTTTAGTTATAAATAGTTGAACTTTTTGAAGATTCCAGCTTAGTTGTAAGTATCTAAGGGTCAGCTCGTCCACACTGTTGCTAGCCTAAGGCTAAGTTCACCGTACCGCAATGTATATATTGACATTTTTTCCCCTCGACTCTCTGTGTTTTGCTACTTCTCACTTTTCTTTGGAGAGAAGCCCTTTGAAATACCCTTAACTTATTTTACAGCCAATAAGTCTTTAAAATAATGTGTATTTTTTAAAGATAAATCTACTTATATAATTAGGCAGGGCTTCCCTGGTGGCGCAGTGGTTGAGAGTCCGCCTGCCGATGCGGGGGACACAGGTTCGTGCCCCGGTCCGGGAAGATCCCACATGCCGCGGAGCGGCTGGACCCGTGAGCCATGGCTGCTGAGCCTGCGTGTCCGGAGCCTGTGCTCCGCAACGGGAGAGGCCACAACAGTGAGAGGCCCACACACCACAAAAAAAAAAAAAAAAAAATTAGGCAGAAAATCTGACCTGCCGTATTTTTACAAACAGCATAAATTCACTCTTCTCCATGATTAATCTGCTGTATTACACGACCTTCGAGTTTTTAGCTTTATCAATGACATGTACTTGAAAAATGTTTTAAAGATCCTACCCAGTCTTTTAAAACATCCTTGTTCCTTGTTTCAGTTCTAGTTTTATGTATATTTTCTGCCTTGCACCTGATTATTCCAACATCTGATGGATGGCTTTGGGAAACCTAATTCTTGTATTGATTGGTTTTTGCTGATTCTCTCCACTTCTAGCTGATTTCTTCATTATTGTGTAAATTTAGATCATGAGCTCATGTTTACCTAAACTTTATCTGTGGGAATGCTATAGGCCTGTGTTGAAGGTCTACCTCTCCAGAAAGGGTTTAGTTTTGTGTTTGGAATACCACCGATTTGGGAGCATTTTAAGTTAATTTCTTAGCTTCTGTTTGCAAGACCGCACATAAATTTGCAACCCAAACACTGGGAACACGGATCTGGGGTTCAGAATTCTCAAGATTTCCTACCTGTTTCCTACCCAGAGCAGAGGCCAAGAGAATTTGGTCTTAGTCTCCCTTTGCCAGCAGATATTTTTTCTCCTGGCACACCCTTTCATTGAAGGTGAAGCTAGGGATAGATAGGTTTAGTTCTAACTTCCCATCTAGTAGGGATGGAGTCTTACCTCCTGCCTCTCACGTGGTCATGGCCATTTAAAAACAAGTCTCTATGTCAGGTGTGTCATTAAACTATGGCCTGTATTACAAATACAGACAGATGCCTATTGTTATGGCCTATGAGCTATGAATAATTTACACATTTTAACTGGTAACGTTTTAAATGGTTACATAAGTACCTAAATAATATCCTCAATTTTGCTCTTTGGTCTACAAAGCCTAAAATATTTGCCACTTGGCTCCATAAAAACAGGATTTCCAGCTTCTGTTCTAAGCTATCAAGATCTTCAATCCACTCCTAATATAGCTATAACTCTCACACATGTACCACCCTTCTTTCATGGGTCCTGGAAATTGCTACTGCATACTTCAAAAATCAACCACGCACTTAAAAATAAGTTGTGTACATTTAACCTAGCATACCTAACCCTTTTCCTTTAGGAGAGTTTTTCAAGTAATCTTGCCCACCGTATTCTTTAGAGCTTCATTAATAATGGCAAAAAAATTAAAACAACTTAACATTCAACAAATGGGAATTGTTCATAACAATTATAGAGGCACATACAGTAGAAAACTATACACTGTTATTGAAACAGTGAGACATAACTAGTTTTATTCTTAGAGAACTATGTTTATTTAGGTCCCTTTTGTTTAAATAAGTATATTTCTGTGTATGTATGTATATAGTCATGTATTTATATACACATACATTATTTGTATGATATAGTTATATAAACGTATGAAATACCTACCTATACACATACCTTTGATTTATATTTGTATACATACACAGGAATATAATTATATATATTATATAGTTATATACATTGAACTGAAAAATGGTAGTATACATATATATCATGTATAAATGTGTGTCGTCTATGTACATGTGTAGAAAAGCAGGTTGAGAGATATGGAAGCATGAGTTAGACAGGGTTCACGATTATAAAAGTAGTTATGTGTAGATAGTGAGGTTAAGGCCCATTTGATTGAAAATATTGCATATTTTTACATCAATTGTTATGATGAACAGATTCCTATGCAAATAAAATTATAAATAGCTATACATACTTGTATGTGTAATGTATAATTAAAATATATAGTTTTATAGATGTGTTATATTTATATTACATAATATAATTGTCTTATACTCATACATTATGTATTGTGTTATATAGAATATATTAACTATAGTGTATTATATCAGATAATAATTATATATTTATAATCTATATAAATATATATTTATAATTTATATATTATGATATAGTTGTTTTATAATCAATATTACAGGATATATCATATTAATATTATGAACATATTAACCATATAAATACACTTCATTACCCATATATTTTGTATATAATATATGCTAGGCAAAAATATATATTAATATAATACATAATTGTTATACATTAATACAAATATTAGTATATTAAATTTATATATCAATATAATATTTAATATTGGTATATTTATATTATATTTAATATATACATAGCTAATGCACTTTAAAGCCATCTGCTACAAGTAGAATAAGACCAGGAGTATGGCCAAAGCAAATTCTAAAAATATTAGATTACTTATATTCATTTATATGTCATTTTCCTGGAATCTGCATCTGGCTATTAGAGAGGACACACAGCAAAATCAACAAAAAGTGCCCAGGAGGACATAGGATCCTTTGTTTATCGGAACCTCAAAGGAAACACAGTGCTATCCCGTCCCCCATCAAAGAGCCAAGAGCAAACCTTGAAGCACCCAGTAAAAGCCCATTCAAACAAAAAAGCTTTTCCACTTAAACTGGAAAAAGTTAAGTTCCCAAGAGACCCCCTACATCAAACACCGAAGCTCATTTGGCAGTAAAAACAATAACGTTCACCAAACAACAAGAAACCCAAAACAATAGTTGTTTTAGCACAAACACAAAAAAGCAGCTAATTAGTGTCTCTCCTGTTTGAAAGAAGGGGGTGGGAAGTGGGCAGAAGACCTGATAGGAAAGATAAAAAGAAAAGGAAAAGGAAAATAAGTTTCCAGTTTGACACTCAAGCTGTCTTCTGCATCCATTTTGTCAAGACCACCAAGTCAATGTGGAGGCTTTTTCCTCCTTCCCTTTCTTTTCATGAGACTGATCACAACCAGCACTGCAGATTCCATCAAATTAAGGAATGCTGTTGCCTACATGTGTGAATGAGCTGTGAGTAAAGTACTGAAGTAGAGGACACCTAAAGTGAAACGTCTTCATCAATGTCCATGTGGCTGAGCAGGAAGTTAACCTTTCATAGATGTGCTAAAGAAGAAGAGTTGGCTTTTATTTTATGTATTTTTCCCTGGACTCTGTTGAATGACTATCATCTACAGGTTCAGGCTACTTTTTGCTGAGGATTAATGCACTGGGAGAGCTGAGAGAAAACTGAACAGTAGAGCTGTCTTTTTCTTGACCAGTTCACCTTACTTTCCCAAACTCTAAGTCTTTCCCTAATTCTTTCTCCTTTTTAGTGTAGTAAAATGAACAGAACACAAAATTCACCATTTTGATCATTTTACAATTCAGTGGAATTTAGTACTGTCACAATGTTGTGCAACTATCACCACTGTCCAGCTGCAAAACATTTTCATCACCCCAAAAGGAAACCTACACCCATTTTAAGGACTCATTCCCTATTTCCCTCTGTTCCAAACCCCTGGCAACCACTAATGTATAATATTTGCCGTGTGTATGGATCTGCCACTGCTGGACATTTCGCATAAATGGAACCAAACCACATGTAGCCTTTCGTGCCTGATGATAAGTTGTGCGGTGGTGGGAAAAACTAAAATGCGATGTACTGTATGATGTATGTTTTACTGAAGTGGCTTGGTCAGATTATAATGATTTATGATAGAAATCACGTAAAGCAAGCATCACAATTCTCCAGGAATGTTCTGAAGAATGCTAATGTTAATTATGAATAAGTGAATCCCAAATCTTTCATTTGTATTGACCTTATCTCATTAATTCTTCTCCCAACACTGCTATAACTAGAGTTGAGTTCTAAAACGTACCTTCCTCTTTCCCCATAGAAATTGTCCCACAATTTCAAAAAGTTCTCAAAGGTGAAAAAGTGCACACGACGTTTATCACGTTTTTAAATGCCGATGGAAATGCTAAGCTAACACTGTCCAAAATGCAATATTCTTCTGTGAGAGCACCCAACTTTAAACAAATACACATATTCTAAATACAGCTTAGATCTGTGACATGTTTTGGTCACTGAAGTATGAGCAGACATGATGGCCTTAAATGAGCAGAAGAGGCCTTAAATGGGCTTGTGCGGTTGGGCTCACCTCTTATGTTTCAGTGAACTTTTAGAGAAGACAGGGCCTGGGAGCTGAGGCCTCACAGTTGGGCTCCAGAGGAAGAGGTGTGTGAGAGACCTCAAACTGACCCAGGACATGGAGCAAAACTAGCCATCTAGAGGTCTAAAAGAGAGCCACTGCAGCTAGCCCATAGGTCCAAGAAAAATAAATTCTTGATTATGTAACTGAGTTTGGGGTGATTAGTTCCAAAGCATTATCACAGCAAGAGCTGACTAACACATCCTCCAAATCATTGTTATGTAAATGGTGCCACCATGCCTACATTTAAGGCAACTGTGTCCTCAAATTGTGAGAATTCTTGAACTCTTGGTGCCTCTCCAACACAATGTACATGGCTAAATTTCCACAAATAAGTTCATTAATATACCACAAAGATCTCCCTAAACTTGTATTAAATGTAATGCAAAGTTCTTTCTTTTCATTTTCTGCTTCTACATAGTTAAAATGCTGTTTATCAATGGAAAACGGTTCTTGCCGTTTGGCTTCTGTCGTTAGAGTCCTTTGAACTCTTTGGCTTTTCAGCTCCTAGGCTGTAACATTTCAATCAGCAAATGCCCCAAGGAGAAAAGCTGCACCAAATGTCAAGCTTGCGTCTGTGTTTCCCTTCTCTCCAGAACTTGGCCCACATGTCTTGGTGTCTCTCTAACATTCAGACACCAGCGAACAGAAGTTCTCCTACTCTATCCAGCTTTTCTAAAATTTTTTTAGACTTCGTCTGATCTTATGTTATTATTCAACTATCACCTCAATTACCCCTAGGAAGAAAATCTACAATTTTTAGAGAAAACGGAACCCTGGTGCAGTGTTGGTAGGAATGTAAACTGGTGCAGCCTCTGTGGACAACAGTATGGAGGGTTCTCACAAACTAAAAATAGAACTGCCATATGACCTAACAACTCCACTCCTGGGTATAAATCCAAAAAGAACAAAAACACGTGATTTCAAAAACATGTATTTGAAAAGATACATGCACCCCAATGTTCAGAGCATCAGTATTTACAATTACCAAGATATGGAAGCAACCTAAGTGTCATCAAGTGATGAATGGATAAAGAAGATGTGGTACATATAACCAATGGCATACTACTCAGCCTTAAAAAAGAAAGAAATGTTGCCATTTGCGGCAACACAGATGGACTTGGAGGACATTGTGGTAAGTGAAATAAGTCAAACAAAAACAAACACCGTAGGATATCACCTATATATGGAATCTAAAAAATACAGCAATCTACCGAATACAACAAAAAGAAGGGGAGTCACAGATACAGAGAACAAACTAATGGTTGCCAGTGCGGAGGGGGAGGAGGGGGCAATACGGGGTGGGGAAGTGAGAGATGTCAACTACTGGGTGTACGATAGGCTCAAACATGTATTGTACAACACAGGGAATAGAGCCAATATTTTGTAATAACTGTAAATGTAAAGTAACCTTTAAAAAGTATATAAAAATTTTTTTAAAACAGAAATCATACTGAAAATTGGAAACAATTTAAATATCCATCAACAGGAAAATGCACATATAAATTATTGTATTTCCCTACAAGGGGATCCTACATAGTGAGGAAAGTACATGAACTAGACAGATCTTTACGTGTCAGCATGGATGAACCTAGCAAAGATAACACTAAAAAAAGCAAGTAAGAAGAGAAAACATAGCAGAATACTATATGAGGTTTAAGAATACTTAAAAATGTAGCCTAAGTAGAAAGACATCCATGCAGTGATGGAGACCAAGTTCAGAAGAGTGGTCACCCAGGGTCAGCTGGGGAGTGGCTGTGTTTGGGAAAGTGGTCACAGCAGGCTCTTCAACAACAATGGTAATGTTTCAGTTCACACGCTGGCTGGAGGACGGAGGGGTGTCTGCAATGTTATAATGTGAGCACGCTGCATGTGAAAGCCATTGCTGACCACATCTAGGGGATCTGATACGCGGGAGCTGGTAGTGGGTGGAGGCATCCAGAAGGTGGTGGTAGAAGAGGAACGTTGTATGCATAACGCCTAAGGCCTGACCAGAGGACGACCACTGTTCTAGAAACTGGACACAAATCCAACTTCTACGGCCAATGTTAAAAGACAAACTGAGGCATGTTTAAAACAAGACTTTACGTGAGCAAAACTAGATTCAATTCAGGCACCGCCAAAGCGGAAGTGGTGAGGAGCGCTCCAGCCACAGGAGCTGCAGAGATTTTTAGTTTCAAAGGGCAGAAGCAAAGCAAGGAAATGACTGACTTGCTATCGCTTTAAAGCCTAGTTGGTGGTTTGTGACTGGTTGTCCTCAGCGCTGTGCGTCACCCTGAGGCGTTGACAGGCTTAGATTTTGGTTGCTTTACGTAGGCGGCCACATCACTAGAGCCACCGCAGGCTAACGGCCTCCTTGCAGGGTTCATTTACTAACACCAATTGTCTGAGTCCTCACTCTTACTCGGTCACTTCACTTCCTACGCCTCACTTTTTCTTCTGTAAAGTGGATATTCAGTAGTAAATTCTCTGTGGAGTTGTCAGTACAAAACAAAGTGATTATTAGTAACCACGATCATGTCCTGAATGCATGGAACACGTCACCATTTGCCAACTACCGTGTCAAGTTAGCAGAAACGACAGAAATTAAGAGCTCTCCGCATAAATTCACACACCCGTGCACCAGGTAAGGGACCACAGGCAGACGTTCACTCAGCCTTTCGTGTGTCCCTCACGGAATACACGCTCTCTCCGGGGCGGGGGGAGCACAGACACTTACGGGAGTTTACTTTTCAAATGCGTTGATACAACCAGGTCTCACTTTTGTTTGGATGAGTCAGCAAACGCTTTTTGGAAGCCCCAAAGTCTCCACACCTCCAACGTTTCGCGCTGCCTTAGTCTCAGAGCTCAAGCCCCTACTCTTCAGGCCGCGTCACCATGGGAGACAGGCTGCATGCGGACGCGACGCACGGCGAGCGTGCTGACGTCCTCGAGCCCCGCCCCCACGGTCCCGCCCACTGACTTAAAGGGCAGCCCCGCGGCGTGGAGGGCGTAGATGCGTGCGCCAACACCAGGCCCTGCGGGGTGTCTGGAGCGTGGCATGGGGGAGGTTGGCGTAGCTGGGGCCCGTGGCCCTATGTCTTCTGGCTGCGACGCCGGTCCTGCGCACGCTGCGGGGCCGCAGCCGCCGGGCGGTGGGCGCCCGAGGGGCCGGGAGGCGAGCCGGGGCCCCCAGGCGGGTGTGGGCATCGTGTCCGCAGCCAGCGTCCCCGAGGCCGCGCTCGGGCCATGATCCCTTGGTGAAGCTGCGCCGGGACAGCGTGGTCGATATCTTTCCGCGCTCTGAGGACCTGTGCGCGCTGCAGGACTCGGTGCCTCTGCCCTCCGTGCGCGCTTCCCTACAGGAGGGCCTGCTGGACTTCAGGCCGACCGCCTCCGCGGGGTGCACTGGGCGCCGCTCCTGAGCACCCGCTGCCCCTGATCTGTATCCAGAGCTTCTTCCAGCCACGGCTTGTCGAGACAGGTTTGTACTTCCCGCTTCCAGGGCCCCTCGTGTGGGCGCTGAGAAGCGGGGTTTTAAATGGTGCAAGGTGGAGGGTGGGCACTAGAACCAGCGCCCAGTGACCGGGTGTGCGTGCACTAGACGGGGCATGCGGCCTAGGACTCCTGCCAGCTCGGTGACCCCGGCCGAGTGCCTTAAGGCTTCAAGGTCTCAGTGTTGTCATCTGTAGCGTGGGCTTAACAGGACCCAGTCTCTGTGGCGGTTACAAGGATGCACTGTGTTAATGCTTCTAGACTGTACAAAGTAGAACACTTAGCACAGTTTGGAGCATCGTTAATTGTTGCACAGATGTTACCTGGTCTGTTGAATGACTTTGCCTGGTACACACCAAAGCGATTAGGAAATGGATATATCCCAGCTTCATTTCCTTTCCATTAAAACAGGGCTCAGGAAAGAAAAAATCTGTTTTTCAGTAGTCGTATCATATAGTGGAAAGAGCACTGGTGTGAAGGCAGCCTAGGGTTTGAATTCCAGGGCTTATGGTGTCTGTGGCCTGGGCAGGTTTCTTTTGCACTACAATCCCCACACTTGTAAAATGACATTAATAACCACTCTTTCTGTGGGTTCTTAGAATTAATTAAGCAGGTTATGTGTGTAAAGTATCCTGGCACTTGAATGAGTTGTCAGAACCAAGGGCTGCTGGAGACGATGCTTCTGCCCTAGGTAATCTTCCCTTCTACTGGGCAGCAAGTAAACACAAGCACAGTAGTCAGTGCTCTGGAAGAAGTGAGTTCTGGTGCTATAGAGCACAGAATCTTGGAAGGGAAAGTTCAGGGTAGGATTTTTGGAGGAGGTGCCATCCTTTCTAAGGATATGTAGAAGCTCCTGGGGTGGCAGGAGAGAGCAGTGTGTGTTGAAGTTTGAGAAATATAAGAAAATATGGCAAAACTACTGTACAGGACTGGAACTCAGGGTTTGGGAGAGAAATGAGAGTTGATACTGGAAACTTAGTGGGGCCCAAGAGAAGGGGGCCTTGTTTGTCCTGTCAGAAGTTTGGATGTTTACCCTGAAGGCTGTGGGAAACACCAAAGAACAGTGAGATGAACTTGGGGTTTAGAGGCTCACTCGGACCTCCATGTGGGAGGCAGTTGATTTGGTGCAGGGTGAATTGTAATCTGAGGGTCCCACTGAAGTTATGAAAGGTGGGACTGGGTTTTGCATATCTGAGAGAGAATGGGTGGGGCCTGGTGACCAGTTAGAAAAGGGAGGGCAGCAAGCGTGGGTGACAGTTTACAGCTGCATCTTTTTGAGAGATACAGAGCCCAGTAGGAAGGGATTGGGGCTGGCGAGAGGATCTTACTTCATCTTCAGTGCTTTAGAGGGGCCTGGTAGACGGGTCTGGACCCAAGGTACAGATCTGGGCTTTTTGGGAGGACAGGTGTTTGAAGGCATGGTAGAGACTTAGGTTATCCACAAGAAGATCCAAAGAATCATAGGTCTGAGAGATTTTTAAGTGGGTATATTTGAGGATGTTTATAAGCTGTGAGAAAGCAGCCAGCAGAGGAAGGGTGTAAAGATCTAGGACAGGAAATGATTGTTCATTTGATTTTGAAAAGCTGAATACTTATCGTGTGCCTGGCCCTTTTCTAGGATCTGGGGTTCACACCATCTGTTATCTCTTCTGCAAGGATAGTTCAACTCATCCCCTGGTGAAGAGAAGTCAGATTATTCTTTGCATCCCATTCAGGTATAAGAACTGTTCTGTACCTCTGAAGGGACTTTACTTAACCAGAGTAATAAGTTAGAAATCAAAAGAAATTAGAGCTGGAAGGGACCTTAAAGGCCACTGTACTTAATTTTGCCTGATATTTGACATTGAATGTAAGAAAAATTTATTGTAGAGCCCATTCTCTTCAGAGTTCCTTCACTGAACTTTCTTTATGTCTTGCATCCAGTGGGTCTAGCTTGTAAATTTTGGCCTCCTCCTAAATTTGCTTCTTCATCCATATTACATTTTGCCCAGACTATGGCAGAAACACCTGGGTGGTTTCACGGCCCCTGGGTTCAGTTCCTCTAAGTTCATCTGCCTACTCGGGTTAAGTGATCTTCTAACAGAAAAAGATGTGCTTAAAATAATGCTGCTAATGGCTTGCCCACACAGAGTTAGTGCATACTAGCCGCCCAGCGTGTGCTCTGCACGGAGGCGTGTAATATGAACTGTGCTCGGCCAAGCCTTATAGGGCTCTTTGCCCTGAGGAAGGGGAGCTTTTTGTGATCACTCCCTTTATCTAGTCGGTCCTTCAGCAGCAGGAAGCCTTTTTCTAATCAGCAGAGGCATCCTTACTCAGCTAGTGGTAGCCCCAGGTCTCACCACCTGTGGAATACAAGCCATGCTCTCTCCCAGGCTTGCTTGGACCAACATCTCTATTTTCATTTCTGTCTCTTCTCACACTTGGACCCCTGGCCTTTAGTCATCCCCACCTGCAGTATTTACAGTGCCCAGCAGGAGTCAGGCTTGAGTGTCTTTTCACACATGTTCCCTCTGCAGCTAATGCACCTCCTACTCCAACTCTGCATAGTCTCATCTTTCCAGACTGTACTTCAGGGTTATCATGAAGCCGTCACTTAGATATAACTTTTTGCCTCCATAGGAAGCTCTGTGCATAAAGGTTACGTTTATTTATCTCATGTGATTGAAATTTTGAGTTTATACATCTTCCTCCTTAATGAAGGCTTTAAGGGCAGGAGTCGTTTCTAATCCTTACCCCAGAGCAGATGCTTTTGTTTTTATTTAGATACTTTTTAATGATGATAAAATGTATGGTTTAAATCACTCATTTTACAATAATTTTGCTTTAGGTTGTGACAGAAAAAGAGTTTTCAGAAGTCGTGTTCCTGCGATAAGAAATAAAAATGTGACCTTTCAGTTGTGTAAAGCTCATAAATGCTGTGTATGTCCGTCGGGTGCTCTAAGGAACATGGAGCTAAGTGGGCTAGTTGTGTGAGAGAGAGACTTAACTATGTTAACAAACGTGAGCCTTCATTGTGTCCTGCCAACATTTGATAGTTGCTTTTGGGGCTAACTAAACCAGTAAAAGTTTAAACTGTTCCTCCCCATTAAAGGGATTGAATAATTGGCTTCTTTGGTGCACCTGTGTCTTGTGAATTGTCCAGTTGGGGATGGAGGTTTAGAAAGTGGGTTTCAGTCTTGTTTAAGTGTCTTCCCATCAGACTGGTCTCGTGATTTCCTACACACCATGTCTGTCTACCTTTTCCTGTCTACCTTTTGTTGGTAGTGTTCAGGCCTGGATTGTCTCCTGTACCTGCTCAAACCTTGGTCCATTCTCATTTGTACCATGGAAGTTTGTCATGCTGGATACTGTCAGAATTAATCTTACTTAAGTTTGTGTTAAGCCACAAACTACATGTTTTGTATATTTTCTGTTTTCTCTGTTTGTTTATATTTTTATGGTTTCTCTTCAAGAAGTATTATGGGAAGGGAAATAGCAAGATGAAGAGCAAAAAAGTCATCATTCTCTTTCAATTGTTAGAACATCTATCTGCAATCATAATTATGATGCACCGTGGTATGTGTTTTGTTTTTTGTTTTTTTTTTTGCGGTATGTGGGCCTCTCGTTGTGGCCTCTCCCGTTGCGAAGCACAGGCTCTGGACGCGCAGGCTCAGCAGCCATGGCTCACGGGCCCAGCCGCTCCGCGGCATGCGGGATCTTCCCAGACCGGGGCACGAACCCGTGTCCCCTGCATCGGCAGGCGGACTCTCAACCACTGCACCACCAGGGAAGCCCCGTGGTATGTGTTAAAAGAAGAAATATATGTAACGTCCCGTAGGAGCAGCAAACTCAGTGGTGTTGGTGAGGGTGTGTCATGGAAGTAATCACAAAGCAGGTGACTCTTGATTAGGGTCCTGAAAGATTAGTGTGCCTTCCCTGTGTTCAGTAGTGGTCTGGAGGGGTCAGGAAGCCTGCCTTTCAATCTGAGGGAACAGAGAGTTTGAGGTCCTCTCTCTTCTATTGCTCTAGTATACTGCATAGCAGCTAATAAAATACTGGGTTTATAGTTGACATTTAAATCGCTGATTGATCATCAAGATTGGCATGTATCATTGGAAATGAAAATCGGAAGAATCGTATGCTTTTCAGGTTTTTCTTTTTTTTTCCTTTGTCTCAAAAGTATGTAGTACTTTACTGAGTGGTTGGGAATAAAGTTTGCAGTATTCAGTGTATTCAGTTTTAGTACCTAAATAGAATTAAACTGTTGCTGTAAACTGGAATAACACTTTGTTACTGACGAGTTTTAGGATGCATCAGTTCATCAATTACCTGTTTGGGAAGATTGTAGTTAATGATTTTAAGAATGTGGCTATAAACCTCCAATTGACTCAAGAAAAGCAAATAAGTCAAGATTGACAAATGTATAGGCTCTTCATCTTATTGTGTGTGTGGTTTTTTTTTCCTTTTAGTTACTTGTCAAGGTATAAAGAACTCTATCACTGTTAAGACAGTAAACTTCACAGGGTATAATCTGACATGGCAGGGAACAGATCACATGGTCAAGATCTTAAAGGTGATTTGATGTTTAAACTTTCATGAAAACATATGTGATTGAAGCACATTAACATATTGATACAGATGGCAGTTAATTTTTGTCTTTTCATACATGTGAGTGCAGCTTTTGTTTTGTAGAAAGAATATGACTAAATGGTGATGTGAATTGCTGTTGCCTAAACTATAGTGTTGAATCCCCAGTGTTTGCACTTGAGTTTAACAACTCTGTGGTTTCCTATCTTCTTCCTGAGACACTTAATCTCAGGTCCATCCTCGTTACACAGAGTGGTAAATTAGAGAACAATTAATATCACCATTTAAAGAAGTGAGACTGAAATCTCAACCATCCTGAACATAGGAACTGAAGGGGGCTCTCAGCTGTTCAGAGAGTTATTACCAAGCCAGTCGGCTTAATGCTGTTCAGTTTTCTCCATAGCAGAGCTTTCCAGGTCCTTCTTTTGAGCTTATTTATTTTTATACACAATTCTGTATGGATACTGTACATAATACTAAATAGTTGTATTAACTGGGTTTAACTGGTGATGTATTTACATGAAGATCTAACTTCGTCTTGTTGATATCTTTTTAGGGGCTTTCCATTCATCAAAGCTTGTGATGTATGTAATCAGTTGCTGGTGTGTAGCTATCATATTTATGATATATAGGGCTTGAATTGGGAAAGGTGGATGGTCATTCTTCTTGCTTTTTAAACTGACAGAGCCTTACATGAAGCATTTCCCTCTCTGAAATAAATCCATGTAAAACATGTTTGGTCGCTCTCCCAATGCAACTGTGTAGTTGTGTGGATTTGGCGCATAAATGGCAGCCTTGTGGTTATGTCTGTAAACAAGGAAGCCTGTTTTCCAGTCCGCAAATCAGCTGTTACCCAGTGAAACGAACTTGACTGCCATTTCTGACCCCTCACATGGAGCTGTCATACTCAAGAATGTTCACATGTTTTCAAGAAACGTTGTTTGAGGGCTGTATGTACAAATTCCTGATCTGAAAGCCAATATAAAGCAACATCTCCCAAACCTCTGCTCTCTCACCAAGGCCACACACATTCCCTCGCTTATGGCCTTATGGCAAGCTAATACTGTCAGTATCAGATTCTCCTTCCCAGTGGTCTTGGGAGACTGCATAGTTGCTCTGTGAAAGGCACCACTGCTGAGGTTGAGAGAAGAGCATCTTGGGTGTCAGTCCTGGCCTTGCATTCCCAGAGAGAAGGGACCTCGTTCTCCTGTTAGGGTTTTCCTATGCTGCAGGGTTTGCTGCTTGTTGTCAAAATGATGTCCTAGTGACTTGTCTTCTGCGTGGTTATATAATCCCAGCACAGTTCTTTATGATCTGTAGACTTTTATGGGGTTGTGGCCAGGTCAGTTTTTAAATGTTTGGAAATGTCCTATTGAACAACATTGCAGTGTCAGTAAAGCTTGATGGGAGAATTGTATTACTGTTGCCCTAGTTTTGGCTTAAGGGTGGTGAGAAGATGAAATTTTTGATGGGTCAGTTTTAGTTGTGTATGTGTATGTGATTTATTTTTTAAAATTCTAATGTCTATTATTTACAGCTTAGATATGTTGACTTTCTGATTATTCATCAGTCCCTTTACTGATGTATTTTCCTCTGAAAAACTACATTTTCTTCCAGACTGGTTTTTTTTTGCCTTATTTTATTTTATTTTATTTATTTTTTTAATTATATTTAATTATAACAAAGTGAATCAGTCATACATATACATCTGTTCCCCCATCCCTTCCCTCTTGCATCTCCCTCCCTCCCACCCTCCCTATCCCACCCCTCCAGGCTGTCACAAAGCACCGATCTGATCTCCCTGTGCTATGCGGCTGCTTCCCACTATCTATCTACGTTACGTTTGGTAGTGTATATATGTCCATGCCTCTCTTTCGCTTTGTCACAGCTTACCCTTCCCCCTCCTCATATCCTCAAGTCCATTCTCAAGTAGGTCTGTGTCTTTATTCCTGTTTTACCCCTAGGTTCTTCATGACATTTTTTTTCTTAAATTCCTTATATATGTGTTAGCATACGGTATTTGTCTTTCTCTTTCTGACTTACTTCACTCTGTATGACAGACTCTAGGTCTATCCACCTCATTACAAATAGCTCAGTTTCGTTTCTTTTTATGGCTGAGTAATATTCCATTGTATATATGTGCCACATCTTCTTTATCCATTCATCCGATGATGGACACTTAGGTTGTTTCCATCTCCGGGCTATTGTGAATAGAGCTGCAATAAACATTTTGGTACATGTCTCTTTTTGAATTATGGTTTTCTCAGGGTATATGCCTAGTAGTGGGATTGCTGGGTCATATGGTAGTTCTATTTGTAGTTTTTTAAGGAACCTCCATACTGTTCTCCATAGTGGCTGTACCAATTCACATTCCCACCAACAGTGCAACTTAATAAAATAATATGGGAAATTCCCATTACTAATCCTAACCATGTACAACAGAGGTCTGTACAGTAACATAGCAAAAATAAGTTCCTGTAATTTTACTTAGTCATTGCCTGTTTTAGACTAAGGAGCAGTGAGAGACATTTATAAATAATGATACCGCAGATCACTTTTGTTAAATGCCCTTTAATATTTGCATATTTGGATCTGGCTTGTGTTATCTATTTTACAATCTTGTCTTCTTTCTTTGCACTTTAGTGTAACAACTCTGTGATTTCTTATCGTCTTCCTCAGACACTCAGGTGCATCAGAATTTCCTGTGACTGTGGCAGTAGAGAGTCCTTCCTCCACAGAAATCGAAGAGGTCGACGTTTCCTCAGAACGTGTTCAGGAGGAGCCAGAGAAAATCCGTTTGAAACAAGAAGCATTGCAGGTACAAAGTTATCACTTTAAAGCTATAGAGAAGATTATTTTTCAAATGGAAGCCTGACTGCAACACTGCACAGCTTGTGTGAGGGTTCTGTTTTCTCCTCCCATCTGCGTTGTATCCCCTTGAATGGTTCCTTAAACTTAGACCAAGGTGAATGGTGGACACTTGAACTCTAAGAAATAAAAATCAAAATTGTCGTTAGTAATATATTTTCCTTTCCTTAGAACCTTAGTATATTAGATTTAGGGAGAAGCTTAGTGATCATAAGATAAAGAAATTGAGTTCTGAATGAGTAGAGTCAGCTGATTCAGTGCTCTTGTTTAAAGATGAGAAAATTGACAGTTCTAGTTGAACTCTCTTTTTATAAGAGGAAAATATGGCCTCATTTTAAATAAAAGTAAAGTTGAAAAACGTTTCGATGTTGATATTCTCCTTTCCTAAAATCAAAAATATCAAGAAGCTACATTCTATTACCAAATAAACCTGACCTCTAATGTCATTCCATACTTTTGTTTGTATGGACAGAAAAGAAAAATTGATTTTCATAAGAAATTTTTGCACCTCAAAAATAATATATTTATTTTATTTCAACTTCAATGCAGAGCTGAACACTTCTAGTAAATAAAGCAACACCATTTGGGGGGACCTTGTCTTTGTGCTACAAAGTCCATGTTTAATTTAAAAAAATTATTTAAATTTAAAAATTATTTAATGTGATTTTCTTTTCATATGAAACATGAAACTTGACAGGTTTCAGAACTAATTATCCCATTATTGTAGGACTATGGGAATTACTCTTTGATTTTCAAAAGAGAAAGTTAGATTTTTTTATTTTTTTATTTTTTTATTTTTTTGTGCAGTACGCGGGCCTCTCATTGTTGTGGCCTCTCCCGTTGCGGAGCACAGGCTCCAGACGCACAGGCTCAGCAGCCATGGCTCATGGGCCCAGCCGCTCGACCGCATGTGGGATCCTCCCGGACCGGGGCATGAACCCGTGTCCCCTGCATCGGCAGGCAGACTCTCAACCACTGTGCCACCAGGGAAGCCCGATTTTTATTTTTTTAATGAAAATTAATGATAATATAGAGAAATTTTAAGAAAAGAACTTAGAAAATTATGAGTTAGAGCAGGAGAAATCTTTAGTTCATGTAGAGTTACCCCCTTTCGTTTTATAAATGAGCACCTACAATTTGTAGCACGTAAGTGGTTTTTTAGTAAATAGCAGAGTACGACAAGACCCTAGAGCATGTAACCCTCATTCCTTGTCATTTTAGATGTGGTGTATTCATTTCCTTCACGAGTAGACCAGGAGATTGTATTTCTAAAAGCAGTGATAGACACTGGGGAAGACCAAGAAGTTTAAACACTGGGACCACAGAATAGCAGATTCAGAATGCATGAGAACCCTTTTAGCTCTTCTCCATTTTGACAAGACACAAAAATGATGGTATCAAAGTGTTTAAGTATATAAGCCCACAATAGTCAAGAGATTTCAACATAGTTTGGGAAGACGGAAGACAGGTGGAAGAGTGTGAAACCGAAGCAGTAGAACAGAGGAAAAGCATCACCTAGAATATGCACAGGGACCACGTGCAACTGAGGAGGATTCTGACCCCACCTGCAGAAGTAGCTCCGTGCTTTGATGCGCATGTATGAGAGAGGGTGGGGTTAGTTAAAAGTGTGACTGAAATAGGGGAGCTCATTGAAGGGTTGTGTTTGGAGGAGTGGACACCCAGCCCCGCTCTCACCCTCCTGAAATGAGATGATTTCATTTTGAAAACAGTGAAACTGGCGAGATCTAGGGCAGCTAGTGTGAGTTTTTACACCCGAGAAAATTGTGTTTGGGGGGGATCCTGTTACAGTTACTCCCCGCTTCTTCCTGCATAAGAAGCCAATCAATCGTTGACTTCAGGGAGCTTTCTGCACTCATTCTTTTTTTTTTTTTGCTGTACGGGGACTTCTCACTGCTGTGGCCTCTCCCATCGCGGAGCACAGGCTCCGGATGCGCAGGCTCAGCGGCCATGGCGCATGGACCCAGCCGCTCCGCGGCATGTGGGATCCTCCCAGACCGGGGAACAAACCCGTGTCCCCTGCATCGGCAGGCGGACTCTCAACCACTGCGCCACCAGGGAAGCTCTCTGCACTCATTCTTAAATAGAAAATAACTGTCATTTACCTGATAGCTGAGTAAAGCTTACAACATCAGAGAGGGGGAAAAAGAGTGAAAACATATCCTAGTAGGACCAGGGACAATTTAGGGAACAAAATAAATTAAGGAAAAACCTTAATTAATATCCTGAGAGAGGTTTAAACACACCTAGAAACTATAAAATAAGACTAGGGAGTTAATTAAAAAGAGAATGGTCAGAAATCAAGAGAGGTATTCTGGAAATGAAAATATGGTTGCTGAAATAAATTCAGTAGGAATTTAAAAAATTTCTCAGTGTATAAAAAAGAAAGACACAATGGAAAATGTGATAGAAATATGTTAGAGAGGCTGCATCTGGGAGATCCCACATGTTACTATTAGAAACTCTAGACCCAGAAAAAAACTGGAGGGAAGCTATCAAAGGGCAACAAAATTCCCCACAGCTGAAAGTAGACATCAGGCCTCAGACTGAAAATAGTTATACAAGACGAGCAAGAATAGCCTCATACCTAGGCACCCTTCCTTGTGAAACTTTAAAATACTGAAAAAATAAATTAAAATAGAATAAAATACTGAGAGGATACATCCATTCCAGAGAGAAAAATACTGGCTACCTAAAAAGAAAATTTAAAATCTGACTTTATCATACTTGTCATGAGCACCATGGATCCTGGAAGGCATTAGAAAGATACCTCCAAAGTTTTTCAGGCACATACTTTTCACCCTAGGGGTTTGTATCCAGCCAAACTATCAGTCATACGTGGAGGCTGAAGAAGATATTTTGTACAGAAAGAAATTTGAAAAATTGACCTCCTGTGCTACACCTTAAGCTATTTATAGACATAATCCAGCAAAATGAGGCAATAAACCAAGAAGGAAGGTAATAGGGGATTCAGTGCAGATTGCAGCTAGTCTAGAGTGGAGAGGCTTCTATTGATTGTGTGATTGAGAGCATAGAAACACCTTGAGGCATATTGTACTTACTAGGTATTAGGCACTGTTGGAAGGGAGGAGGGAGAGGAAGAGGAGAAGGAACTTGAACTCCAGAGGAGAAAAGGCTATACGGACATAAACATAAAGCCAACTAAACTATGGTTGATTTTTAACCTAGTATTGGTGAGGAAAGGAAGAATCCACTTCAACGTGACACTATAGATGTCCCCCTTTTCAGTGACACACAGGGGTAATGACCACGTATCTAATTTGTTGTCCAAACCAGAACTTGTCCAAACTCCTTACACTTCAATAGTGTAAGGAGGCACTCTAATGCTGTAACATCAGGACAACAGGTATAAACTGGAACAGCCCAAGGCGGCTTGGGGTATGTGGTCACCCTGCACAAGGGCAGTGACACTGGCACAGTATGGAACGAGGTGTAGTCTATACACAGAGACACAGTACATCTGCAGTGGGCAATATTAATTTCATTGTAATAATGGCAGTACTGTCTTGGTTTGCAGCTTTTATTGTCAATTTGCATGTAAACACAAATAACTAAAGTAAACTATACTTAGTATGTATTAGTATTAACTTGGTATGTACTGAAATGTATTGTATACTGGTATGTACTTAGTATATATTAGGCTCTAAGTGTTTTTGCATATATTAACTCATTTAATCCTCTGAATTGCCTTATGAGGTTGGTGCTAATATCATTCCCACTTTTGAGAACAGGAAGCTAAGTCAGGGAAGGAACTTGCCCAGGCTGTACCTAATTTAAGGTTGGATCGAGCCTTTAAGTTCAGGCTCTCCGCCTGTTCTCTTAAACCTTACTCCGTACTGACTCTCAAATAACAGAAGACTTAACTGCACATAGAACAGAATATAAATTTCAACTTTGACAACGTAACAGCTAGGTTTGGAAGGTAGACAGGAGGTAGAAAAAAGGGAAGATGGTATGAATGTCCTCATTTTACAAAGTGTGACGTTGAGAGAGTTTCTAGTTGATCAACAATGTAGGTTTTTAAGTATATGACTACAAGTCAAAGAGATCATGAGCAGTGGAATAACTCATGATGACATAACTTTACTGAGCAGTGTGGACATAGGAAAGAGTGTAAAGGAACTAAACCCTTACTTATTAGTAAGTTAGAAAGTGAACAGATAATGCCTCCAATTTAGTGAGAAAATAGTCATGTAAGAGTATTACTTGGAAATGGAGAAGAATTCAAAATAACAATAGTTGGACTTCCCTGGTGGCGCAGTGGTTAAGAAACTGCCTGCCAAGGCAGGGGACATGGGTTCGAGTCCTGGTCCGGAAAGATCCCTCATGCCGCGGAGCAGCGAAGCCCATGCTCCACAACTACGGACCCGGCGCTCTAGAGCCTGCGAACCACAACTACTGAGCGCACGTGCCACAAGTACTGAAGCCCGTGCGCCTAGATCCTGTGCTCCCTAACAAGAGAAGCAACCTCAATGAAGAGTAGCCCTCGCTCACCGCAACTAGAGAAAGCCTGCACGCAACAACGAAGACTCAACACAGCCACAAATAAATAAATAATAAAATAATAAAAATAATAATAAAAAATAACAATAGTTGATGTAAACCTCATAAAAAAGGAAATCCAAACAGCCAGTAAACAGAGAAAAGCGTACGACTTCGTTAAGTAATAAGAGACAAGTGAGTCAAAACCAAGGAAACTGCATGCCAATGAGATGGACAAATACATACAATCTGGTAGTATCAGGTATTGTAGACCTCGAGTACTATGGGAATCTTCTACCCTGTTTATACTGGAGTGTAAATCGACACAACTACTTTGGAAAGCATTTAGCCCTCTCCATCAACTGAAGGTATATAAATAGCCTGTGAGCCAGCAGCCCTCAACCCCGCCCTGTGTAAATGCACCAGAATAACCGGTACAGCAGGATTCCTGTCCATGATTTGCATTAGCACAAACTGAAAACAAACGAAATGTCCATTAAGAGTCAAAAATTAAAGATGATACAAATAGATGGAGAGATATACCATGTTCTTGGATTGGAAGAATCAACACTGTGGAAATGACTCTACTACCCAAAGCTATCTACAGATTCAGTGCAATCCCTATCAAACTACCACTGGCATTTTTCACAGAACTAGAACAAAAAATTTCACAATTTGTATGGAAACACAAAAGACCCCGAATAGCCGAATCAATCTTGAGAACGAAAAATGGAGCTGGAGGAATCAGGCTCCCTGACTTCAGACTATACTACAGAGCTACAGTAATCAAGACAGTATTGTACTGGCACAAAAACAGAAAGATAGGTCAGTGGAACAGAATAGAAAGCCCAGAGATAAACCAACATACATATGGTCACCTTTTCTTTGATAAAGGAGGCAGGAATGTACAGTGGAGAAAGGACAGTCTCTTCAATAAGTGGTGCTGGGAAAACTGGACAGGTACATGCATGTAAAAGTATGAGATTCGATCACTCCCTAACACCATACACAAAAATAAGCTCAAAATGGATTAAAGACCTAAATGTAAGGCCAGACACTATCAAACTCTTAGAGGAAAACATAGGCAGAACACTCTATGACATAAATCACAGCAAGATCCTTTTGGACCCACCTCCTACAGAAATGGAAATCAAAACAAAAATGAACACATGGGACCTAATGAAACTTCAAAGCTTTTGCACAGCAAAGGAAACCATAAATAAGACCAAAAGACAACCCTCAGAATGGGAGAAAATATTTGCAAATGAAGCAACTGACAGAGGATTAATCTACAAAATTTACAAGCAGCTCATGGAGCTCAATACCAAAAAAACAAACAACCCAATCCAAAAATGGGCAGAAGACCTAAATAGACATTTCTCCACAGAAGATATACAGACTTCCAACAAACACATGAAAGAATGCTCCACATCTTTAATCATTAGAGAAATGCAAATCAAAACTACAATGAGATATCATCTGACACCAGTCAGAATGGCCATCATCAAAAAATCTAGAAACAATAAATGCTGGAGAGGGTGTGGAGAAAAGGGAACACTCTTGCACTGCTGGTGGGAATGTGAATTGGTACAGCCACTATGGAGAGCAGTATGGAGGTTCCTTAAAAAACTACAAATAGAACTACCATATGACCCAGCAATCCCACTATTGGGCATATACCATAAACCATAATTCAAAAACCATAAATTCAAAAAGAGTCATGTACCTAAATGTTCATTGCAGCTCTATTTACAATAGCCCGGAGATGGAAACAACCTAAGTTTCCATCATCGGATGAATGGATAAAGAAGATGTGACACATATATATAATGTAATATTACTCAGCCATAAAGAGAAACGAAATTGAATTGTTTGTAGTGAGGCGGATGGACCTAGAGTCTGTCATGCAGAGTGAAGTAAGTCAGAAAGACAAATACCGTATGCTAACAGATATATATGGAATCTAAGAAAAAAAATGTCATGAAGAACCTAGGGGTAAGACAGGAATAAAGACACAGACCTACTAGAGAATGGACTTGAGGATATGGGGAGGGGGAAGGGTAAGCTGTGACAAGGTGAGAGAGTGGCATGGACATATATACATTACCAAACGTAAAATAGATAGCTAGTGGGAAGCAGCCGCATAGCACAGGGAGATCAGATTGGTGCTTTGTGACTGCCTGGAGGGGTGGGATAGGGAGGGTGGGAGGGAGGGAGACGCAAGAGGGAAGAGATATTGGAACATATGTAGATGTATAACTGATTCACTTTGTTATAAAGCAGAAACTAACACCAAATTGTAAAGCAATTATACTCCAGTAAAGATGTAAAAATAAAAAGTGTAGGCTGTTTTTATTATTGGATGCAAGCTAGTGATGCTGTAAAAGCTTTCAGCAAGTATGTGTTTCTTTCTTATATAAAGAACTGCCATTAAGGCTGCCTTAATATTTTTTAGATTACATTTACCTATAGATTACTTACAGGTTCAAATCTACAGTGGAAATAACTTTTTTTTTTTTTACTAGTTTTGGAATGATGTTTTTAAACCAGTTCCTTAGAAGACTCCTATGTGACCCACACTAGTAAAATATACCTTCAGGTGCCTCCTCTGTTTGTAGGGAACAGCAGTGTAAAATATGTAAACAAATGAGTGTCCTTGTTTTCTAAAATTTAGTCTGTTGATCATGTTGTATTATTGCTCTTCCCCAAATTCTCTCTCTCCATCAGGTAACATTCCTTATTATTAGGAAGAGGAAGTTCCTTAACATGTTATTTCGACAGCATAATTTACCCAGATGATGGTCATTATGATGATGCTTCATTTGTTTTTGATTTATTTTACTTTTTTTGATGATGCTTTAGTTTCATTTAGAGTCCACCATTCAGAGAGGAAGAATAGCTGGCCTACATTATTTCTCATACTTATTAAAAATTGCTGCATTCCCATTTGTGAGTTTGTTGAACGACTGGGTAGCATACCTCTTTATAAAGCTAAAATGGAGAGTAATAAATGAAAACACTCCCTAGCTATACTATTGATTTAATTGTTTATTAAAATAACCTCATATTGGACTTGTATTTTCCTCTTAGAAAATTGGCAAAGTGCTAATATATTTAGTTTAACTGGACCAAGTACATGTCTTATTTAACTTTGATTCCCCAGCACAAACTCATTTATTAAGAATAAATGCTTGGGACTTCCCTGGTGGTGCTGTGGTTAAGAATCCACCTGCCAGTGCAGGGACACGGGTTTGAGCCCTGGTCTGGAAAGATCCCACATGCCGCAAAGCTGCTAAGCCTGGGCGCCACACTACTGAGCCTGCGCTCTAGAGCCCGTGAGTCACAGTTGCTGAAGCTCACACACCTTAGAGCCCGTGCACCGCAACTACTGAGCCCATGTGCTGCAACTACTGAAGCCCACATGCATAGAGCCCCTGCTCTGCAATGAGAAGCGACCACAATGAGAAGCCTGCACAGTGCAACGAAGAGTAGCCCCCACTCGCCACCAGTAGAGAAAGCCCATGCGCAACAATGAAGACCCAACGCAGCCAATAAATAAATAAAATAAAATAAAATGGAATAAACAGTCGAGAATATTGGACTTTATTTAAAAAAAAAGAGTAAAGGGCTGTTGAATCGAATTAATCAGCCAAACGGTAGACAAATGAAGGTTGTGGTTAATAAGATGGGCCAGACTGCAATAGTATTCTTGTTGAGAAGCTTGCTTTAATCACCTTCTTATTTTCCAGCCTTATATAATCATGTATTAATGTGATAGAATATTTCTCATATTGAGAAAATAATAGTTTTGTATTACGCTGAATCTGCCTGGGAATAAAATAGACACCTTATCAAATTCAGTGGAGGTGTCATGAGAATTGATACCTAAGGGTTGTTGTGGGAACACATTTAAATTTTAAAAATATACAAGATTTTTGATATTGTCTCATGCCCACTATATTGTTTGGGAATAATGCAGTTTCAATTTATAGAATTGCATCATGTATTTTAGGGCTGGAGAGAAACTTGATAAGCCCTGCATTGAACCTAAAGAGGAATGCATTGCCATAAGGTGCTCATTCAAAAATCAAATAATGGGTCCTCCCTGGTGGCGCAGTGGTTGAGAGTCCGCCTGCCGATGCAGGGGATGCGGGTTCGTGCCCCGGTCCGGGAGGATCCCATATGCTGCGGAGCGGCTGGGCCCGTGAGCCATGGCCGCTGAGCCTGCGCATCCGGAGCCTGTGCTCCGCAACAGGAGAGGCCACAACAGTGAGAGGCCCGCATACCGCAAAAAAAAAAAAAAAAAAAAAATCAAATAATGATGTGAATAATGTTGATCATCTCTGCTGGAGGAAAAACATGCTACACATTAAACACATTACTTATTATATATTTATTTAACAATCTTGGACTTTATTAATACAATGTTTTGTAGTATGTATGCCTTATTTCTTTTCTTATAGTTAAATGTCTGAATTCTGAGAAATTTCAGCATGCTTTGGTGAGAGGAACAGTCATCTTATTTTCAAAAAGATGCAGGCACAGACTGTTTTTGACCAAAAGGTGTATTACTGACCAAAATTCAGCCATCTAGTCTGGAAAATAAATGAAGAATTCTGCTGCTGGTGAGATGAATACATAGGTAGAGGGAGGTGAAGAATATAAACTACTTAGCAGCCTTAAAGTTTCTCTTGACTTTGATATAAGTGCTGGAGAAACATCAATGTTATCATTCCCAGAGACCATTCATTTAGAAATGTAAATTAGAACAGATGGAAAAATACAGTGTTGGGAGTTACCTATCAGGAAACAAAATGGATGTGTGTGATATCTACCCACTGTCATGGTGAGGGGCCTGCATTACACTTAACTGTCTAAAGCTTACTCTGCTGAAACCTTCACAGCAAAGGTTCCCGTTCCTCATAATGACCTCTAAGTGAAAGTGAATGAGGTTTAGCTACCAGGTATGTGCTTCTGGAGCAACACACGAAGGGCCCTATTTTTTTTTTTTTACTTTATTTTTATATTATTTTATTTTTTGGCTGCGTTGGGACTTTGTTGCTGCATGCGGGCTTTCTCTAGTTGCGGCAAGTGGGGGCTATTCTTCATTGTGGTGCATGGGCTTTTCATTTCGCTGGCTTCTCTTGTTGCGGAGCATGGGCTCTAGGTGCACAGGCTTCAGTAGTTGTGGCTTGCGGGCTCTAGAGCACAGGCTCAGTAGTGTGGCACATGGGCTTAGTTGCTCCGCGGCATGTGGGATCTTCCCAGACCAAGGATCAAACCCATGTCCCCTGCATTGGCAGATGGATTCTTAACCGCTGCGCCACCAGAGAAGCCCACAGTGGGACCTTTTAACGTTGTTTCCAAAGCTATTTTCTTTGGAATACTGTTCTGTGAGATTTGGTAGAAAAAGAATCCCATGATCAGAATGTTTGGGAAACACTGAATATTTTAGCCCCACGTTATACATTCAAAATGTATATTTTTTACATCAGACCTAAAAATCCTAGAATAAACAAAAACTGAAAAAACAAACCAAAAAATCCTGCTAATTCGGTTAATACAAGTTTTCCACTGACCACTTGTGAATGTTTTTGAGGCACTGGCTGATACTGAACACAGTCTTGGGAAGGCTGATCTAAGGAATTAAAATTCTGTAAATTATGAGGAAAACACTTATAGGTGAGAAGAGATGCATATGGTAGCAGGCTTCAGTATTCTGTATTTCCATTCGGGAAATTGTTCTTATTTGATCCCTTCCACCCTTGATCCTTTTTCCTTTCAGTGGACTCTATAGTAGGGATAAAGGGGAAAATGTCAGTTACTACCCTAGAAGAGCTATTTACTCTAGTGTAAATACAGTGGAGGCTGGTAAAAGTGTGTTGATAATAAGACATATTAGCTTAGGTTCTCTTGGTAGCAAATAACAAAAACTAAATCAAAGTTGGATATGTGAAACCCAAGGGCAGAAATACAGCCAGGCTCAGGAAAGGTCTAGGAAGCAGCTATATCATTTCCAGTAATGTGATCGCCGAACTGCTTTTCAACAAAGGGCGTCTTCCTAATGAACTTCAAAATGAGCTCTGCTGCTTGTTGGAGTTAAAATATATATATATATATATATATATATATGTTTATACATATATATATGTATACACACACACACACAAGCATGCATATATACATATGATACAAAGAAAGAAAACATATATAAGTGGATGTTTTGTTATTACAACATGCATGCCAGGCATTGGTGACCATGGGAGGTCACCTCCGTGTTTCTGAGCAAGACAGCCTAACACTCATTTTTCCATTATCACTGTTGCCCAGAGTGAACTTGTCAAAGAGATACTCCACCATTCAGACTTCCCAACCCCTCCACCCCCCATCTTGCTACTCATACTTAACCATTAGTATTTGCATAATTAATGCACATAAACATTTCAGGTGAAACTGAAGACACTCTTTATTTTAATCCCTGCCCAATCCCATTCCCTTCACTTGTTCCCCAGAGGCAACTGCAATCATGATTTTCAGGCTATGGTTCTATACTTTCACTATGCACATGCACCCACATTCACCAGGTACCCCTACCTCACCCCACCCCACCCCAGTCTACCCCCATATACCTACATTATTTATAAGGGGAAGACTGATTTTGTGTTTTCCAGGGCCCCATGGAACACCTTCTCCCTCCCACTGTGGAGATCCTGAGCTGCATCTGGTTGGGGTATGGCTGTGTTCAGAAACTCCTGGATACCTGTTTTAAAACTTAAAAAATGAGAGATTTGCCCACACGAATCAACCAGAGACCTTAATTTATTTATGAACCAATAACTTTATTGGAAGAAACGGAAAAACTGGAAGAAAAAAACTTAAGTGATAAAGTCCAGGAAAAGAGAGTCCTGCCCTTGTTGCCAAAAAAAAAAACAAAACCAAAACTTAAGTGAACTTCTTCTGCAAGGGCACTCTTGCCGTCTGCATGGCAGGCATGGTGACCAGGGCTCTGGTCACCCCGTGGCTCTGGGGAAGTCCAGTCCAGGCTCAGTTCTTCTTGTCGCTGTCGCCCAGGGTGAGCTTGTCAAAGAGTTACCCTGCCAGCTCGACGTCTGGGGCCCCCATCATGCTCAGGGTGGTGACATGACCCTCCAGCTGTCTGATGAGCGCCACCTACTGGCTGAGGTAGTGAGTTGCCAGGAAGTGGAGCAGGTGGGGGTCGCACTTGTCGGTGGCCAGCTGGTGCAGTGGAGCAGGCTCCGGGTCACTAGCTTCTCCAGGAACAAGGCGCACTTCATGGCCTTGAGGCCGCTCTTGCACTCGTCACTGACTGGCTTCCTGATGTCTTGGAAGTTGAGGCGGCCCCCCCGCTCTGGTTCTGCAGGCGCTTCAGGCCCTGGGCCCACAGTGGCGCAGGAAGAACCGGCTGAAGTGCTTCAAGGCCACGTCGTCGCGGTGGAGGTAAAAGGCCACGGCCAGGCACACGAAAGAGGCCTGGAGCTGCAGGGTGAAATGGCTGTTGACGGCGGCCTCGCAGTCGGCGTGGTAGCTCTGGCGCACCTGCGAGGGCGGCGCGGGCAGCGTGGTGGGTGTGAAGGCCAAGGTGAAGGCGAAGCCGCTCGGAGTCCCTTTCACGTGATTTAGCAATTTCCTTCGTCTTGGGTAAGTGCAGACTTCTCTTTTGTTTGTCAGAAAACAAAAGGCTTAGGTGTATTCTTAGAGAAAGAGCTTAACTGTGTGGATGTATTTATCCCCTCCAGCCTCATTTGTCCTTTCACTGCCACTCAGCAAGCATTTTTTTTAACCCCTCAATGATGTTGTATGGAATGAGCCGCAGTGGTAGGAAATACCATTGATCTCAAATTATCTTTCATTCATTCATTCAGTAAATATTTATTGATTACTTAATATGGCCCAGGCCCTGGTATGGGATTTGGGCATATATTAGTAACAAAGAGAGACAAAGTCTGTTCCCATGAGGTTTGTATTCTAGTGGAGAAGCAGACCAAAACAAAACAAAACAAAAAACTACTGTTTTTCTCCCTTTCTTGTCTCCAGTAAATACGTATAAGATATTACACATGTATATGATATTAAAAAGTCAATATTTTCTTAGAAGTTAAGGATGTTATAGTGGAAGACATAAGACCAATCTAGGTATTTATAATTAATTAATTCAACAGCCATTTCTAGACAGTATTCCAAATATGTGTCAGTGTTTGACTCTGGAGATACACAGAAGAATCAGACATGGTCTCTGTTCTCAAGGTATAAGAAAGAGTGATGGACTGTTTTAAGTGCTCTCAATGGTTTTAAAGTTTTTGGATAAAATAGCTGTTTTCACTTACAGTTTTATTACCATGACTTTGACTAATGTACTTTTTTGGGGGGTCCCTTTATTTCTCTTTGAAAGCTCATGCTGTGCTATAATTATTGTTCATGAAGGAAGCAAAGGATCAAATATCAACTGTCACTTTGTACACTTATCTGAGCAATTTTAGAGGCATTTAATTGTTGAGTCTGTAAAGAAATAGAATAATAACAATGTCTGTTTGATAAGTTGATGTTAATGATAGGATCATACATTAGAGATGGAAAAGAACTACATGATCAGTTTCTCAGTGAGATAAAATTGTATTCTATGTTTGCTTAACACCAGTGTTTAGTCTTAATATAATTGCAATCTTTCAAAAATTTCCTTGAAATAGTCCATTGTAGACTTCACTGGAAGAATCTATTTAAATAGAAGAAATCTTGATTTTGTAGAACATTTTCTCCTTATGTCCCAAGATCATTTAATAATTAATTTATCTGGACAACTTTACTCTTCAAATATTAAAATAATACTATTGAATGGTTCTATGTCTACTAAGGGGTGATAATGGTGTTTCTCAGATTTTTTATCCCTCATCATTACTCCCTAGGTTAGAAGATAATGTTAAAATACATGTTATAACTAAGAGAAACCTAAGGTTTAAAATCTAACTTTTTAAAGGGAAATCAATAAACTAGCATGAACTGGAACCTCAAATTTCCATGAAGGAAATATACATATATCTAAACAAAAACATTGCATCCAGTTTTTCTTTAATGAGGAATGTAAAGCTAAATACAAACACAGAATGAAAAAACTTCAGAGCAGATGATGTTTTTAGAAAAAATTTAAATTTTATTTTTTAAATGTATTTATTTTATTTTTAAATTTTTGGCTGCATTGGGTCTTTGTTGGATGTGGGCTTTCTCTAGTTGCAACGAGTGGGGGCTACTCTTTGTTGCAGTGCATGGGCGTCTCATTGCGATGGCCTCTCTTGTTACGGAGCACGGGCTCTAGGTGCTTGGGCTTCAGTAGTTGTGGCATGCCGGCTCAGTAGTTGTGGCACATGGGCTTAGTTGCTCCGTGTCATGTGGGATCTTCCCGGACCAGGGCTCGAACGGATGTTCCCTGCATTGGCAGGTGGTTTCTTAAGCACTGTGCCACCAGGGAAGCCCCCGAAATTAAAAAAATTTGATAATCAAATTTTATAGTTTATAACTTGGTCTGTGCTAAGATAATGTCTTTTAAAATATCAATATAGGACTATAAGATGAAGGTTTCTTTGAAATGTTTGTGGTCAGTGTTGGTATTATGTTAGGATTCTCCAGAAAAACAGAACCAATAGAAGATATATTTGTATATTATATAAAATAAGGAATTAGCTCACGTGATTATGGAGGCTGACAAGTCTCAAAATCTGCAGTTGCTGTACTTGAGACCAGGAGAGTCCATGGTGTAGGTCCAGTCCAAAGGCCAGGAGGCTCAAGACCCAGGAAATTCAAGTTGAAGGCAGGAAAAAACAATGTCTCTGCCCCAAGGCAGTCAGGCAAGAGGAGTTCCTGCTTACTCAGAGGAAGGTCAGCATTTTTATTTTATTCAGGCCTTCAAATGATTGTATGAGGCTCATCGACTTTAAGGAAAGCAATCTGCTTTACTTAGTCTACTATTTCAAATGTTAACCTCATGGAAAAACACCCTTTCAGGCACAAACGATAATATTTGACTAAATATCTGGGTACCCCCTTTGAAGTTGACATATAAAAATTAGCTATCACAGTATTATTCATGAGAAATGCAGAGTCAACAAATAAAAATTCTCATGCTATAATCTGAAAAAACTGTTTTGACTTTCAGTTCCCTTCATTAATTTACAAATGTTACAGAACTAATAGTTACACAACTGATATTAGACAATAAGTTCTGACTCCGTGTCAATGATTAGCTCTCATTCATTCATTCGGCATATTTCTATTGAGCACCTATTATATGACAGGTATTTTATAGGTACTAACATAAAAACTTGTTCTATAAGCTCCTGATATTTGTATTTCTTCTGTAGCTAAGTGCTAGTAAATGTTACATATAATTCCTTCTTTGAAAATTAATAGATGAAGTAGGATCAATGGTATAATCTTAAGGAAGTAGACCATAAGTAGCAGCAGTTGGTGGCTTATCTCACTCTCTGTGTTTTGTGTGTGTGTGTGTGTGTGTACATATGTATAAATCAATCATTTAATGAGAGGTAGTGAAAAGTGATACATCAATATTGTATATCTCTGGGCTGTTCACACTGCATTACCTCACTATTACAGATACTGGATTAGATTTGATTATTATTACCCATATTTTACAGATAAAGAAATTGTGAATTAAAGTATGTAACATGATCAAACACAGAGCTTATAAATAGCAGAGAGTGACACTCTGAATTGGATTCCTCTCTAGGTAGTTTGGGAAGTTTGGCTGGACCATGAGCTCCATTAGAACAAAGACTGTTCAACTTGTGATGCTAAATTTCACATAGTAGGGGCTCAAAAATATAAATTAAAATATTGAGTGGCCTATGAAAAGCTTTAGTCTCATTATTTCTCCAAATTAAAAAAATGAGTGGGAGTAGATGTTGAATATATATTTAAACTCTATTTCCTTTAGAAGGAAAAAAAAATCAAAGACACCCAATGGTGATAAATTACTATTATAATTTTACTTTAATATGCATAAACATAAAACCAGGCATAGAAATTGGTATGCTTTTATAACTGTAAACCAGACAATTTGTAAATATATGCAAATACAACTATAAAACTATTAAAATTAAGAAGTTCCAATTATGCACCCGATTATGCTTTTTGTCTTAAACACAGTCCCTTGTCACTGAGAACACACTAGTTGACGAGATGCAGGTTCCCTTTCGAGTGCGCCGTGTCTGTGTCCCGACATCCGTGAAAGATCTCAGTGCTCTACCGCCCTTCTGTACTGAAGACATGACATACTTTAGCTCATATGATGATTCATAATGTACTTTTGCTTTCAGGTAGTGGAAGTCATCATTCAAATAGTGTCTGTCCATGTTCTTTTTTATTAGTTTGTGAAAAGTAATTCTGATGCAGTTTGTTGATTTCATGAAATACCATTAAAAGCCTCAGTAACTTCAATAACTGAAGAGGCTGTTCAAACTGGGAATTGAGGGGGAAGAGAACTACGGACAGAATTTTAAGGGATAACACTCTTCCCTTTGAGTTTCATTCTATTAAACTATTTTTCACCTCCCAGTCATCACTTTAAAAGGAAATTTTAGTGTTTGCAGCTGGTAAAATGTGACTATAAGGGTGGACATGCGACAGTTGTCCTTAGAACATGCCAGCCTAGCAGCCGTCACACTCAGTGTGATTCAAAACACACACGCAGGCATGGACAGTGAGTTTGTGCTGCTGCACTGAGCTATAGACAGATCCAGATAATTCTGAAAATGCTTCCAGTCATTTTTCATTTGGATGTAAACACAAGAACAGATCCATGGAATTCACCAATACAGGTAGAGAACACTGAGTTAGAATGGCATGGACACACCATATATCTAGTCAATAACTATCTAGGACCTAATATATTCCAGCTTTGTGCTAAATGCTGAATGATTGCAACAGGCGTTGACTTTAATCTCATGGGCCCTAGAGTCGGTTTCAGTTCACTGTGTTCACTGACAGAATGTATATGTGATGGATGTAAAATTAGATGCTAATGAGTTGATAATAGAATATGTATATATATATATTGAAATATTCATATATATTCAATAATTTTTTTTTTTTTTTTTTTTTTTTTTGCCGTACGCGGGCCTCTCACTGTTGTGGCCTCTCCCGTTGCGGAGCACAGGCTCTGGATGCGCAGGTTCAGCGGCCATGGCTCACGGGCCCAGCCGCTCCGCGGCATATGGGATCCTCCCAGACCGGGGCACGAACCCGTATCCCCTGCATCGGCAGGCGGACTCTCAACCACTGCGCCACCAGGGAGGCCCTCAATAATATTTTGTTTGAAATCTTTACTACTATTGTCACAGATACAGAAATTGCTACAGACGTTCTCATACCTTTTCCTACATAGCAATTAGGTTTAGGGAAAATAATTTTGGTGGAATGGTGTTAGTCAACCTACAAATCCAGAATGTCTTGGTTGAAGGTGTAGATACTTTGTTTCACTAAAATCAAGTGTAAGTTTTTCCAAACAAGTTAGGAAAAAAATGCAAAATCCTTATAAAATGTTCCTTATGATTCCATACCTTACTATACTATTAACCCAATGTGTTAATAAGCTTGTATTTAATGTAATCATTATTCTTCATAATTTGACATGAGTAATGTGCTCTCACATTTTAATTTTCTAAATTTTTTTTTTTTTGTGGGACGCGGGCCTCTCACTGTTGTGGCCTCTCCCGCTGCGGAGCAGAGGCTCCGGATGCACAGGCCCAGCAGCCATGGCTCACGGGCCCAACCGCTCCGCAGCATGCGGGATCCTCCCGGACTGGGGCACGAACCCGTGTCCCCCGCAACGGCAGGCAGACTCTCAACCACTGCGCCACAAGAGAAGCCCTAATTTTCTAAACTTTTTAACCATATTCTCAATGACTTATTTGCTGATTTCCTTTTTTATAAAAATATGATACCTCAACCAACCACTGTTAAACTCAGCAAAAAGCACAGTTTCCAAAGTAAATGTTTTGTAAAGTGTTTCCTGTGTATTACTCACATTTATTACTTTTCCTCTGACCTTTTTATATTTCAGTTCATACATGAAAAATAAACAATGTCCTTTTGACTTATTTTCTTGAAGTCTTTTGCCATTTTCCAAATATATCTGAGTAGTTAAGGTCAGTTAAACCTATTTAAAGTTTCAAATTTCTAGGAAATATCTGATATTTAGTAACTTTCTGCCCAAATGATTTTAAATCTCATTTATTATAAAGTGAATTAAAAGATTGGCATACGTTCTTTAAATAGAAAGATTATCAACCTGCTTTTGCTAATGTAGATGGTGCTCTTAAGTTCTGATTTCATACATGACAAACAACCCAGGATTAAAGGCTCATTAATAATCTGCCAAATACTGTCAGCTGTATGACTCAATGCTCCATTAGTAATGTAATCCCTTGATTTTCTTCTGCCAGAAAAGTGATTCTTTGAAACCATTGGCAGTAATATGAATTTATACATTATGTGTGTGTGTGTGTGTGTGTGTGTGTGTGTGTGTGTGTATCTCTTGGAAGAGAGACTGAACGCCAAGACAAAACCTTGCATTCCTTTACAAGACGTGCAATGCAGATCTATTGTGGAGTAACTGCTGGATCTGGGAAGGAAGGTGAGGCTAAAGGCAGCCCATTAGAAAGGGAAGAGGCTGTTGGAACTGGGAGTTGAGGGGAAGAGAACTACTGACAATTTTAAGGGATAACACTCTTGCCTTTGAGTGTCTGTGTGGTAGAGTCCATGGCCTAGAGTAGAAGGGGGAAGCTGTACTAGAGCAGCTTCTGGTGGCGGGAATATTATTTTCTTATACATGCAGCTATTGAAACATTGCTTAACATTCCTCAGATCTTAACTGTCAAGGACAAAAAACAGTAATGATAACTGGAAATGTCAGTTCCACATCCACAATAATCTATTTACAATTGCTTCCCTCTTTCACGAGTTCTCTATCAATTATCCACGCTTTTATCCCCCCCCCCAAATCATCACTTTTTCCTTAATCACATGTATTCCTCAGTTATGCTGTAGAGAACTGCAATTTTCCCTTCGTGGCCCTTCCCCCTTAATCCTTTTTTTTTATTTTCCACATTAACAATCCCTAATTTTTAGAAAAAAGACAATAGTATATAAATGAATCAAGGTGCAGAATTCCTCAGATTATAAAAATCAATTCCTGGAGCGTTATTGATTGGTAACTATATTGATCACATCAATGTAAGTATTTTAATCAGTCTGTCTACAGAGATTGCAGCTACAAGATAAAAAAACATAATCAGTTTATTCAGTTGTTACAAATGTAGGAGGGGGAAATGGAAATAGGTTTAACAAGAGTTTATGCAGAACCAAGAGTCCACTTCCTTTTCTTTCCAGAGACACTATTCTATAAACCATGGTATTGCTTCTCCTAGCCAGACTATGAAGCATGTTTGTTTAGATTACATTTTGAATTATACCAGTTCCTTGGAGTAAATGTCTCTATGGGACACTTGGGTTTATAAAACTCTGTTTCATAGCTGGATGATGTAGAGCATCCCTCAGACTATCTTGTTGCAAAAGAATGCTGTTGGGTCAAATGAACAAGAGAAAACAGGTAATAATATAATATTAGAACTCTCTACAAAATAACATCTCAATTCACATTTTGCGCTACGTTCAGTGACATCTTAGAAAACCATTCTGTGTGTATGTATGTATGGAGTGCACAGATTCGTACGTACATATTGGGCTTTGATCACTAATGTTAATGTTCGCTAAAATTTGTACCTTAATGTGGATTGTAGTATGAATATATATGTAGTAAGTTATTATAAAGAGATATGGTTATTAATATAAAATAGTATTCTGTATTTTATAATTAGGGTTAGAGTGGTATAATTTAAAAATAATAATAATATTGAATATTTTTGCCTACCCTTCCAATATTGGACGTTAGTTAGGTAAAGTAGACATTAGTGGAAACATGCATCTTAGCTGATTGTGTATGTATATACTCTGTCAATTTTTAATTCTTTAAAAAATACAAATGTTGTATTAGAAGCCATGGAGTGTTAGAAGTCAGCGGTAGTGAAAAACTGAGGTTATTGATTATTTTGTGTTTTCATATCCACAGTATGAAGTGATTTTGGAAGTTTTTTGCTAGCTACTAGAAAATAAGCTAAGATTTATGTTAGCTCTTTGAATGCATCTACCGAAGTTCCATCACTAGGAAAGTGAGGTCACCCTTCTTTGATTAAATCATCAAACATAACATAGTACCATTTACATGTCCTCAAAGTTTATTACAACACAATTAATAGCCAAGATTTTAGCTATTTACAAGGTCTTCTAACTATATACCAGATAGTTTGATGTGTACATGGCATGAACTACCTTATAAAATAGAGCTGCCTCTTTTTATTTTCTAAATATTATAATCTATCTATATTAGTGAACTGGAGCTGTGGATCAGATGATAAGCTATGCATAACTGTGTGCACTGAGTGATTGGAATGCCACTTGTTATCTTTTTTTTTTTCTTTTTGCGGTATGCGGGCCTCTCACTGTCGTGGCCTCTCCCGTTGCGGAGCACAGGCTCCGGACGCGCAGGCCCAGCGGGCCCAGCCGCTCCGCGGCATATGGGATCCTCCCAGATCGGGGCACGAACCCGTATCCCCTGCATCGGCAGGCGGACTCTCAACCACTGCGCCACCAGGGAGGCCCCCACTTGTTATCTTTTTTCTGGAAATGTCTATATAAGAAAATAAAAGGTACTTTATAGAAATATGAAAAACATAGCAGCCTGATACTGTTCATTCTTACCCTTTTTGGGAATTTGAATAAGTAATTTATTCTCCCTTAACCTCAAGTTCTCTATTTAAAAAAGTGACCTTGGACTAGATCCTGTTGCAGATACTGTGGTCAAATGATTTTATGCCCAGGGATTTCAGCCGTTGGCTGTGAATCAAAATCAGTTGAGGAAATTCTGATTCAGCAAGTTCGGGGTTGAACTCTGGCATATGTACAGTTGACCCCCTTGAACAACTTTGGGGTTAAGGGTGTGGACCCTCACACAGTCGAAGATTCAAGTATGACTTTACAATTGGCCTTCCGTATCTATGGTTGAACATCTTCATATTCAGTCAACCCCAGACTGAGTAGTACTGTAGATTAAGTGAACCCACCCGGTTCAAGTCCGTGTGGTTCAAGGATCAACTGTACTTTTAAGAAGTGCCACAAGTGATTCTGATACTCAGCCAGGATATGGAATATTGATTCTATGCTATTTGATGCAAAGAACAAAATGGGAATCTCTCAGTCTATATATTGATTATAACTTATCTAAATATCATACCTTACTAAGAAAAAATATCATTGGGTGTAGCAATGGTAAAATAGCTGCAGTGTATTTCATTATAAGAGAAGATGGTTACAGTGTTACTGGTAGAAAAATGATCAGAATAGTGTATTAGTTAGGGTTCTCCAGAGAAACAGACCTAATAGGATATTTATATTATATTGGATTGGATTGGATATATAATAGGTTATTGTATTTTATATAATAGGGTAAACTATCGTATTGCGGTTGACCCTTGGACAATATGGGTTTGAACTGTGTGGGTCCACTTATACACGGATGTTTTTCAGTAAATACTGCAGTGCTACACGATTCGTGGTTGGTTGAATCTGCGGACGCAGAACCGGATTATGCAGTTTTTAACTGCACTCTAAGCCCCATGTTGTCCAAGGATCAAATGTATATATGTGGGGAGGGGAGATTTCTTTTAAGGAATTGTCTATTGGCTTTGGTTTATGTGATTGTGGGGCTTGGCAAGTCAGAAATCTGCAGGGTAGGTCAGCAGGTTGGAAATTAAGGTAAACGTTCATGTTGCAGTCTTGAGTCCCAAAGCTAGAAACTCAAGACAGAATTTTTCTATTGCAGTCTGGAGGCATAGTTCTTTATTCATGGGAGGACTTCAGTCTTCATTCTGAAGGCCTTCAACTGATTGGATGACGTCCAGCACACTATGGAGGAATCATCTGTTTTTCTCAAAGTCTACTGATTTACAAGTTAATCACATCTAAAATACACCTTGACAGCAGCTTCTAGACCAAAGAACCAGGCACCATAGACTAAGTTTACATGTAAAATTAACCATCATAAATGGTAAACATGAGTGAGGGCTAGCTGATGCAGGCAGAAGAATGCCGAAGTGGGTTCATTCAGAGGGAATGTGATTGGGTATCAGAGGAGGGCTGGCATATGCTGTGTGGGTGGAGGAGGCAGCAAGGTTGTGGACTACTTGAATCTGTTGGGGCTCAAAACTGGTGCCCTGAGCCAGCATGAAGTCTACCACAGTAAATGTGGTAGGCAACTGAGGGTGGGCAGAGACACACAGGATGTCATACTTGAGACCAATTAGGCTTCATTTAACCAGTGAGTTTCATCACGTTGATTTTCATAGTTTATTCTCATTCCCTTGTTCATCTGTTCATTATAGAACACTCCAGTCAGAGCCTTTCAACTTGCTTGAGCATTTGTTTATTAGCTTAGTGGTGTTGGTTTTGTTTGTCAGTACAGCACTATTCATTTTTGGAGTAGTATCACTTCATACTAAGGCAGTTGTTGCCTATTGATTGAACAGGCCCGTTGTAATTTCTCTGCACTCCATAGCAATATCACTTTTCTTCAACCCAGGAAGGGTTGATTGAATAAGCAAGTTGCTTCCACTTTTAGTCTTTGAGCTGCCACTTGGATACTTACCATACTTTGAATCCACTTGCCAAACTATCATGACCCTGTTATCCTGTGTGCCCACCAGTTATATACATATTATCTTTCCTTACTATCTTGCATATGCTGAATTTTGACTTTCTTCAAATTTGGTTACCTTGGATAATACCATTACTACTTTGGTTTTTAAAGCCTTTAAAAGTCTTTTGGGACTATAAAAGGCACAGGGCTCTAGAAATGGAATCCTCAGATTTTGGTGTGCATAAGATTCACCTATAGCTATATGAAATGCAGGTTCTTGGCTCCATTTCTAGAAAATTCTGATACAATTTATATGGAGAGAGGGGGTTTTGCAAATCTGCATTTTACAGGAGCTACAGTTTCTACTATGCTTAATAGCTATTCTGTGTTGATTCATCATAATGCAATGCAACTATGCACTTAAACAAAAACTAAACCTTTTTTTGAGAATATTAGATTCATCAAACAGTTGCAGAAATAGTACAGAGAGTTCTCATATACTCTTCACGCATCTTACTCTAATGTTACTATTTTACGTAGTACATATGTTAAAACTAAAAAGACAGCGGTGCATTACTTTTAGCTAAACTCCAGACTTTATTCAGATTTATCGATTTTTTTTTTACAATTATGTCTTTTTTCTGTTCTCGGACCTAATCAAGTATATCACATTGAATTTAGTTATCATCTCTCTTCTATGGTCTCTGACAGGTTCCCAGCCTTTCCTTGTTTCCCATGACCTTTATAATTTTGAGAAGTACTGGCCAGCCTTTTGTAGAATGGCCCTGAATTTGGCTTTGTTTGCTGTTTTTCTCATGATTAGACAGACCAGGGTTTTGGGGGTTTTGGGGAAGATTACCATAGAGGTGAAATGTCTTTCTCATCACCTTGTGTCAGTAATGACTTACTGGTGATGTTAACCTTGATCACTTGGTTAAGGTGAGGTCTGCCAGATTTCTTCACTGTGAAGTTACTATTGTTCCCTTTCCATAATCTATTTTTTGGAATCCAGCCAATACTCCGAAGAGGGAGTTTAAGCCCCATCTCCTGGAGGGAAGAGTATTTACATCTGTTATTTGAAATTCTTTGTAAGAAAGATGTGTACCTTTTTCCCCATTTATCTATGTATTCAGTTATTTCTATCAGTATGGACTCATGAATATTTATTTTATATTTCTCTATAACTTTAAAGTTTAATTAATTTTATGACTCAAATTGTTCCAGCTTAGGCCATCAGGTGCTCCTTCAGTTGGGTTCTTGTGTCCCTTTGATCTGCCTCTATCCTTTTGATTTTTGAGTGCTGCCTTACTTCCTGTCCCTACATAATGCTCCAGGCTCATCTTGTGTTTTCATTGCCCCAGGCCTAGAATTAGTCATTTCTCCAAGGATGTCTGGTTTTTGTTATTTTGGAGAACCATGTTTAGAAACTAAGGCCTGGATGCTAGATGTGTTTGTTGCTACTTGGTGCCATTGTTTCTAGTCTCTCCACAGAGTTATGGAATATATGCATGTATATTAACCAACGTATACACATATCTATAATCCTTTCTATAGGTGTCTATCTCTATACCTATTAAACTAAACGTGAGTTCATACTGATGTCTGACTCTAATCCAGTATCACATGGTTCATTCTAGCTTTTGCCTCTTGCTTATTTGTAACTTCTGTTACTAACAGTGAGAAACCTGACTCAAATTATTTACCATTTATTTACTTATTTGTTCTACACTAGTGTAAGTGTGTTTTCATATTTCTTAACTGTATTCCTGTGAGAAACAAGCTTACCGACTAAAATGGTGTTTATGTACAGTTATTTTCGCGCCTAGTCTTAGAGTTACCCATCAGAACATCATTTTCCAAAGTCACTCGTGTCAGTTCCTTTTTCTCCACCCCCTTCAGTGCCGTTTTATCATATATTGGGAGTACAGTTAAATTTATTTGTCACAGTATGCATTACATCCAGGATACTCTGATTAAAAATTGCATACATTAAAGTTCACCCTTCGATGTCCTATTCTACGTGTTTTGACAGATGCGTAGTCATGTATCTTATGCCTAGTACCATACAGTACAGTTTCATCAACCTAAAATATTCTCTGTGAGTGGCCTTTGTAGTCATTCACTCCCAACCTCTGACAAATGCTGATTTGTCTTCCATCCCTATAATTTGCCTTTTCCAGAACGTTGAGTGAACGGCATCATACAATATGTAGACTTTTGAATTTGGCATCTTTGACTTAGCAACATGCATTTAGGATTCATCCATGTTGTTCTGTGAATCTATAGTTTCTTCCCTTTTATCCCCTGAAGTATCCATCATCTCGAATACCAAGTTTGTTTATCCATTCACCTGTTGAAGGATAATATGATATGATTATTTCCCGTTTGGGACAATTATAAAAAAAGCTGCTATAACCATTTGGGTATAGGCCTTTGTGTGAATATAGGTTTTCAATTAGCTGGGGAATATGATTGCCTGATCCTATTGTAAAACTATGCTTAGCTCTGTAGGAAACTGTCAAACTGTCTTCCCAAATAACTGTATCATTTTATATTCTCACTAGCAATGAATGTATGTTCTTGTTGCACTTCAACAGCATTTGGTATTGTCAGTTATCGGATTTTAGCTCTTCTAATAGGTGTGTAGTTATATCTCATTGTGGTTTTATTTGTATCTCCCTAATGACATATGATGTTGAGCATCTTTTCATATGCTTATTTGCCATCTGTATATCTTCTTTGGTAAAAATATGTGTATATGTATTTTTCTTTCTTTTGTTCTTATAGATTGTGTGTGTGTGTGTATACACACATATATAAAGTTAGGTTGCTTGTTTTCTCATTGTTGAGTTTTAAGAGTTCTTTATATATCCTAGATATGAGTCCTTTATACAATATATTGTTCTGGAAAGTAAAAAAAATGAAATGGATACAAGGTACAAATAAAAGTTTTAATCAACAGTCATATGAAAAATTTTGAAGCTGCCCAGTTGAACTTTAGGATATTTTAGAGAAGGGAATACTCATTAGCTTGCTAGTTACAGTATTATTAAAGGGAATGGTTGAAACATTGGCTCTTATATAAGTTCCTCAGAATTTTTCTAAGTAAGGAAGCTAAAATTATACCCTTATGAAAATTCTCTTACTATATAAATAAACATGAAATCTACTAAATGTCTTGAGACTTTAAAGCATATTCCTATAAATAAATGAAAATATTTGTGAGACATAAGAAGATCTCTATGACTTTTGCTTCCCCTTTATGCGTTGAATATAGTGTACTTCTGTTTTCTAATTCTAATTATACTGTATGAAATAGCAATATTATACTGGATGCTTATTCTGAGACAGATAACATGCAAAACCATGTTACATAAATTATATTGATTTACAAATAACCCATTTGTTTGATTTCATATGAAATTTAGAAAGAATCTATATTGTGTCCAGTTTACAGAGGAAGAGCCAGAGGCAAAAGAGTCATTTATCATTCCTCATTCACAAGGAGAAACTAAGGCATACTTGTTAGTTAGGTAGAAAACATCACTCAGCTACATCTAACAAAGGAAATGATAAATATTCCCTTGACAAGTTAATAAACATGTTTAGAACAATTAATTCTGTCATGAAAAATACTGTGATAAAAGAATAATCCAAGATGAATTCAAATCTTTAGAAAACAGCTTTTTCATGGGCATTGTTGTAAGCACCATGAAAGAGATAAAAATCTAACTGTTATTATTCATGGAAAAATCAAGGATTGCAATTGGATCTATAGAGTAACAAATATAAATCTGTGATGTTAATCACCTACTGCTTAATAGGTAAATGTCTCAGTTTCCAAAGTCTTGTGTATTTATTTATTTATTTTCTTTATTTTTAAAAATGTATTTATTTATTAATTTATTTTTGGCTATGTCGGGTCTTTGTTGCTGCATGTGGGTTTTCTCTAGTTGCAGCCATAATGTATTTATTTTTATTTCTTTGGAAATTTATTTTCTTCTTACAGATCATATGGTATCACCACTGTTTAAAATTCTCATATTATTCTTTCATTTAAAAATTATTTTGCTAAAGTACTTAAAATTTTTATACAATATTAAAGGTTACTTTCCATTTACGGTTATTACAAAATATTGGCTATATTCCCCGTATTGTACAATATATCCTTGAGCCTGTCTTACACCCAAGAGTTTGTACCTCCCACTCCCCCACCCCTATATTCCCCTTTCCCCTCATGTCTGGTAACCACTAGTTTGTTTTCTATATATGTGGGTCTGCTTGTTTCATGTTATGTTAATTAATTTGCTGTATTTTTAGATGATACATATAAGCAATATCATACAGTATTTATCTTTCTGTCTGATTTATTTCACTTAGCATAATGCCCTCCAAGTCCATCCGTGTTGCTGGAAATGGCAAAATGTCATTCTTTTTTATGGCTGAGTAGTATTCCATTATATATATATTTGTATATATATATATATATAGTGTATATATATATAGTATATATATATATATATATATATATATCTCACATCTTCTTCATCCATTTATCTGTTGATGGACACTTAGGTTGCTTCCATACCTTGGCATTGTAAATAACACTGCTTTGAATATTGGGATGCATGTATCTTTTTGAATTAGTGTTTGTTTGTTTGTTTGGTATATACCCAGGAGTGGAATTGCTGGGTCACATGGTATCTCTGCCATTCGTTTTTTGAGAAAACTCCACTGTGTTTTCCACACTGATTTACTTTCTCAACAACAGTGTACAAGGGTTCTTTTTTCTGCACAACCTCACCAACATTTGTTATTTGTTTACTTTTTGATGATAGCCATTCTGACAGGTGTGGAGTGATATCTCACTGTGGTTTTTATTGGATGGGCCAAAAGGTTTGTTCAGTTTTTTCTGTAAGATGGCTCTAGTAGCACTTAGTTGTCTTTAACTTTCTTCAAAACAATTTTGTTAGGGCTTCCCTGGTGGCGCAGTGGTTGAGAGTCCGCCTGCCGATGCAGGGGACGCGGGTTCACGCCCCGGTCTGGGAAGATCCCACATGCTGCGGAGCGGCTGGGCCCGTGAGCCATGGCTGTTGAGCCTGCGCGTCTGGAGCCTGTGCTCTGCAACGGGAGAGGCCACAACAGTGAGAGGCCCGTGTAACGCAAAAAAACAAAAAACAAAAAACAAAAAACAATTTTGTTAGATTGTATGTGACAGCTGTCATATCAGCATGCATATAAAGAAAGACTTATCAAAATTGGTAAATTTTTGTGTAGCCATTTTAATATTGAAGATGGAAGAAAAAAGCAACATTTTTGGCATATTATGCTTTATTATTTCAAGAAAGGTAAAAACGCAACTGAAATGCACAAAAAGATTTGTGCAATGTATGGAGAAGGTGCAGTGACTGATTGAACATGTCAGAAGTGGTTTGCGAAGTTTCGTGCTGGAGATTTCTCGCTGGATGATGCTCCATGGTCAGGTAGATCAGTTGAAGTTGATAGCAATCAAATCGAAACAGTAATTGAGAACAATCAACATTATACCACGTGGGAGATAGCCAACATACTCAAAATATCCAAATCAAGCACTGAAAATCATTTGCACCAACTTGGTTATGTGGCTCACTTTGATGTTTGGGTTCCATATAAGTTAAGTGCAAAAAATCTTCTTGACCATATTTCCACCTGCGATTCTCTACTGAAACGTAATGAAAACGTTGCATTTTCAAAACACATTGTGATGGGTGATGAAAAGTGGATACTGTACAACAATGTGGAATGGAAGAGATCATGGGACAAGCGAAATGAACCACCACCAGCCACACCAAAGGCTGGTCTTCATCCAAAGAAGGTGATGTTGTGTATATGGTGGGATTGGGAGGGAGTCCTCTATTATGAGCTCCTTCCAGAAAACCAAAGGATTAATTCCAACAAGTAGCGCTCCCAATTAGACCAACTGAAAGTGGCAGTCAACAAAAGCATCCAGAATTAGTCAACAGAAAATGCATTAATCTTCCACCAGAATAACACAAGACCACATGTTTCTTTGATGACCAGGCAAAAACTGTTACAGCTTGGCTGGGAAGTTGTGATTCATCTGCCCTATTCACCAGACATTGCACCTTTGGATTTCCGTTTATTTTGGTCTTTACAAAGTTCTCTTAATGGAAAAAATTTCAATTCCCCGGAAGACTGTAAAAGGCACCTGGAACAGTTCTTTGCTCAAAAAGATAAAATGTTATGGGAAGATGGAATCATGAATTTGCCTGAAAAATGGCAGAAGGTAGTGGAACAAATGGGTGAATATGTTGTTCAATAAAGTTCTTGGTGAAAATGAAAGATGTGTCTTTTATTTTTCCTTAATAACTGAAGGCACCTTTTGGCCCACCCAATATTTGCATTTCCCTGATGATTACTGATGTTAGGCATCTTTTTATATGCCTATTGGCTATCTGCATTTCTTCTTTGGAAAAATGTCTATTCAGTTCTGCCCATTTTTTAATTGGGTTGTTTGTTTTTGATGTTGAGTTTTATAAGCTGTTTATACATGTTGGATATGAATCCTATATTGGTCATATCATTTGCAAATATTTTCTCCCATTCAATAGGTTGTCTTTTCATTTTGTTGATGGTTTCCTCTGCTGTGCAAAAGCTTTTAAGTTTAATTAGGTCCCATTTGTTTATTTTTGCTTATATTTTCTTTACTTTAGGAGAGGAGTCCGAAAAATAGAGCAGAAATAAATGAAATACAGTCAAAAAAAAATCAATGCAACTAAAAGCTGGTTCTTTGAAAAGATAAACAAAATTGATAAATCTTTAGCCAGACTCATCAAGAAAAAAAGAGAGAGGGCCCAAATCAATAAAATCAAAAATGAAAAAGAACTTACAACGGACACCACAGAAATACAAAGGATCCTAAGAGACTACTATGAGCAACTCTATGCCAATAAAATGGACAACCTAGAAAAAAATGTACAAATTCTTAGAAAGGTACAATCTCTGAAGACTGAACCTGGAAGTAATAGAAAATATGAACAGACTGATTACCAGTACTGAAATTGAATCAGTTATTTAAAAACTTCCAACAAACAAAAGTCTAGGACCAGATGGCTTCACAGGTGAATTCTACCAAACATTTAGAGAAGAGTTAACACTGATCCTTCTGAAACTAATCCAAAAAATTGCAGAGGGAGTATCACTTCCGAACTCATTCTTTGAGGCCACCGTCACCCTGATACCCAAACCAGACAAAGATACTACAAAAAATGAAAATTACCAGCCAATATCACTGATGAACATAGATGCAAAAAGTCTCAACAAAATACTAGCAAACTGAATCCAACAATACATTAAAAGGATGATACACCATGATCAAGTGGGATTTATCTCAGGGATGCCAGGATTTTTCAGTATCCCAAATCAGTCTGACACACCACATTAACAAATTGAACAATAAAAGCCATATGATCATCTCAATTGATGCAGAAAAAGCTTTTGATAAAATTCAACATCATTTATGATAAAAACTCTCCAGAAAGTGGGTATAGAGGGAACCTACCTCAACATAATAAGGGCCATATATGATAAGCCCACAGATAACATCATACTCAACAGTGAAAAGCTGAAAGCATTCCCTCTAAGATGGGAAACAAGACAAGGATACCCATGCTTGCCACTTTCATTCAACATAGTTTTGGAAGTCCTAGCCACGGTAATCAGAGAAGAAAAAAAAAAAGGAATCCAAATTGGAAAGGAAGAAGTAAAAACTGTCATTGTTTGCAGATGACATGATACTATACATAGGAAATCCTAAAGGTGTCACCAGAAAACCACTAGAGCTCATCAGTGAGCTTGGTAAAGTTGCAGGGTACAAAATTAATATGCAGAAATCTGTTGCATTTCTATATGCTAACAATGAAATGTCAGAAAGGGAAATTATGGAAACAATTCCATTTACCATTGCATCAAGGAGAATAAAATACCTAGGAATAAACCTACCTGAAGAGGCAAAGACCTGTACTCCAAAAACTAGAAGACATTGATGAAAGGAATTGAAGATGACAGAAACAGATGGAAAGATATATCGTGTTCTTGGACTGGAAGAATCAATATTGTTAAAATGACCATACTACCCAAGGCAATCTGCAGATTCAGTGCAATCCCTATGAAATTACAAATGGCATTTTTTACAGAACTAGAACAAATAATTTTAAAATTTGTATGGAAACACAAAAGATCCCGAATAGCCAAAACAATTTTGAGAAAGAAGAACAGAGCTGGAAGAGTCATGCTTCCTGTTTTCAGACTATACTACAAAGCTACAGTAATCAAAACAGTATGGTACTGGCACAGAAACAGACACATAGATCAATGGAACAGGATAGAGAACCCAGAAATAAATCCACATACTCATGGTCAATTAATCTGTGACAAAGGAGGCAAGAATATATAGTGGAGAAAAGACAGTCTCTTCAATAAGAGGTGCTGAAAAACTGGATAGCTACATGTACAAGAATGAAATTAGAATGTTCTCTAACACCATGTACAAAACTAAGCTCAAAATGGATTAAAGACCTTAGTTTAAGAGTGGACACTATACAACTTCCTAGAGGAAACCATAGGCAGAACACTCTGACATAAATTGAAGCAATAGTTTTTTGTAAAAATACTTTTAATAGAATTTTAAAAATATGAACAGGGCTTCCCTGGTGGCGCAGTGGTTGAGAGTCCGCCTGCCGATGCAGGGGACACGGGTTCGTGCCCCAGTCCGGGAGGCTCCCACGTGCCGCGGAGCGGCTGGGCCCGTGAGCCATGGCCGCTGAGCCTGCGCGTCCGGAGCCTGTGCTCCACAACGGGAGAGGCCACAACAGTGAGAGGCCCGCGTACCGCAAAAAAAAAAAAAATATATATATATATATATATATGAACATGTGGTGGGAAAATTTTCTTCGCATTTGCATTTTTTTCTTCTTTCACAGAATTGGTCATCTGACTGGGTATAAACTATTGGTATAAAATAGTTTTTATCAGGCATTATTCTGTTGACGTCCAGTATCCAGCAGTTCTGGTAAAGGGTTAGATGCACATCTGATTCCTTAGTAGGTCCCTTGTTTTTCTGCTCTGACATCTTTTTAGAAAGCCTTATACTTAAGTTTCTGAAATTTCATCAGCGTATGTTTCGCTATGAATCTTTTTTTAGCACTTTGAACTCTGTAAATTACTCTGTGGACCTATTTCAGTCTAAAAACTCAGATATTTGTTCAGCTAAGGGATATTATTTTATTAATGTCTCTGATGATTTCTTCTCTGTTTCTTATGTTAACTGATTTTAGAACTTCTGCTAGTTTTGTGTTGGACTTAATCACCATATTTCTTAATTATCCCTCATATATTTAATCACTGTAACTTTTATTTAACATTCTGTAGTATTTCCTCAATTTTATTTCCCTTTTGCCTGATTCATTGCATTATTCAGTTCATATACTGAAGATTTAAATTCCAGAAATAGTATTTTAATTATTTATTTATAATATATAAATGTAATATTGTGTTAATTTTTATAACTTGCTTAATCTGAACTGTAAACAGATAATATTCTCTTATCTGGTGTTTTTCCAAAGGATGTTCCACTTGATATATGAGAGTTTCATAGGTATTACTTGAAAAAAAAGTCTTTCCTGACATCAAATGAGTTTAGGAAACACTGCGCTTAACAAATATTAAATTTATTTCTTGAATCCGTTATTGTAAATGGCATTTAATGAACTCATGGGCATTGGGAAACTCTAAGAAGCGATTTTATAGGGCGAATTTTTCAGATTTATTTTACTAAAATATTTATAATTAAAGAACATATTAAGGCACAGGGCAGTTTAAGAAATGGAACCATGTCACTTTAGAATATACAGCATTGGAAATACATTTTTTACAATCAAATTTTGTTAAATTTAATCTGGTATATTATTAGAAATTTCTAATATCTTTGTATTAAATAAATAAATTAAGAAGTACTTTATGAAGATAGGAGCAAGGGAATATCATTTTCTCCTCCATGCCCATTTCATTTCCTCCTCCAGGATTTTGAAACTAATTTATCACATCTTTATTTTGGTGACAGGTTAAAGTTTGGTTGTCTTTTTCTAGATGATAGTAATTATATTAAATGAAGGGAATTAAAGTACTACAGGAAGGCTTGACTAAGTTTACTTTAGCTTTCCTCCTTATCACTATTAGGAAAACAGTATTCAATCAAGATCTGTCGGTTTGGAGACTAACTGTTGACAGGGTCTAAAAAAACACTGTGTTAAGATTATTTCTGGTATAAAATTTATTATAATCAGATCAACAGTGGGCCACAGAAATAGCTTTTTAAAAGTAAAACCAATCAGTCAACATATGTATTGACTGCCTATATATTTGTAATAAGAAGAGCTGTATTGTATATTGACTGTTTTGTTGCCAAATTACAGGAAAAACCACAGTTGTTTACAGCAGTGACTTTTTTACCCAGCAGGATGGAGAAAACATTCTCAGAAATGTTATAAATATTTTCAATGTAGTCAATTTTGTGGTTGCAACTGTATTTATTTTGATTGATTTAACTCATGGTTAAGTGTTTGCAAGGCCCTTTGTATGTAAGTCTGTGGTGCATTATTGTGCATTATTGAACTAGAGTTCATTAGGTAATGGAGTTTTATGAACTTTATTAACTTTTTCATTTTCTTACCCAGGAGTAAATAAATAAGATTCTTGCTCTAAATAATAATTTCATGAACTATTGGTAAGATGACTTTAATTTTAAAAAGGCTAGCAAAAATAAATGAATGAAAAGCTTGTTGCTGTGTTCTGTCATCATCATCTTGCAGAACACAAATTTCATATTCACATTAAAAAGACATATTGCTCAAGTTGATCATTAACTAGGAAAATGAGCCATAGGGTATACATTATGCTAAAGAACAGTGAAGTGAGAAAAATTCCCAAGACATTTGCCTCTTGAAAACAGCCTATAAGTAAAACCTTTTAAGCACCATGCTGTCATTTGATAAACTGTTATACTGAAAAGGTAAAAGTCAATACCCAAATTTGAGATGTCACCACACACATATACTGTGTGACTTCACTTGTCTGTAAATTGAAGTCCTCTTTTTAATTTTAGTTATAATAGTCAATATTCTGGTAGTTAGCAGAAAGTTAACAATAATAGCTTAATGATAAAATAGCAGCCCTGGGAATTGAGATAATTCATGATCTATATATATTCTCAGTGTACTGCTCCTTCATTTAAGATATATAGGTACAAAATGAATGCAATAAGCAGTCTTTATTTCTTTTGCAGGTATGAAAGACTTGGGCTTCTGTGTCCAAAAGTCCTCAGTTGAAAGCTTGTTCCAAGCTATGTGAACTTGCATATAGTGATTTACTCATCAGAAGAATGGGGCTAATAATACCATATATTATAAGTATTAAGTTAGATGATTCATTTAAAATGATGCTAATGTTACACTTAGCTCATTGGCTTCAATTAATATGTGGTAGCAATTATTTTTAAAAGACTGACCTTGATAAAGTAGTCTATTCATTATGAAAAAACTCAAGTTCATTTTTAAACTTTAGGTTCTTCTGTTGTGAGTTTGGAAGGCTAACATAATACCTTTCCCCCCTTTTTTCTTTTTTTTTCTTTTCCAGCTGGTCACTGAAATCTCATTTATATTTTTTCTTGTAGAAGTGTTAGTAGGTAGCACATTTCCAGCATGTGAATAGCTTTTGGAATCAATAAATCCTGAAGATTAGTTTGAGACAGAGGAACTAAACTTCAAAAAGTAGCTTATCAAGGGCTACATTTATATGGCCTTTAGACATTTCTTATATTATTGTCCTGAATTTTTATTTAATTTCAAGAGTAACTGTCTTGTCTCTCTAAAAACAGCAGAAAAGGAACCTTAGATATTGTCTGTGTTTCCATTACAGATTTTTCTCTCCCAGAGGCTCAATAATAATGGTGTAATAAGTAGTAGATCTTATGGAGTTTTTTAGTCCACTGAATACAGATCCACTAAATATTGGTACTGATGCACTGTACTCTGAAAATTTTGAAGGTTCATCATGCTAAATTTGCTTTTTAAAAAAATTGGAGGGCCTCCCTGGTGGCGCAGTGGTTGAGAGTCCGCCTGCCGATGCAGGGGATACGGGTTCGTGCCCCGGTCTGGGAGGATCCCATATGCCGCGGAGCAGCTGGGCCCGTGAGCCATGGCCTCTGGGCCTGCGCATCCGGAGCCTGTGCTCCGCAACGGGAGAGGCCACAACAGTGAGAGGCCCGCGTACCGCAAAAAAAAAAAAAAAGAAAAAAAAAATAATAAAAAAATTGGAGGAAAGATTGCAAACATACAATATATAGTAGATTTCAGTGGTTTTTATTTTTTATTTATTTTTTAAAATAAATTTATTTATTTATTTTATTTGTGGCCACATTGGGTCTTTGTTGCTGCGCGTAGGCTTTCTCTAATTGTGGCAAGCAGGGGCTACTCTTTGTTGTGTGGGCTTCTTATTGTGGTGGTTTCTCTTGTTGCAGAGCATGGACTCTAGGCTTGCAGGTTTCAGTAGCTGTGGTGCATGGGCTCAGTAGTTGTGGCTCACGGGCTCTAGAGCACAGGCTCAGTACTTGTGGTGCACAGGCTTAGTTTCTCTGCGGTATGTGGGATGTTCCTGGACCAGGGCTCGAAACTGTGTCCCCTGTATTGGCAGGCAGTTTCTTTTTTTTTTTAATTTTTGAATTTAATTTTTTTTTTATGCAGCAGGTTCTTATTAGTCATCAATTTTATACACATCAGTGTATATATGTCAATCCCAATCGCCGAATTTATCACACCCCCACCCCCCTGCAGCTTTCCCTGGTGTCCATACGTTGTTCTCTACATCTGTGTCTCAACTTCTGCCCTGCAACCTGGTTCATCTGTACCATTTTTCTAGGTTCCACATACGCGTGTATGACAGTCTCTAGGTCCATCCACGTCTCAACAAATGACCCAATTTCGTTCCTTTTTATGGCTGAGTAATATTCCATTGTATATATTACCATGTCTTCTTTATTCATTTGTATGTTGATGGCCATTTAGGTTGCTTCCATGACCTGGCTGTTGTAAATAGTGTTGCAGTGAACATTGGGGTGCATGTGTCTTTATGAATTATGGTTTTCTCTGGGTATATGCCCAGTAGTGGGATTGCTGGATCCTATGGTAATTTTATTTTTAGTTTTTTAAGGAACCTCCATACTGTTCTCCATAGTGGCTGTATCCATTTACATTCCCACCAACAGTGCAAGAGGGTTTCCTTTTCTCCACACCCTCTCCAGCATTTGTTGTTTGTAGATTTTCTTATGATGTCCATTCTAACTGGTGTGAGGTGATACCTCATTGTAGTTTTGATTTGCATTTCTCTAATAATTAGTGATGTTGAGCAGCTTTTCAGGTGCTTCTTGGCCATCTGTATGTCTTCTTTGGAGAAATGTCTATTTAGGTCTTCTGCCCATTTTTGGATTGGGTTGTTTGTTTCCTTAATATTGAGCTGCATGAGCTGTTTGTATATTTTGGAGATTAATCCTTTGTCCGTTGATCTGTTTGCAAATATTTTCTCCCATTCTGAGGGTTGTCTTTCATCTCGTTTATGGTTTCCTTTGCTGTGCAAAAGCCTTGAGGTTTCATTAGGTCCCATTTGTTTATTTTTGGTTTTATTTCCATTACTCTAGGAGGTGGATCAAAAAAGATCTTGCTGTGATATCTATCAAAGAGTGTTCTTCCTAGGTTTTCCTCTAAGAGTTTAATAGTGTCCAGTCTTACATTTAGGTCACTAATCCATTATGAGATTACTTTTGTGTACGGTGTTAGGGAGTGTTCGAATTTCATTCTTTTACATGTAGCTGTCCAATTTTCCCAGCACCACTTATTGAAGAGACTGTCTTTTCTCCATTGTATATCGTTGCCTCCTTTGTCATAGATTATTTGACTATAGATTAGTGGGTTTATCTCTGGGCTTTCTATCTTGTTCCATTGATCTATGTTTCTGTTTTTGTGCCAGTACCATATTGTCTTGATTACTGTAGCTTTGTCATATAGTCTGAAGTCAGGGAGTCTGATTCCTCCATCTCCGTTTTTTTTTCCCTCAAGACTGCTTTGGCTATTCGGGGTCTTTTGTGTCTCCATACAAGTATTAAGATATTTTGTTCTAGTTCCATAAAAAATGCCATTGGTAATTTGATAGGGATTGCATTGAATCTGTAGATTGCTTTGGGTAGTAGAGTCATTTTCACAATATTGATTTTTCCAACCCAGGAACATGGTATATGTCTCCATCTGTTGGTATCATCTTTAATTTCTTTCATTAGTGTCTTACAGTTTTCTGCGTACAGGTCTTTTGTCTCCCTAGGTAGGTTTATTTCTAGGTGTTTTATTCTTTTGTTGTAGTGATAAATGGGAGTGTTTCCTTGATTTCTCTTTCAGATTTTTCATCATTAGTGTATAGGAATGCAAGAGATTTCTGTGCATTAATTTTGTATTCTGCTACTTACCAAATTCATTGATTAGCTCTAGTACTTTTCTGTTGGCATCTTTAGGATTCTCTATGTATATATATCATGTCATCTGCAAACAGTAACAGTTTTACTTCTTCTTTTTCAATTTGTATTCCTTTTATTTCTTTTTCTTCTCTGATTGCCATGGCTAGGACTTCCAAAACTATGTTGAATAATAGTGGTGAGAGTGGACCTCCTTTTCTTGTTCCTGATCTTAGAGGAAATGCTTCCAGTTTTTCACCATTGAGAATGATGTTTGCTGTGTGTTTGTCATATATGGCCTTTATTATGTTGAGGTAGGTTCCCTCTATGCCCCCTTTCTGGAGAGTTTTTATCATAAATGGGTGTTGAATTTTGTCAAAAGCTTTTTCTGCATCTATTGAGATGATCATATGGTTTTTCTTCTTCAATTTGTTAATATGGTGTATCACATTGATTGATTTGCGTATATTGAGGAAACCTTTCATCCCTGGAATAAATCCCACTTGATCGTGGTGTATGATCCTTTTAATGTATTGTTGGATTATGTTTACTAGTATTTTTCTGAGTATTTTTGCACCTATGTTCATCAGTGATATTGGTCTGTAATTTTCCTTTTTTTGTAGTATGTTTGTCTGGTTTTGGTACCAGGGTGATGGTGGCCTCATAGAATGAGTTTGGGAATGTTCCTTCCTCTGCAATTTTTTGGAGGACTTCGAGAAGGATGGGTGTTAGCTCTTCTGTAAATGTTTGATAGAATTCACATGTGAAGCCACCTGGTCCTGGACTTTTGCTTGTTGGAAGATTTTTAATCACAGTTTCAATTTCATTACTTGTGATTGGTCTGTTCATATTTTCTATTTCTTCCTGGTTCAGTCTTGGAAGGTTATACCTTTCTAATAATTTGTCCATTTCTTCTAGGTTGTCCATTTTATTGGCATAGAGTTGCTTGTAGTAGTCTCAGGCTGCATTGTATTTCTGCAGTGTCTGTTGTTACTTCTCCTTTTTCATTTCTAATTGTATTGATTTGAGTCCTCTCCCTCTTTTTCTTGATGAGTCTGGCTACTGGTTTATCAATTTTGTTTATCTTCTCAAAGAACTAGCTTTTAGTTTTATTGATCTTTGCTACTGTTTTCTTTGTTTCTATTTCATTTATTTCTGCACTGATCTTTATGATTTCTTTCCTTCTGCTAACTTTGGGGATTTTTTATTCTTCTTTCTCTAATTGCTTTAGGTGCTAGGTCAGGTTGTTTACTCGAGATGTTTCCTGTTTCTTAAGGTGGGATTGTATTGCTATAAACTTTCCCCTTAGAATTGCTTTTGCTGCATCCCATAGGTTTTGGGTCGTTGTGTCTCCATTATCATTTGTTTCTAGGTATTTTTTAATTTCCTCTTTGATTTCTGCAGTGATCACTTCGTTATTGAGTAGTGTATTGTTTAGCCTCCATGTGTTTGTATTTTTTACAGATCCTTTCCTGTAATTGATGTCTAGTCTCATAGCATTGTGGTCGGAAAAGATACTTGATACAATTTCAATTTTCTTAAATTTACCAGGTCTTGATTTGTGACCCAAGATATGATCTATCCTGGAGAATGTTCCATGAGCACTTGAGAAAAATGTGTATTCTGTTGTTTTTGGATGAAATGTCCTATAAATATCAATTAAGTCCATCTTGTTTAATGTATCATTTAAAGCTTGTGTTTCCTTATTTATTTTCATTTTGGATGATCTGTCCATTGGTGAAAGTGGGGTGTTAAAGTCCCCTACTATGAGTGTGTTACTGTCGATTTCCCCTTTTATGGCTGTTAGTATTTGCCTTATGTATTGAGGTGCTCCTATGTTGGGTGCATAAATATTTACAATTGTTATATCTTCTTCTTGGATCGATCCCTTGATCATTAGGTAGTGTCCTTCTTTGTGTCTTCTAATAGTCTTTATTTTAAAGTCTATTTTGTCTGATATAAGAATTGCTACTCCAGCTTTCTTTTGATTTCCATTTGCATGGAATATCTGTTTCCATCCCCTTACTTTCAATCTGTATGTGTCTCTAGGTCTGAAGTGGGTCTCTTGTAGACAGCCTATATATGGGTCTTGTTTTTGTATCCATTCAGCCAATCTGTGTCTTTTGGTGGGAGCATTTAGTCCATTTACATTTAAGGTAATTATTGATATGTAGGTTCCTATTCCCATTTCCTTAATCGTTTTGGGTTCGTTATTGTAGGTCTTTTCCTTCTGTTGTGTTTCTTGCCTAGAGAAGTTCCTTTAGCATTTGTTGTAAAGCTGGTTTGGTGGTGCTGAACTCTCTCAGCTTTTGCTTGTCTGTAAAGTTTTTAATTTCTCCATCAAATCTGATAGAGATCCTTGCTGGGTAGAGTAATCTTGGTTGCAGGTTTGTCTCCTTCATCACTTTAGTTATGTCCTGCCACTCCCTTCTGGCTTGTAGAGTTTCTGCTGAGAGATCAACTGTTAACCTGATGGGGATTCCCTTGTGTGTTATTTTTTGTTTTTGCCTTGCTGCTTTTAATATGATTTCTTTGTGTTTAATTTTTGACAGTTTGATTAATATGTGTCTTGGCTATTTCTCCTTGGATTTATTCTGTATGGGACTCTCTGTGCCTCCTGGACTTGATTAACTATTTCCTTTCCCATATTAGGGAAGTTTTCAACTATAATCTCTTCAAGTATTTTCTCAGTCCCTTTCTTTTTCTCTTCTTCTTCTGGAACCCCTATAATTCGAATGTTGGTGCATTTAATGTTGTCCCAGAGGTCTCTGAGACTGTCCTCTGTTCTTTTCATTCTTTTTTCTTTATTTTGCTCTGCATCAGTTATTTCCACTATTTTATCTTCCACCTCACTTATCCGTTCTTCTGCCTCAGTTATTCTGCTATTGATCCCATCTAGAGTATTTTTCATGTCATTTATTGTGTTTTTAATCGATGCTGGATTCATCTTTAGTTCTTCTAAGTCCTTGTTAACTGTTTCTTGCATTTTGTCTATTCTATTTCCAAGATTTTGGATCTTGGAAATAGAATCGTGGATCAGCTTTACTATCATTATTCTGAATTCTTTTTCAGGTAGACTGCCTATTACCTCTTCATTTGTTAGGTCTGGTAGGTTTTTATCTTGCTCCTTCACCTGCTGTGTGTTTTTCTGTTTTCTCATTTTGCTTATGTTACTGTGTTTGGGGTCTCCTTTTTGCAGGCTGCAGATTTGTAGTTCCCGTTGTTTTTGGTGGCTGTCCCCAGTGGCTAAGGTTGTTTCAGTAGGTTGTGTAGGCTTCCTGGTGGGGAGGGAATAGTGCCTGTGTTCTGGTGGTTGAGGCTCGATCTTGTCTTTCTGGTGGACAGGTCCCCATCTGCTGGTGTGTTTTGGGGTGCCTGTGGCCTTATTATGTTTTTAGGCAGCCTCTCTGCTAATGGGTGGGGTTGTGTTCCTGTCTTGCTAGTTGCTTGGCATAGGGTGACCAGCACTGTAGCCTGCTGGTCGTTGACTGAAGCTCGGTGCTGGTGTTGAGATGGAGATCTCTGGGAGATTTTCGCCGCTTGATATTATGTGGAGCTGGGAGGTCTCTTGTGGACCCGTGTCCTGAAGTTGGCTCTCCCACTTCAGAGGCACAGCACTGACTCCTGGCTGCAGCACCAAGAGCTTTTCATAATGTAGAGAACATATCATGGGAAGCACATAGACAGTTGTTAAGCTTCTCCACTGTATGATAAAATTCTTGAATTATTACATTATAAACCGGTCCGGGGAGGAAGGCGCCATCCGGGAGCGCGTAAGGGCTGCGCGGCGCAGGCGGCGGGCAGGGCCGAGCGGTGGCGGCGGCGCTGTCCTAGGAGAGGTACTGGAGCCGGGGGACGCCGAGGCGGCGACAGCGGCGGCGGGGGCGCGGGGCCCTCTCTTTGTGTCTGAATGAACAAAGGATAACTGGGCCTTTTTTGAAGTCTTTGCGTGAGTTGAAGACACAAAATGCAACCTGTACTCTTATAATATGTTCAGTTTATGAGTACACAAACTTATAAACCGTGAATTTCCCTAAAGTTATTATACCATTTAGAAGATGTTTGCTGGGACGTTTACTTAAAACCAAACAATTGAGGTCTATAGGTCCAAATAATTTCCTTCTCTCTTGCTGTCTCCATTTCAGTTTCCTGAGTTTCTGGGAAGGCCTGGTTTCCCCAAAGGAACGATTTCTGGTAGAGGTCTGAAGGTCTGACCCAAGAAAAAAATCCAGTATAGCCAATGAATTGAGGACAAGAAGTTTTCCAGTCAGGTAGGAACATTTAATCTCATACATTACAGTCACCTTAAGTAAGGTGTGCTGATAGCTGGATATGATTTAACTTCTTGGAAAAAGATGCATATATAACCTGCCCCACAAGGAAGCTGTTCTCAATTCCCTTAGTGGTTGTGGTGTTTATCAGAGAGTGCCTTGGGGGAAGATGAATACAATAACAGTATGATGCTTTTCTTTTCATTTTTAGCTCATTGTTGCCACGTACACTTGGTGATCTTGGTGCCTGTGGTTTAATCCCAGGAGGTTAGACATGTGGAACAGCACATTAACCCTTTTTAGTATTTTCTCCCAAGACAAATCATTTTTATAGGTTGTCTCCATGGTCTTCTAGTTGCTTATCAAAATTAAGCATCAAGTCTTCTAAGTGAGCAATAGCCCCAGTCAGTGTGAGGAAATCAGCTTGGTTCTTATTGGGGCACAAATTCTTGGTCTTGGCACAAAGTGAGTTCACATAGGGAGTTAGAAGGAGAAGAATGGGGCATGCGAAAGGGGAGTTCTCTGTTCTCATTTACCTATGCATGTTGAAACTCCACTAACAGTTTTATTTTCATTAGCAATTTGTGATAAAAACTTAGGGTAAAGGGAATAATGAAGCTGTCCCATTATGTGGCAGGACAAAAGATAGTAGGGACATCAAAATCAGGGCCTATCTATCTCATTTGCAGTTATATACTCAGTGTTTAGCATAGCATTTGACCCCTCATCAGTATTCAATAAGAAGATGCGTGTTGAATGACTTAGGGATGAATTAATGAATGAAAAAAGTTAATATGGTAGAAAATGTGTTTTATCCTTGTATTTTCGTGTGTTGACTTCTGTATTTCAAGACCCAGCGCTGTAACTGACACATAGAATATAAGCAGTAAAATTTGCTGAAAGAATGAATGAGTCCCCAGAATTCTAAGAAGAATTTTAAGACCAACACAGACCCCATATCTGCCAAGGTCTATGACAGAAGTATCCAGAGAAGAAAGCCTGATCTCAGCTAGTGGTAGAGCTGACAGAATTTATCTAGTTTTAATAATTTACAGCTCATCCCATTACATCTAGGTATAGTACCTACGTGAGCCATACAATTAAATGTTGACTGAAAAAAAATGCACAACCTAAAAGTTGAGAATTATGTTTTATTTGGAGGACATACTGAGGACTTAAATCAGGAGACAGCCTCTCAGATAGCTCTGAGCGACTGTTCTGAAGAGGTAAGGGAGGGAACAGGATATTTAGGGGTTCTTGCAAAAAAAAAACCCAGGTAGTTGGAACATCAAAAGATTACTGTTAATTAAAGAAACTAGACATCTTAAGTTAATAAATTTAGTACTTTTCTATATATGGTGAGATGCAAGAATATGGTCTCATGGAAAGCATTCCCTTGATATGCACTTTAATTATCTAGGGCCAGTATCCTGTTTTCTCCATCCTGAATCCCCTCAGGGTGCAGCATTGGGGGTGGCTTCTGTGGCTGATGGCTTGATGGCTATAACATCCTTTGTTACTGATACCCCAGGCTACATTCTTTGTCCACGTAAATGCTTGAATATGGATAGTAAATCTGTGGATTTGCAAAACGTAATTCTTGGAGCATTTTTAGAAGGACAAAGTTAAGGGCAATTTCAGAATCACTAGCAGCTAAAATTGCTATTTATACTTTTCCATTGGTAGGTAGTAATCTGCTGTTGCTATCTTCAGTATTCCCAAGGGATAACAAAAGCCATTTAATTCAAGAAAGAAATGTAAACTTTAGCACAATGCAACTTCCACAAAACCAAACACACAAACACACACCCAACTCTCGCAGATATGAAGTAATAATCTGAAATAGAATCCTGGAACTAATTGCAAAAAAAAGAGCAAATGTACTCATATTAGATTTTATCCTTTTATTAATGTTTGATATATATATATATATGTATTTATTAATAAAATTCAGAGTTGGTATATGGAGAAATAGCTTTGTACGAATATTGTCTTTGTAGTGTTTATCAATAATGTATGAGATTGCCTCCTATGCTCCTTTTCCTTTATTCTCTTGCAGGCAGTAAATGTAGTTATCAGTTGTTTTTAAAATTTCTAGGCAGCCAAAGGACTAGTATCACTTAAATAAAGAAGGCAAATTGTCCCAAAGTAGGAACAATTTCCCTTCATTATGGAACATAAAGTCCTCATATGAAGGGGGAAGAATTTCATAGCTAAAAGCTTTCAACTACAGAAGATTTATGAGTAACTATGTATGTTGTTTCAAAGTGGACTCTCTATAATTAATGTCTAGGGGTTATCTTTGGTATATAATGGATTTTGATTTTTTAAATATTATTAGATAATATACAGAAGAATATATTTAATTGTATGTAAGTTATGAGAAATAATAAAAACTCCTGCAAACACACCACCAAAACTAAGAAGTAGAATCAAAACTGCTGAGTCTTCTCTCTGTTCTCTACCCTGATCCCACCTTCCTGCTTTCACCAAAGAAATCACTCTGATCTTAGCTTTATGTTCAACATCCACATAATTTTTATCTGATTTTGCTTATTATTGAGATTTATAAAATTGATCTCATACTTTAGTCTTCTGTGCTTGCTTTTTTTACTCAACATTATGTTTCTAAGGTTCATCCACTTTACTTTAACTAGTGTTCATTCATTTGTACTACTGTATAATATTTTATTGTATAAATACAAGAAAATGTGTTTATTATTCTATTAATGATATTTGGGTTGTTTGGGGCCTATTACGGACAATACTTCCATGAACATTTATTTTAATGTTTCCTGGTACACATGTGCAAGATTTAACATAAGTAAAAGAGTAGACATACTAAGAGTAGAATTGCTGAGTTGTAGGGAATTCAAATATTCAACTTTAAAAATTCATGTCACAATGTTTTCCAAAGTTATGGCATCAATTTTCAGCCCTTTTGCTCTATAGCTTCACCAGTTAGAATGGTCATTCTAGTCTTTTGTTCCTTGTATTAGTCTGCTCAGGTTGTCCTAGCAAAATACTTCAGATTCAGTGGCTTAAAAAACAAGAGATTTATCTTCTCACAGTTCTGGAGGCTGGAAGTCCAGGCTCAAGATGTTGGCAGTTTTGGGTCCTCCTGAGGCCTCTTTCCTTGACTTGCAGATGACCACTGCTTTCTTGCTATGTCCTCACATGGCCTTTTCTCTGTGTGTATACATCCCTCTTATCTCTTTCTCTTCTTACAAGGACACCAGTCATATCAGTTAGGGCCCCACCATTATGACCTCATTTAACCATAATTATGTTTTTAAAGTCCCTGTCTCCAAACAGCCACACTGGGAGATGGGGCATCAACATACGAATTTTAGGGAACACAATTCAGTCCATAACAATTTTAATTTGTATTTCCCTAATTACTGATAGGCTGAGAATCCTTTCATCTGTTTAATAGTTGCCTATGTTTCCTATTCTGTGAAGTCCAGAGAATATCTTTTGTCCATTTTTCTACTGTTTATCTTTTTCTTACTTATTTGTATTGTTTTTTAAATACAAGCAAATAATCTTTGGTCAGCTATATATGACACAAATAAGTTATTTCATACCTTCTAACTTTTTTAATGTTGTCTTTTGATAAATAGCGGCTCTCAATTTTAATGAAATCAAATTTATCTTTTAGCTTAGTGTCTTTTTGTTCTACTTAAAATGTCCTTCCCTAGTTTAATGCTACCCAGATATAGTATATTTTCTTCTGAAAGTTCTAGTGTATCTTTGTTTTATATTCAAGCCATTAATGCACTTACAATCGTCTTGTCTGTATTATCCAATTTCTTTGTTTTCTGATGAATAATTAAGTTTTCCAGGACCATTTTGGAATGAATGGATTTTTTAGGTGTGTCTGAGCTGTTCTTGACCATTCACATAAATTTCAGAATTGGCAATCCTGTAAAACCTCTATTAAGTATTTTTATTGTAATTGTATTGACTATATAAATTAAGTTGGGGGAAACTTACACCATTATGATGAGTCTTTTCTATCCATAAACAAGATGTACCTCTCCATTTATTTAAGACTTCTTTAATATCTTTCAATAAGGTTTTATTTTCTCCATAAATGTCTTGCACATTTTTATTTAGATTTATTCCTAGGTAGTTTTTTTTTCCATTTTAAATACTTTTTAAGCTCTCTCTTTGTTCCTGGATTATAGAAATCCAATAGATTTTTGCATCTTGAGCTTATATCTAGCCATCTTGCTAATATTGTTTTTTAGTAAGAGAGGATTTTCTTAGCAAAGAGGAATAAATGTAAAATTAAATAAAAAGGTTATGGGTCAGCTCTGGTCAATAGAACTTTCCATGATAATGGAAATGTTCTTAGTGCTGTCAAAAACGACAGCCATTAGTCACATGTGTTTTTAACTTTTTAAATGTAAGTTCAATAAAATTAAAATTTCAGTTCCTAAGTCAAACTTGCCCACATTTCAAGTATTTAATAGCCACTTGTGACTAGTGGACACTATACTGGACATTGTATCTCTAGACTATTAGACTGTGAAGCCATGGCGTCCCGGGATTTTATCTTTGTCAATGGCATAAGTGAGATCTTTCATGTGACAGTTATTCTGTTATTAAAAAGAGAAGTTACTTAACCTAGTCATCCCTAACTTTTTGAAATAATCCAACATAGCTTTCACCATCCATGAATTTCTTGAATCATATTTATGTTTCTAAACTATTTCTTATGTCATGTGTTCACTTTGTAGCAAGTTCATTGTCCTAAAATGGCACATACCAAAGTATCAAGAGGTTCCCTTATTCCTGATAAGCTGTGATTGGATGAAGAAGACCTTGTTACCCTGCCTATCTGATTTTTATTATAATCAGATGTTAATCTGTATCAGTCTCCATATTCAAAATTCACCTTCAAAATTATATGTTATTCCCATGATGGTTGTCTTTATTTCATTTAGCTAGTATCATGACCTTTTAAATGCAGTTTTGGTCATTTTCTACTAAAACCTCATATTTATCTGTGTGGAAATACATCTCCTACTTGTTTGCCCTCTTATAAACTCTTCCTGTAATTTAATCCTCATGAGCTTTATTTCCCCGAATTTTAATTACTTAATATTTTGTAAAACATTTAAGAGATCACTGGTATGCTCTTTTTTTCAATCATCTATACTTTTAAACAGTGTGTTGCGATAAGAAATAGTACTGGTAATCAGAAGACCAGAGTCCTAGTTTTACCCATAAAAATGAACTATATGTGCATTTAAATAAGTTTTATATAAGGTTATATAAGGTTTATTCTGATTCTAAAATTGTTATGATTATTTAGAAAATTATGTTTGAAATATGACATTATTCAAAACCAATAGAGGTTTGAAATCTATTAAAAATCTACAAAGAATTCAACTATTTCACCTTTTTCCCTGATTTGATATTAAACTGTAATCCTTCATCTTTCACTTACAGCATGCTGTAGCTGCTGTTGACACAAAGACAAAATATAATGTCTAAATATTGTGTACTTGTTTTTAAATGAATACTTTTGTTTAAAATTGTCTTTTACATAGATTCTTGATTCCCTTTTCACAACTTTTCCATTCCCCATGCTACTGCAATCAATCACTCATGATAGAAAATTATTCTCTTTTCTGTTTGCTAAAGCTCTTTTTAAAATACCAAGTTTCAAATGATCATCAATTCAAGAAACTTTGGGAAATGAACCTCATAATTTCCAGAATGAATATTTTGTTTCACTGGCTACCAGGACACCATCCTCTCCTAGATTTCTCCCCTCTCACTCACCATTCCTTGGCAGCCTCCCTTGGTGATGCCTCCCATCCCTCAACGTCTGTTAGAATGCCCTAAGGCTCATTCCTGGCCCCCTTCACTCTCCATCTACCTTAACTACTCATGAGTTTTAATCTAGTCCCATTACTTTAATGGGAAGATGACTTATGACTCCCCAATTCATACTTCTAGCCCTAAGCACTCACCTAACCTCCAGACTCCTAATTCCAATTTCCCACTAAATATCTCCAATCTATGCATAATAGACATTTCAAACTTAGCAAATAAAACTAAATATTTTGCTTTGATCCATCCATTGCACTCCAGTTTTTCCTGGCTCCATAACTCATCCAGTTGCTCAGGCCAAAAATGTTAGATTCATCCTTAAACTCTCACTTTCCCACAATTCCTATGTCCAGTCCATCAGAAATTCTTGCCAGTCTAACTTGAAAATACATCCTGAATCCACCTACCTCTCACCTTACTCTTGCCGTCTTTTCTTACTCCAAGCCATCATTGCTTGCCTCATCTAATGCAATAGGCAGCCTCTTCCACAACCTCCTTGCTTCCTCCCCTCTTGCCCCAATCCTTATAGTCTCTAACCAATACAATAGCCAGAATAATCACAAAAAAACCATGAATCATATTACATTATTTCCCAAAACCTGTTCCCATCACTTTAGAATAAAAATTAAACTTTTTACCTGTCCCACGTGCTTTATCCAGTATTTCTTCTGCCCTACTCTCCAAGCTCGTTTACTACTACTATTCTCTCACACACACATCCAGATTTTCTTTCTGCAGTGGCTTTCCCAACATCAGGGCCTCTGCACTTGCTATTCCCTAAAACCTGGAAGATTTTAAAAATCTGTAAGATTCCTCCAAGCAAGATCTTAGAAGGTATTTACATTTCATTTTGTAGAGACATTTGGTAGAAGACATTTTTGCAGAAGATTGATACATTTTACTTTGGCGGCTATTCACACATCTGGCAATTTCCAAGTTGGTTAAATAACAAATGTGAATTGATGAAGCTAAAATAAAAGAACTGTAGTTGGTGAGACCTATGTGTTTTAAACCGTGAACTTTGAGGAATTGTAGACATGCAAACTACACCATGGTTTCAGTGTTAATGTGTGAGAATTAGCTAAGGTATTTTCCAAATACTCATTACTCTCTAAAGAGCTTCTGAGCAGGAAATCAGAACAGGGCCTGTGGACCTGAATTTTATCTAGTACCACAGTTGATTCTGTTGCAGATGGTTTTCAGTCAGCCCTTTGAGAGACACCAAGCTGGGGTATTTGCCCAGATATGATTACCAATGGTCATGCAAGTCACCAATGAGATACAATCGAGAATCAACAAATGACTGAAAAGAGTGACAAAAGAAGAAGAGGATCCAGTAAGGACCAGTAGAGACGCTATCCCAAGCACTCTTGGCTAGGAGTTTTACAAATCCATTCATATAAATGGATGATAGTTAACAGCCAAATGGCACTGCATATTTTTTTAAGTTGCTGAGTATTAAAGTGTATGGCTAAGCATCATAAGTTTTGTTAAATTATATTTTGGTTGCTATAAAATTAGGTGTACATTGTGTGTCATAGATGTAGGGATACAGATGTGTAAATATATGTCGTTGTTTCAGTTCTTCAGCTGATACTTCATAATGTCTTTGCAACTTCTAAATGAAGGACCTCTTCAAATATTGTTTAGAAAGAAAAGATGCCTGTTCATCCCTGTCCACCTCCCTTTCTTCATCCCCTTCCTTGTCCCTTCCCTTCTTTTTTTAAAAATCTTTATTGGAGTATAACTGCTTTATAGTGTTGTGATCCCTTCCCTTCTTGAACAAATTAGTCCATTAAGTGAGGTAAAATAACCCTTTGTCAGCATGGGGGAGGTGGGCATTCAAGGAACCACATGACTTGGCATTGGGTCTCAGAGTCTGAGAAAGGGGAGAGGATGTCTGCATAAGGGAGCCTGGAGTTGACTGCTGAAGTCTGATTCGTGTGAAAGGGCATCCACATGAGGAAGTGGCCTTGGCAACCACTCTGTACAGATTGTCATAACCCGTGCCAGGTGGAGAAAATGTGTGGATGGGAAAGTGGCAGCTACAAGAATTTACTTAAATACAGGAAGATTGATCAAATAATTAAGGATATTAAGAATATGGTAATCAGTGTTATTTTAATATCTGTGGAGGGAGTTAAAATATGAAAAGGGCAAAAACTAGAATGAAAGGGTGTTGAAAGGGAATGGAGGATGTTAATGTGAACACATGATTTTCAATATAGAGACATTATAGAAATAGACTATATGTATGCATATGTTTATGAACGTGTTTGTGAATATGTGTAAATAGTTATGAATATGTGTTTTCATATGTGTGTATGTATATATGTACATAAATCCCCTAGCTCTGCCTATTGAGAGTACCTGGGACCACTGCTTCCCAAGAGCAATGAATACACCTAGTGTCCAGATCTTGGTTTCTAAATACAGCTCTCCAACTGAAGGAACTAAAGGTCTTTGGAGAAATGGCTGATTCTAGAACCACTACAGGGAAAATATAAGATGACCCTAGAACATACTATTGTTTCAAGAAGTAAGGGATCAGCCATAAAAAGAAACGACATTCAGTTATTTGTAGTGAGGTGGATGGACCTAGAGTCTGTCATACAGAGTGAAGTAAGTCAGAAAGAGAAAGACAAATACCGTATGCTAACACATATATATGGAATCTAAAAAAAAAAATGTCATGAAGAACCTAGGGGTAAGAAAGGAATAAAGACACAGACCTACTAGAGAATGGACTTGAGGATATGGGGAGGGGGAAGGATAAGCTGTGACAAAGTGAGAGAGCGGCATGGACATATATATACGCTACCAAACGTAAAATAGATAGCTAGTAGGAAGCAGCCTCATAGCACAGGGAGATCAGCTTGGTGCTTTGTGACCACCTAGAGGGTTGGGGTAAGGAGGGTGGGAGGGAGGGAGACGCAAGAGGGAGGGGATATGGGGATGTATGTATATGTATAGCTGATTCACTTTGTTATAAAGCAGAAACTAACACACCATTGTAAAGCAATTATACTCCAATAAAGATGTTAGAAAAAAGAAGAAGAAGGGAGATATCAAAGAATAATTGGGAAACATCAAAGGATATGGAAGCCAAACTGAAGGGGTTTCCACTGGACAAATCTTGAACAATCTAAGCCTCAAAATAAATAATGGTAGAAACGTATTATAGTCAATTGAATAAAATAGGAGTCTATGAGTTCATACTGATTTAAATAATTAAATTGAATAAATTATGTTTGATGAGGAACAGGATATTTACATAATTACAAAGTGCCTTACCACAAAAATTATTAATAATGAAGGAGAAAAAAATAACTTTACAATGGAGAAGACTGGGTGATACACCTTAATCAAATGAGTAAAATAATATTCCAGTAAGGTTACAAGTTAAAAGTTTGCCGAAATTGTTTGACAGGAAGCAGTGAGAACAGAGCTTCACCACTGTGTTATTCCTGCCAACTACACATATCCTGAATAATCATGAGACAAATACAAACAGCTAAATCCTACAAAATAGCTGATCCATATTCTTTAAATTTTTCTAGTTTATGAAATTCAAGGGAAGCCTGAGAAAATTTTCCAGATTAAAAAACTAAAGAGACAGGACAACTAAATGCAACATGCGACACTGGGCTGATCCTTTCATTATGAAGGACATGATTGGGATAATTGACAAAACTTGAAAGGGGTCTGAGGATTAGTAGCTCTGTAGTCATGTGTCAGTGTTAATTTCCTGATTTTCATGATTATATTTGGACATATGTTTGTAGGAAATACTAGAGGATTTGGGGGAGACATTGCATTGTGTTGGCAACTACTCTCAAATGGTTTGGGAAATAAATTATTTTTATTGTCATTTCAACCTTTCTTTAATTTTCGAGATTGTTAAAAGAAGGCAAACAAAGGAGAAGACCCCTGAGTCAGGTAACCCTCCTTTTCCTGGCGACTCCCATAGTTAAAAGCTCAGTTTACAATGGTGGTCAGTTTTTCAGTCTATTTGTGCTAATTTCTGTTACTAACAACATAGCATCTTATTTTCTATTTGAGGTTTTTGGATTTTTCCTAATTATGCTTTTGCTTTTTATTCTATCAAATGTCTATGAGTTTGATAAAGTCCTTGGTATTAACACAAAATCAGTAAGATTCATAAAAATAAAAATAAGTTCTTGGAGAACTTTATAAATTTCTACCTGCATTCAAATTGGAGTAAGTTGGCAAGAAATTTATAAGGGGAAAATACTATAAGGAGCACTCCCATTCAGAAACTCAAAATGGTTGCACGTGTTTATCCTGTAAGAGGTCTGTGATGAAACAGCAGGATGAAGGCTATATGTCCAAACTTAAATGCAATCTTTTAAATCACCTTTCATGTCAGGCCATGTAAGAACTGGGCAATTCAAGAAGTAAATTAGAACAATTCTTATTTTCAATAATTTCTTAGGTCAACACTTAGAATAATGAAAAACTTATCTTTAACTCCAAGAAATCTGGACAGTTATTAAAGCAAATGTGTTGTCCTACTGGCCTACACCTGGTTATAAACAGCAGTACGACTTCAGAAAACCCTGGACACTGAGTGAACTTTCTAAATATAGCTTTTTCTTTCTATAAAGGTGTTTTACAAGAATGCTATCTTTTGTGAAAATGTGGCCTTTATAAAGGGTACACTAAGGTCTGTGACCTTTAGACCTAGAAAAGATTTGAAATATTTTCTTAGCCTGGGAATCCACATTTTAGAGGCATAGAAAGAGAAACCCAATGAAATTAAATATTTTGCCCACCATCAAATGGCAAACAAGCAATAACGACAGCACTCAAGCCTCTGTCTTCTAAATCCATTGAATGCAGCATAAATAGATTGCAATAACTGCTGATTTTCATTGTCCTCAACGCTACATTTCTTCCGTGCCTTATCCCTCTTCTTTGAAGGGGGATGACAACATTATCTGCAAACTTTATCTATAACTATTTTTTTTTAATTTTGCTGTTTTGTAACTCATTTTTGAAAAATTCTGTTTCTATGTTGAAAATGTGTAAGGACATTTACCTTCTTTCTTGAAACACCTTTGCCTGCATTTATCTCATTTTATTTTGAACTATTGTGTAGCAATAAGTTCAAAAGCGCGTCTAGTAGAGGAGATAATGTCAGAGGCAACAAGGTGTGTGTATGGGGGGGTCGGGGTTAGAGTTGACATACCTTAAGGGAGATGAGGAGAGAGGGAAGAGAATAGAAATTTTATTTATTTGAAAAAATATGATGGCAAGTTAGAGAATTTTGGCTAAACTTAATACAATATAGCTTTCCTTAACTTAAATTCTGGGTTAACTTCCACTGTTTACATTGCCACAGACTAGGGAATAAACAAAGCAAAAAGATTTGTGGTACCACCATTTTGTGTTAATTTCATAAAGATTTCTACAAGACTTTTAAAAAATAAATTGAAAAACGAAAGTCTTGTCTTTAGCTTATTTTCCCTGCATGCTTGCACTTTAATAAGTTGATAAATGACATTTAAACTCAATAGTTATGATTAATTCTGTCCCACAATT